>NC_048236.1:31098598-31349371 GCF_002007445.2 Ailuropoda melanoleuca
TGTCTCGCGGGTGCCGTCCGCGAGTCCGCCTGCTCCCCCGTGCAGGTGGCCCGCCAGCTGCCAGCCGCCCCACGCGCGCTCCCGGAGCTCCCGTTCTCAGTCTGCTGTCTCAAGCGTGCGGGTCTGCGGTCCGTCCACTCCCCCATGCAGGTGGCTACTGCTTCCCGGCGCCCTGACACAGCGGCTCCTTCCCCCTTCTGTTTATCTTCCAATATCTGTGCGCGGTTTCACAGCTCCCCGCTTCGTACCTTGATACTCAGCGCTGGAGATGTTCATTTGTAGAGATCCAGATGTATCTTCCTGCGTCTCAGGCTGATTCTGTGGGTGTTCCTGCTGGTCTGGTACCTATCCAGCTCAACTCAGGGGACCGGCTGAAAAAGGGGTCCCCTACTCCTCCGCCATCTTAACCCTACCTGTCCTTGGTTTAAAAATAGAAACGCCTGTATGTTGTAGAACTGGGAAAAGATGTACTTGTCAGCAACAAGTCTGAATAACATTTAGGGAATCCGGTTGGCTTATGATACAGGACATTCTGAATTTAAGATGCCAAAACTTAGTATGACCCTTGACTTTTCTTCACTGTCCATGGAAGTCATGAGGGATCCTTGCAGGAACTCCTCAGTCATGTGGCCAGTCTAGCAGAGCAGGAAATAGGCGGTATTCAGCCATACCAGGGCCTATAAGGCATCCTATTCAAACATATTTGTTTTAGCTGAACTTTGATATTATTTATGATTTTAGTTAAAGTTACTTATTTTAAGTTAATTGCCAAAGATATCTTTTTAATGCTATTTTTTTTCTATTCAACTGGTCTTGTAAGAATTTTCCCTTAGCTATTTTATTTTCCGTTACTTTGTTTTGAAATGGCAAGCATGAGGACAACTGTGGGGATAGTCTGTGCACTCAGTACCTTAGTTGGAAAGCATTTCCGCCTTCCAGTTAGCCCTGCAGGCCCCACCAGTAAATGCCCTCTCCCCTTCCAAAGTAAATGACTTACGATTAACATTAAACTCGGTCTATGATGCAGGGTGTATATGTACATCTAAATAATTGTCTTAAGTATGTTTTCTTTACATGAAGCAAGTGTTCCATGTTGTGAAAATAGGAACATTGAAATGAGACACCCAGGGGGCGTTAAGTGAATCTGGAGAAGTTCCGAATCCCCAGGACTCCCAGCTCAGCATAGGAAGCCTGCTCCCTGGGACAACACAGATATATAAGTGAAGGTAATCTACACTTCAGAATTCTAGTTCCTTTAGAAAAAAAGCCAAAAACCATTGTCTAACATCCAAGTTCTATACAACTGATAGATACCATCATTATGTGAACAGACCTAGATACATTAGAAAAAGATGACAGAAGATCCAGAAAATGACCTCAGTTCAGTCCCTTAGGTTTCAGTCACAGAATCTAGAAACTCTGAGTAAGAATCCTGAGGAGACATCCCGTAAAGGGTCTACATTTGGTTTAGTGAAATCTCTTTCCCATCAGCTTGCCTGTGGTGGACATGTGTGGTTTCCAGCCTCCTGGCATCCCTACTCCCCCCTTCTAGTAACAGCGCTGACGTTTGTTTGAGAACATTTGTTGAGAACTCCCTCCTCAGTGCCTGTGGCTCTGAAGGGGCTGCCAACCACGTGCTCTTCAGCACCAGCCACAGCGATGGCCTGGCCCAGCCTGGTCAGAATGCCCAGAACGGAGAGTCAGGTTACCCGTGCGGAAACAAAATTTGGCCTCCGCCTTGTCAATGGCACTCAGCTCTAAAAGGTTGGTTCTCCAACTTTAACCTCTTCCAAGCATACCTGAAGATGCACCTGGTAGGTGTTAACCAGCTAACACAGCGTTGACTTTAGCAGAAACGCTTGGCTGAGGGGTGAGAACCATGACCCCAAAGCCATCCTGTCAGAATTTCCAGAGAGACGTGAGGTTTGGAGACGCTGATACACCCCCGTAAGCCATCTAATTCGGAGAGAAGTAGAAAATATTCATACATGGGCAAAAATTTAGAAACCCTGATACCTGATACCTCCCTGAACATCATAATTAAAGATATTTGCCAGGAAAATGAGAAATAAAATAAGTCAAGAATGAGGAAATCATAGCTGGAAAGGACTGGAAGTACAAATGGAAACAAGTTAAATAAAAAGATATATATCTAAAATAATTGTCTTAACTACACTTTTTATGTGAAACAAATGTTCCAAATTGTAAAAATATGAAAATGGTGGTGATAATAAATAATTGGCAAAGATTAGAGTAGTAGCTTTGCCAAGGGGAATTCAAAAGTGCCAAATTCTTCATTTTTGGTAAAGAGAAGCATAACTTTATTATCCTGCTGTTAATCTTGAAAGTTTAATATTGATTTTTAAATGCTCCGAAAATAAAATTAATCACTAAGGATTGAAAGCAGCATATGGATCTTTCATATCATTGTATAAACCATCTACACTATACTTATTAATTCATTCCACAAACATTTAGTGGATACTTCTAATGGGCCAGGCACTGGGCTAGATCTTAAGATGCAAAGTTAACTAAGAAACGTCCACTGCAAAGAAAATGGGGGAAAATGTTGAAAGAGCAAGGAAAGAAAAATAGGAAAAAGCAAGGCGAAACAAAACAAGTATGACAATAAATATAATGAGGTACATTTCCTAGTTAAAAAGAAAACCTAGAGTGGGTTAAGAAACAAAATCCTGTTAAAAGCTCTTTACTAGGAAGGGTCTTGAAATAAGTTGACCTAGAGAAGTTAAAATTTGAAAATGAACAAATAAAATTAGGCAAAAATAAATATGAAAACAACAAATGTGGCTGAATTCATATCAGACCAAAGACAAGAGAAGTATGCAGTCAATAGTAACAAAAGGAATATATTACAGGGAAGATACAACCGTTAAATTCTTTGTTCTAAGTGCATAGGATTGAAATGTAAGCAAAACTTTTGTAAGTACAGAGGATGTGGACAGAACAGTTGGAGACAATTCTGTCACCCCACTGTCAGTTTGATAGATGAAGTAGATAAGAATAACATGGTTGAGTCAACAGAAACATATTTTAAATGTTTTCCCCACAAACAGAGACTGTATCATCTTTTAAAGCATACACGGCAGTTAAAAAATTCAGCATATACCAAGGTACACAGAAAAATAACAATAAATTCCCCCAAAGAAAAGAGTATTAAAAGGCAGCATGTTTTTTGACCACATCCCAAATTAATAACAAGTATTTCCAACTACATAGAATGAAAATGTAAATGTATCCAGCTGTGGAACCCAGGAGGAAATGTAAAACAATTACAAAATATTTAGAACTTAAGATCACTGATGTGCTTCAGCCAAGATTTTACTCAGAGGTAAATTCATAGACTTTAAATCTTTTCAAGAGAAAAGTGAAAATACAAGATTACAAGAATAAAGGAGGAAGAAGCACAAGAATCATGAAAAAATTAGAATAAAATAAAAAGTAAATAAAGGCAGAAAGTTCCAAATGAGAAAAAGAAAACCATAAGACTGAAGTTATTTTTTCATAAAAATGGAAGTTTTTCTTTCGTTTTATAACATCTGTATCCTGTGAAGGTGGATTACATTACCTACGTTTTTATGGAATTTTGACATTGGCAAAGAAAGGCTGTGTTAATGACTGTGCCTGCGTCGTCTAATATTGTCATGGTCCTTCGATGGGGGAAATTATTCGACAAAACCTAACCATTTACCCACAGTACCGATGAGCAAACGTCTTTGTTTTTAGGATATATTATTCCATCACTTTAAGAAAATAATTATTAAGGTCTTGTTTTGCTAAAAGTCCTTCAGTTTCATGCTGAGGCCTTGTTGCTATGATAAATATTTTATTTACTGTAAGTTTTCAGAAGATAAATTGACTAAAGAATTAGAATAATAATAATTAATATTATTATTTTTTTCTAGCTTTTGAAGCTTTAATGTCGATATGATTTCTGATAGGCTTTTTTACAAATACTGAAAGTAGCTTCCAGGCCCTCTTCTTTTAAGGATCTTTGGAGATTCGTAAGAACTACAGATTTGAAGATTGCAGCTGCCATCCAAGGAGGACAAAAATTCAGTGACTTCCCCAAAATAATTAATATTAAATCACAAGTCCTGATGATTCTTATTTACTTTCTCAGAGAATGCTCCACAGAGTTTTAAAAAGATGCAGCAAGCATTTTCATATTTAGATAAGCCTTTTAAAATATAAAGGAAGACCACAAAGCAGTGTGACAGGTTTTCTTCTGTCACTTGTAAACTCTAGAGAAGTCAATCCTCAGAACCCTAGATGTGCTGTGGGAATCTCTTCATTTACAATCAGGATGAACTGCGTCCAACCAGGAGTCGAGGGACCTGGGATCCAGCTGCCATCCTGCACAGTGTGATCCCCAACCAGTCCCTCAACTTCTGGAGAGCAGAAGCCTCATCACAGGTGGAAGGGGCTGACCAAGGCCATCTTGAAGACCTCTTCCAGCTCTGTTATTTTGTAATGCGATGAGATGGGACTAACATATTCCAAACTGTTTCGGGTCAGGGATGTTAGAACCTATATCGGCCGTACAGTAATTTAAAATTCCTACTTCTTTTTTGAGTCCTGTTCTTCAATTTATTTTTTTCCACGTTCTTCCATGCACAAAAATATATTTTCCTATTAAACGATGAATAGCAATTAAAAAACTTCTCTCATAACATGCTTTTTTTGTTGTTTTTTCAACTTGCTGCTCTAATTTCTCCAAGATGTCCTCTGTGGTACTGGATGCTAACAGCTTCACCACTTTTGCACGAGATTTACCACCCTTATCCCAAACCACATCACGCTTCCAGAGCTCCCAGGCCTTGGAAAGGTACCGACAGAGCCCGGCATTAGCCTCTCCTTCCAACCGTGGGGTTGTGGGGGATGCGATAGCCATGCGCACATCGTCCGCTGTCACGTCTGTTTGGATCCCGGTTTGGCATGGATGGCTATGGTGACACAACCTTTAGGATCAACCGCCACAGGACCTAAGGGAGGAGGCGTTCTCTCTGGCTCCCTGCTCTGGCTCTTACCCTTGCTCGTCGCACCAGCTTTCTGGGACATCTCGGCGCCTAAGGGGAGCCGGGCGGAGGCAACTAGAATGATTAATTTTGAAATATTTTCTTGATCATTTGAAACATCTACCTACGTATGATACTGGAACGGCCCACGCGCACTCCATCATACTGTTTTACTGGTTCCACAGAGGCAGGAGGTTTGGGTCTGTTTACTGCCAATTCTGCAGAGCCTAGAATAGGGTCTGGTCTAGAGAGTCTCTCAGTATGTTGCCCAACAAACACACGAAGGGAAAGGCAGGCCTGTGCTTGAATTAGACCTTGTATCTGGAAAGCACTTAGGTCGGGAGGCCTCTGGGAAGTGTAGACATTTAAAGCGGTATTTGAATAGCATTTGATACTTTATACCACTTGCTCTTGTACACCACCGGAGGCCTGGGTTGCATTTCATTTCTTAAGGAATTCCAGGAACAGAAAAAGCCCTTCCTGTAGGACTAGACCTCAAGGGTCCCCAAAAGATGAGCATTGTTTCTCTATTTTTAGGCCTGTTTCTTCATACAGATTTTAAAGCCATGTATTTTTTTAACTGGCTCTATGACAATATTGTACGTTAACCTGTATATGCAAATGGACAAACCAGAATAGAATTCTCATTCAAAACTGTTAATTTGGGGATGACGAGATTGTCAGTGGTTTTTCTTTATTTTCTTAATTTCCACTCTTGTAGTCACGAATGAAAATCATCCTGGCTCAGTTATCCTCCCCGTGGCCCTACCTGTGCTGCGAGCCCCCTTCTGGTGGTTGGTAGAGTCCGCAGACTTGAGGTTGGGTCCGTGGTAGGACACCACTTTGTTGGCCACAACGGCTGGTTGAGGGATGGAAGGGGACCAAAGCTGGGCCAATCAGAGCCCTTCTTCAGGATTTTTCAAACAAATAGTTTTGGACAGATGTTATTCTGGAGGGACCCATAGCTACCTTGTCTATGGAGGAAGGCCATCTTTATCTGCAGAAGACCAGAACCCATATCCTGAGGCAAGCTTCAGCACAAGTCGGAGTGCATCCTGGCCAGATTTCAGTCTCTGGACTCCATCACCCCCAAGGCCAGCTTGGGGGGTGCCACTTACAGCTGTATGGCTCTAGTCTTCCTTTCATTCTGTGAGGAATTACCCCAGGATCTTTCCAATAAGCTATCTTTGTCTTTGTTCTAAGTTGAGTTTCCGGTTGCTTGCAACCAAGAGTGCTCTAATCCAATCATTCTAAGTGCTTTGAAGTATATTCAGTTTGACAGAAGAAAGTCCACGAGTTTTTAATAAAATATACTTGGAGAAAAACCTCCACCTTCGGGCCTAGTCTATGGATTGATTGTGCTTGATTTTTTTCTTATCTACCACATGCAAATTAGCTGCAGCTATTGTTGTATTAATGTCAAGTGTCTTAGCCATAAAACAAATGAATTCAGACTTTCAGCCTAAGACGCTGAATGCCTGCAACCTTACTTAGGCCAGGCAAATGAGTAGTTCTGCAGCATTTGTCTTTTAGAAGACGTGCTCTTTGGGGCTTATTCATATAAAGTTCTTTACTGAAGTCATGAGACCTTAGAACGTTGTTAAACTTACCCATATGGCTGAAAAACAGCCCTGGGGAATTTTCTTTTTCAAAGAAATTTAATATGCCTATTGTCAGTCCAATAGCAATTTCTTTTTTCAGAACACTTGGTACAAATTCCTTATATTTACAATTTTTATGTAGATGGAAGGTACACAGACATTCACTACATTGTTCTCTAACCTCTTTGAAATATTTCACATAAAAGATGAAGGGCGAAAGTAAACTTATGATTCAACTGAAGGAAAGTAAAGTACAAATCGTCTTTCTGAGGCTCCCCTAACCCAGAGGAAAACGTAAAGCCCTATTCATAGTAACAAGAAGTGCGTTTCAAACGATTCTGTCCCAACCGCTAGACAGCCTCACAAATGTTTCTCAATTTGGGGGAATTGCTGGAGGGCCGCTTTGCAATAGTCATTTGCACAACCATGTGGAGCCCACGCTTCTCTGGCTCTGGCTCTGGCTCCAGATGCCCACAGAAGTTTCTGCTGCCGGCAACTATGGAAGGCTGCTCAGGGCTGCTCCTGCCACAAGGTCCACCTGCAGCTGGCGCTGCCCCCATCTCCCCTCACAGCCCCTCACGGGGACTATGGGTAGGGGTGGATGCTACCGATAGGATTCTTCTCCATGGGGTCCCTGGAGCCGTGACAGGGCTCTGTTCTCCCCGGAAGCAGGAAAATCTCTCCTCTCCCGTTGACACGCAGGGATTCCAAGAGCGTGTGGCTGTGCACCCCGGCGTCTCATGGATCTTTGGTGAAACAGATCAGTTGTAGAACTCTGACCCTCTCTGGGGCTCAAGCCCTGTTACTCATCTAAGCCTGGTTCCCCAGCTCCCTCTGCTCTGAGAATAGGCTTCTGCGCAGGGCTCCTCCATTTCTCAGGACACATAGACCATTGGCCAATTTGCCCACAGTCCTGCAGACCAGTCTGGATCCCAGAGCAAGCCTACTTGAGTCCTTATTGGGTGTCCTCATCTAAGGAGAGACCTCATGTCTATCAGATTTATTAGATGTTATGTGCACAGCAATAATTTTTGTATAGACTATGGGAAAATTGCCGAGGTGAAAAAGGAGCAGCAGTGGTTTGTGATTTATGGTGCGTCTGTATGATTAGATACAATGTAGAATTTGCAAGTAATGATTATGAAAATTATGTAGCAACATGGAGATGTACTCATTATATACTTTTAAGTGGAAAAATCAGGATGCAAAATTATATGTGTATTATAATTACAACTATTATTACTTATGATTTTTTTTACACAGGAATAGGGAATATAACAGTAGTATTAAAGTGAGGACCCTGAGTTATAATAAAAGAGAATTTCTTTTTTAGCGTGTTTACTGCAAAGTAATAAAATACTGAATACATATTTTAGTAAACTTAGCAAGCATTAAGCATTGCATTACTGTCCTAGTCTTTAAAACATGGTCCCTAAGCATCAGTACTAAAGAATCTTTTTGTCCATCTGATTACTTCCAGAACCTGAAATAAATAAAATACATTGTTTTTTTTCTCACTCGCTCTCCCTGTCTCTCTCTCTCTCTCTCTCTCTCTCTCTCACACACACACACACACACGCACACACACACTCCACATATGATTTGTTGGGTAGCCTCTGAAAGGAAAGTTTTTTAAAAAATCACCTTCTACAGTACTATGCAAATGCCTTTGTAAAGTTTTGACTTTTTTTTAAGATGTGTAAGAGTTTGTTAGGGTCACAGCACAAAAACGATGTCGCATTCAAACGTTTTTACCGAATAGAGTTTTAGAAGAAAGGGACTGTTTACAAAGGTATGCGGAGATGTGAGGCACCGGGAAGGAAGAGTGAAGCCCCAGGGAGTCGCCCCGCCGAGGTCATTACGCCCCCCAAGGACCGCGGGGAAGGACAGGTGCAGGATCCTGGCGAGCGCTAGAGCCGTGGAGGCGGGGCTGCCTGAGCGGAGGCAAGAGAGGTGGCCACGGAAAGACCGAGAAGGCTGCAGCAGCGTGAGGGCGGAGGAGGCCACAGACCCCGTCTCCCCCGCCGCCCGATGGCCTCCCAGGGCTTCCCACGAGCCGAACCCAATTGCGAGCCAAAAAGGCACCGCAGCCTGGACGCGTTCGCTTGACGTCGGCCTCTCTGGAAAGAGAGCGGGACGAGAAAGGGTAGCGAATGGATGTAGGAGGCGAAGGGAGAGTAGTTGGCACAGCGGGCTCCGTCCGAGACAGCCTGGTGGAGATACCGGCTGAACGACAAGCTTATTGCTTTTGAAGCTGGTGAACGTGTAGGGTCTCTTAGTCGTGGCACCGTGTCGTGGGGCGGCGGCCGGGTTGGATGGCTGTGCGTTCTGCTGGTGGAAACACATGGCCTTTCTAGCTCGATCCCGGATTTGTAGTGTATTCCGCGAGTCCTCAGTCTTCCTGCAAAAATTTGGGTGCAAAGCTGCCCCACGAAACTGTTCTGTGCTTACCTCTGTTTTTTGGGTCCACGTGTTTTCTTTCTTTTTTCATTATGTTGGAGCATATCATAGATTCCTTAGAAAAATCTCAGTTTTCTGAGAGCTTTCATGTCGGAAAATGGCCTTGCTCTAACCCTTGACTAGTAGTTTGGCTGAGTGGAAGATTTTAGGCTAAGAAACATTTTTGCCTCAGAATAATTAAGGCATTGCATACTTTTCTTCTCACACTTTTCTTCTAAGTCTCTTAATTATTTCTCTGAAAATTTGTCTCCTTGTCAGACTTCTTGGGATATTTCCTTAACCTCTTCTAACCTTCTTTATGTTATTTGTATTTTGGCCAACTTTTCTTTAACCTTTGTTTCTCTCTCACAGCCCCGTCTTATTTTAAGGCCGCCGTAAATGAATAGATGTGCGTGTGTGTATGTATGCACATAAATATACGTACATATGCACATATGTGTGTGCTGTCTTCATCTCTCAGGATATATATTAGAGCTGCGGCTTTTTAAGAAGTTTTATTGTGTTTTCTGAATGATACTGTTTTCTCCAGTTCCACTGTTCTGTTTATTCTGTCTTTTGGTTTATGTACAGTGATTTCTAGTTGGTTTTATTCAAGACCAAGGCATCAACAGCTGTTTTGGATTTTGGTATATCCATAAAATGGAATCTTATTCAACCACAAAAATGAATGAAGTTCTGATATATGCTGCAACATGGGCTAATCTCTAGAATGTTTTGCTAAATAAGAGAAGTCAGATACGGATCACATGTCGTATGATTCCATCTATATGGAGTGTCCAGAATAGATAAATCCATGGTGACGAAATGCACGTTGGTGGTTGCCAGGGGCTAGAGGAAGGAGAGAGTGGGGGAGAAAGTGCTTAATGGGTAAGGGGCTTTTATTTTGGAGCGAAGGAAATGCTTTGGAACTAGATAGAGGTGCTGGTTGCATAACATAGCATTGCAAATGTACTCAATGCCACTGAATTGTTCACTCCAAAATGGTTAATTTTATGTTATGTGAATATCACCTCAATAAGTTGTTTGGTTTTTTTAAGTCGACTGGACAATCTGGGGATGGGGGTGTGTGTCAAGCAGTGGCCTTCATTTCTGGGTGATTAGGCAGAGAGCCTCCAACTTTGAGGGGGCTCAACATTGCTGGTACATGAAAACATTTTCTCTGGGGCTTTTTCCCAAGAAAAATGTTCTCATCTTGCCACCTACAGGATAGCAGCCTAATTCATTAAGTGCTGGCTCTGGGGTCTGGATGCAACGTTAAGTTCCAAATTTTTCACCTTGTGCATTTTCTATTCTTGGTCTGAACCAGATTTTCCTGGTCCCAAAGGCTCTTCCTCTCAGTTTTTCCACAGACAAAACCTCTGGCCTCCATGGGGGCAGTAGACGCCTCATTCCCATGGGGGTGAGGGGAGGGAATCCCTCGATTTTTTCCTCTTGCCTCGACCCTGCTGTGTGCTGCACCCAGACCCTGCCAGGGTCTTGGCATAGCTGGTCACCCTCCTCCCCTCGGATGGGCCTGGTCTCCACTGTCCCTTCCTCCCCTGGCACAGCTCCTCTCCCTGATTTTGTTCTTCTGGCGATGTGCTCATGTCCTCTCTCCTGTTTTCTTTGTCGTTGGGTTTATACCTTAAAAAATGTCTTTCTTCATTATCATTTTCATGCCATCCCAGGAAGGATGTTGTTCAACAGGCTAGTTTAACTGGAAGCCTGTATGTTTGTTTATTTTTAAACTGTTGGGGGAAATTTTATCACAGAATGAAAAAAAAATCCTGCCCGATCGTCAACTCTAAAGTAAGCTGTGTTCCTGGGGAAGTTCACAAATTGCCTAATCTATTCTTATGCCTGATTTTGAACTGTTAAAACAGTGATTGGAGGTGCTAAGGCGGGGTATGCCAGGGGGGACCCACATTTATTGAATGTCGGTAAATGTGCCAAGAGAACACTTCACCTCCTCAGGCTTCAAGTGCAGATTTATTGAAATTGAACTACTGTTTTTCCTGTTTCGTGTGATTGTTTTTGCGAACTATCAATTCTCATCATTCTCTTTGAAAGAGGCGAAAATTAAATAAGGTAGTGTTTCTGGAGCTATCGCACATCAACCCCTGCTTCTATTACAGACTTCTCACGAGCTGTAGTCATTGTTGTTTACAACTTTGACCTCCACCCCGCCCCCCAGCCGGAAGGAATTCTGCCTTGTTTATCACCATGCGCACAGTAGCTCAATGAACGATTGTACAGTAGATGGAGATCCTGATATAGAAACAGGAATTTAAATGAAAGAAAAGAAGCCGGAAAATGTAGAGTGAGGTCAGAATTCAATATCAGGGATGACTGAAGCTGAGAGCCTTACATTCGCAGATCACGACCCAGCAATCCTATTTTTCATTCCAAGAAATCCACTAGTACATGTACATTTCATTGCAAGGACCAGAGATCAACTCATACTAGTTTATGCAAGGTGGAATTCGTTCTTACAAATCTAATTGCAGGAGAGATCCAGGACTTAGAAGAATTAGAAAGTTATCATAAGGTTGTATTTTTTTTTTTAAATCCCCCCTCTTTTTCTCCATCTCTCTCGGGACCTCTCTTGGTAACTCTGCTTTACTGCATGCCAGTTCGTTCTTCTCTCTGCTGACCTTTGCAATTCACTATGTGCCTGGCCTTAAAATGGCAGCCCACATCTGGCTTTCTAGCTTGGCTTCACAGAATTAACGAATTCAGTATTTGTTCATTCGAATTTCGGGTTCCCAGGAATAGGCATAATTGGCCCAGCATGGGTCAAGTGTCCTCTCCTGGTCCACAGCTGGGACAGGGCAAGCAGGTGCACTGCATATGGAGGGCTGGGAAAAGACGGCATCTCTATTAGAGTATACTTGACAGGTCCCTCTCTCTGAAACAGTTGATTGTTATTGTTATTATTTCTTCATAAATAAGGTATTTTATCCAGAACTTCGTGGGTGCAGGTGAGATGAAGTGTGAATGAACATGTTGTCCTTCAGAGGACTTTGTGAAGCCGAGGAGCACGTGGCACGTGGGGGGAGGGGTCCTTTCAGGCCATCTTGCCTGGTGCTGCTCTCACTGTGGTCAAGCCGGAGCACTCACCTCTGCAAGAAATGGTGCGTTTTCTCTACTGCGGCAAAAATTTTTTTTTTAAAGATTTATTTATTTATTTATTTGACAGAGATAGAGACAGCCAGCAAGAGAGGGAACACAAGCAGGGGGAGTGGGAGAGGAAGAAGCAGGCTCATAGCGGAGGAGCCTGATGTGGAACTCGATCCCGGAACGCCGGGATCACGCCCTGAGCCGAAGGCAGACGCCTAATGACTGCACCACCCAGGTGCCCCAATGGCAAAATTTCTTGTCATAATTTAGATGCTGACAGCTTATAAAGGACTTGACAAATAGAGCGTAGGAAAATGGACCCTTGGTTGCACCAAGGCGTGGGAGCCATACATATGGATGGAGGGATTGGCAAGTTTCCATCTCCGTGATTCTTTAAATGCTGTCTTTGCACACCGAGGTCACACGTTGTAGACTGAACTGGAGGAGGACGCAGATTCTGAAACAAAGTCAGAAAATTGTCAGGGCGGAGAGCTACAGAGCTGCTCCAAGGAGCAAGGGTCGCATTTTGAATAGAAACAGTGGTCCTGAGAGTTGCATAATAAAAGTGATCTTTATTTATTGTATCATTTTTTACATATATCGCCTGTGTGTGCTAGGCTGTCTCTGAGAATGGTGATTAGTTGCAAGGACAGGAACAGACCGAACTGGAAGCCTGTTTGGGCTCTGAAGCAGCACTAAGAAATCAACTTCCTGTGTCTTCTCTGTGATGGTCAGTTCAATCCTGCTTCCACTCTCTCTTGGGTTATTTTCTTACTTATGTCCATCCAAACCCCCAGATCGAGGGAATCTGATCTCATTTGACTCATAGTGAACTCTTGAGCCCCCAATCCTGGTTCGGTCCATCTCCTGTAGCCAGCCTAGAACTGGTTTTATAGGAATACTCTGATGCTTTCCTCTGCAAGGGGCCGAGAAATCAGGGTGGGTAATGGCGTGATGGTCCTTAATGACTTCCTGGTGGGAGTCGGAAGTTGATACTATTGAATTTTCAGCCTCCCGCCAGCCAGCATGCCACCCCGAGTGTCCCCCCTGGTGCTAGAATAGTGCTGGGTCCCTGCTGTAGCTTCTCTGGGGGGACCCAGGGGTAAGGGTCTATCATAGAACCTGCCCAGCCTTGTATAAGGGCACATCATTCCTTGGAACGTTCCCTGGAAGAGAAAGTTTTAAGTAGACTCTAGAACCTAAAATGGGTATTTATACCGTGGAAGAGAGCAGAAAAGTCTTTACGGGTAAGGGCTCATGTAAGATTTGTTGGGAGAAAAGGAGATCACGTTGGCCTCACAGTTTTAAATGATACTTTTCTCATAAAAGTGGCCCTAAAACTTTCAAAAATTACAAGTTGCTTGAATTTTAAACTTAATAAATGTTGTTCTGGCGACTCCCTGACTTGAAATGCAAGTTGCATTAACCAAAGACGTGCCTTTAGATGTAAGTTTAAATAAAGGACCTCTAAAGAAGACTCAAATTCTATGTAATTTTGCATAATTAAATGTAGCTATTTTGTCATACTACAATTTTCCGCTTTGCTCCTTGTGTCTACAATTTTGATGTTCATCATGGATTTGGATGGTTTATTTCGGTGCAAGCTTACCCACATTTGTAGGGTGCAGATGGTAATTACTCTCTACCCAAAACCAGACGAGATGCCCCAAGTTCTCAGTTTGATGACACTTGGAAAATTTTTAGCAAAGAAAATAGTGAACACTCTTCAAATCTGGGCACAAACAGTGAAGGCCAAAGTAGTTGCATAAGGTCACTTTTGTTTCTGCTTCCGTTCCGCCTTTTCCACTTTTCTCTCCTTTTCACTGGTGAGAAATGATTGAGCTTATGGACCTGAGCATTTCTAAAAAGGCCAAGACTACCATATAATTCCAAGGGCTAATATGTTTTTGATTACAAGAAACGATTTTTTCAAGAGCCTTTCGTTAGGAAACATTTGTCTTGTCTCTTCAAATAAAAGATCACGCGGGATGTCAAAGTCTGAGGTCCTAGGAGTCTTGTATACAATTTTTCTCTTCTCTTTCCATCTCACATGAAAATTAATATTTTGGACCTTCTACACTTTGGGTGTATAAAACAATTCATATACTAAGCCCCTTGAAGTTAGAAAAGTTGACCTCATTCTACGAGCATTGTTGTACGAACTGTTATTATAAGCATAGCGCGGGGCTGTGGGCCAAGGAGATTACAAAAGAACCGTCGGATCGAGTCCATACTCCGAGGACGGATGAGGCAGTTAAGCAGAAAGAGCACAGCAGTATTTTAAAGTTGTCTTTTAAAATCGATAATCTGTCTCTCTAAACATCTGAGGAGATCTACAAAAAAATATAAGAGAGTAAGAGTACAAAGAATACGTTCATGTGACAAAAATTGTGTGGGTGGCTTGTAGGTGACTAACATTCGGGCCACGCTGGGCTTGCTGCCTGTCTCCCGGCTTCGCAGTGAGCACCGGGCTCCTTCAAAGGACAACAGCGTCAGCGGTACCGGTGCCTTTGACGTGCAGACACTTGAGGCACGAGGTAGAATTTCCAAACAATTCACAAGCGCTTCCAGCCAGCACGCTACACCTTTCTTCCTTGCAAAGTCTGGAGTGACTAATAACAGTCCTGCAGTGATGTTCTGCAGCTTTTTTCTTTCTTTTGACATTCATGTGTGTGTATGAGTCATGTGCGCTAGGATTTAGAGAAGGTTTATCACTGACATATTTGCATTTTTACTTGAACTCAAACATGCAATTACCCAAACCTGAAATGAATAGGACTGAGGAAAGAAAGAACAGCTCGCTAGCATCCTCCAGCCACACCACAAACGACCAGAGCTCTGAAACGCCTGGCAGCTCCCAGGCCCGCAGAGATGCACAGATAATTGAATTAGCCATTGCTGTGGTGTCGGAAAAGGATATTCCATGGATGGGGGAGGGAAGAGACCTGGGTCTCTTTGTCTTAGCGTGGGGTGGGGAGGGCCCGAGCCATGAGATGGTGGGAAGAAGATGGCCCTGCTCTCTGATTTTCCAAAGTAATTTTCAGACAAGTATTATTCTACAAGTAAAATGTATTTATCAATCTATTTCAGAGGTGATGTTTTCCCTCACTTTTTCTCTTCAAGCACCTTTGTTTAGGCCATTTACACCAAAGTGAGGGAACCCAATCATTTGTCAGGAGCCTCAAACGCTGTGGTTCTCAGCTGAGATTAAAATCCAAACTTGTTCGCACTGTAAAAACAGATTCATGATAACAGGAACAAGTGTTGGCAATTCACAGAAAGTTAGATTTGCTCCTACTTTGGCTTTCCCAGTACAATCAGTGAACCTGTTGAAAGCCAACTTGGGGCCAGGAATTCATTCTGAGCTGGAGGCTATAATATGACACCGTTGGAAATATTTGAAAAGCGAACGATCTCAATACAACTGGTATTAGTCTCTCAGGTATAATCACTCAGAGATGGCTTATGGTGTATGCAGTGTGTGTTTTTATTACTATGGAGTGTGTTTCAGTTTTCTGCAAGCCAGTTTCAGTCTCTAGGCCAATGCCATAACCTTGAACCTGGAATCATCAAAGCAGGAATTTCCCTGTGTGGCACTGAGCTCTACTCATTAGCTGTTAATGAGGCAGGTGTTGTTGAGCCAAGCCCCACGTGGGCCGTTTGGCTTTATACTGAGAGAGATACCTTTCAAAGACCCAGATAGGATTCCCATCTCTTAGGCAACATCAGGCGGATGCCTATCATGGGCCACAATTTGATCTTGAGGTAAAAGTATGGGTGTTTAGTGTGCTTACTGCAGCCCTTACTGATAACTGGGAAAAAAGTCCCAAATATGGCCTGCTGTCTAGAATGACCTTAGCATCCCGTTTATAAACATAGTCAGCAGTATCTCCCTTTAACGGTGAGAGAAAAAAAATCTATAAAGAAAAAAAAAAAGAAAGAAAAAGATAAAATTACCTGTGCATGAAAGTGCAATTTTGACTTATTATCCAAGTGTCCTGTTGACCTAAAAGTAATATTTTGTTCTGCAGGGAATTTTTTACACAGTATTTTAAGTGTTATTCTTGGTTTTCATGTCTTATTATAAAAATCTCCTCTCGTCCCACTTCATAATATAGTGTCTAAATTATAAAGAGTAGAAAACAAGATATCTAAGTCAATTTATTCATCCATCCACACATCCATCCACCCATCCATCCATCCACACACCCATCCACCCATCTATCCACACATCCATCCATCCATCCATCCATCCATCCACCCAGCCATCCATCCATCCACCCATCCATCCACCCATCCACTCATCCATCCATCCATCCATCCATCCATCCATCCACCCATCCATCCACCCATCCACACATCCATCCACCCATCCATCCATCCACACACCCATCCACCCATCTATCCACACATCCATCCACACATCCACTCATCCACCCATCCATCCACCCATCCATCATCCATCCATCCATCCATCCACCCATCCATCCATCCATCCACCCAGCCATCCATCATCCATCCATCCATCCATCCACCCAAACTTCCAATACACTTTCTGAGAGTGTAGTTTATCTTTGCTGCATTAATATTCTCTTTGCCCACTCCTTTGTCCTTTCAAATCTGGCTTCCAATCCAGCTCTCCCCAAATCGATCTCTCAGAGGTTCCAGATTAACCTCTATTTCAGTGTCTATTCTCCGTCCCCAGCCTGGGTTCAGAAAGGAAGAAAGACAGATTCAGAGGTGAGCCATCTCCCTGAGCCTTGGCCCGATGCCAGTCAGAGGGCAGGCATGCAGCGGTGTCCTGTCCCCACACCCCAGGAAGGAGCTATTCCGGGGCTATATTTGAGCAAATAACTGAAAGCTCTCTTTCCCAAATACTTCTCTTTTGACTTCCATGAATCTGATTATCCTGGTTCCCCTTAAACCTAATAATCCTCCCAAAAGATGGGCTTCATAATTTGTGGGACCCAGGGCAAAATGAAAAAATGGGTCCCCATGTTCAAAAAGCAGGAAAAAGTACAGTGAAATCTTACTCCTTTCCCTTGCAGTTTCTCTCTTCACTTGTGATGGTGTCTTTTTATTTGCTATTTAATGTCATTCCAGGTAAAGAAAAATTAAAAATTTCTATTACTAGTAGGAATTTTACCATTTGTTTTTATATTGTACAACACCAATTTAAATGCAAATTTAAGAACATTTAGCTTATCCGTAGAATCACTGAAATGACACAATTAGTTCTTTGTCGCTCGTACACACGTGTTTCATTCTTACCAGAACAGTGGAATCAAACCAACTGCACAAAACAAACTGCTGATTTTCAGTTTCATTTCTTGATATGCACACATTCTACCAACACACTCTAGCATCGTCTCACGGATAGTAAGGAAGGACCGGAAAGAAAAAGAACTGTGGGTTGCCTTATCCCTCCCTTCCCTTCCATGTCCTCATCTTTGGTATATGTGCCAGGCTAACACAGGGAAGTAACACCAATAGGAAAGGATAAGAGGGTTTCATGGTTAGTTATGTTTCCTGGAAACCCTTCAAACCAACAAATTCTGGTTTGAACACACATCATGGCCTCTTGGGGCTTCCAGACTTCTGCCTCCCCTTCTCCCCCTCAGTCAAAGGTTACCTGGTACTCACTTTGAGTCTTGCCAAGCCCCCGTACATGGCGGGCACTGGAATTCTGTGCTCAGGAGATAGCAGGAATGCTCTCATGAATCAGGAGACAAGGAATGGTGGACATGCACATTGCACATATTTCCACTCCTTACCTGCTCCGTTGTCCATCCAACTTTAGTTACAAAAGATAAGTTCAGAGATAAAATGATCAAAGCCATAGTCAGAGGGCATTTCACAAGGCTGGAGCCCTGCTGGGTGTGGGGCTGTGTGAGACTGAGCAGATCACATACCCATGAAGCTGTTCCCGGGCTCTCTCTGGTTTTCTGTTCATCCAGTGCACCTAATAAGTGTCGTGTGTAATTTTGTCATCAACTCCTTCTGTTTCTAGATTTTATTCACTGTTAGAGATACAATTTGCACCTCTCTGTCTCCAGCCTCCAGCTTTTCCCCAGACTGAATATCCAAGGGCCTGCTGAACACATCTCACCACAGGACACGTGTACAGTAAAATCCATCATTTTGCTCCTAAAGCTGTTCCTTCCTGATTGAATTACTGGAACCAAAACTCAGTCATTTGGTCTGCAGTCTGCACAGCGCTGATAACATGGCAGTTGCTCAGTCTACACGGGTTTATTGGTCGTATTGAAAATCTGCTTCCAGTTTCAAATCTGTAATATTCAGTCTCAGTTATTAAGAAGTTGGTTGTTCTGGTTGTAGATGACCCATAACTTCATTTCTTTTCTACTTTTAAAATTATTCATATATCTTCAAGGCATTATACAGAGGCAAGGAATCCATGTAAAGTTTAATCATCCATTTCTACTTAACATTAACGGAAAACCTGTAACAGGAAAGGCATCAACATTAACAGTTACAATGGCTACTGGGGTTTGGAGTGGATTTCACAGAGGTGCTCACAACTTTGCCTTTCAATCATTCCAAAATAAGAGGTTTCATTTCTTCTTTTCTCTCTCTCTCTCTCACTCTCCTTTTAAAAAACTCTGCCAACGGGCCTCAGACTCAGTCCCCTCAAAGCCACGTTGGCCTCTGTCTTCTTATTTGTATCCTTCTTCGTTGCCAGAATTGTAATTGGAGGGACTTTAATTATGGTGTCTTGGTATTTCCAGTGCTTCCCGCTTCTGGTTAGGCCGTAAATACAATGGCAGGGCTTTGTGTTGCTTTTCTGGCACTTTCAGGTCAGACTAGAACCTGGGAAAGGTTCAAGGGTATTAAAAACGATGCCACCAACAAAAAGAAGACAAACCGAACTAATAAAGAAAGATGGGGGGTTGGCTTATTTCCAACCTCATTAGGGTATTTGGTTTATATTTAAGTGAGGTTCAAGTCAGTTCTTGTTTTTATGGGACCCTCCACGCCAGTTTCTAGCCATCTTTGCTTTAGGTTTGGCGGGTAGAAAGATTAAACTGCTTTCTTCCCTGACTGGGGCTCTTCCAGCCATTAAGCGCCTGCAGCACCGAGGCCGAAGTCTCACTTATCCCGGGCGGCCCAGGGCCTGGAAAGAACGTGCTACCTGTACAACAAGTCCCAAGAAATGCCACAATAACATGTGGCTTCCAAAAGTGGCCCACAGAACTGTTAGGCACAAGAAGCAGGAAGCCAACTTTGAATTCAGCATCAACGTCTCTATCCAAATCTGTATTCTGGCAGAAATTAAAGTGCTCATTATTTGTCAAATTTAAAAGTAACATTTTAAGTAACACTTCCTTCTAGGCTATTCTGAGATATATTTCCTTTACAATACATTATAGTAATCCTCGAATTTGGAGGTACCCAAAACTATTTTAAACTCTTGCTTTAAATAGTCTTAATGGTTCTGTGACATTTCAGGATGCAACTTCAAAGCCAATAAAGAGATCAATAAAAAAAAAGCATTGATTGGGTTTCTGGTGCACCTGGCACCGTTATAAAACAGTAAAACGAATAATTCCTCCCTTTAGAAAATAAATCTTTTTGAGGTTCAATAACACAGGCATATGGATTATTAGAGGACAACACAATATCGTGTATAGGTTTGTTAAAGAGCTCAACAGATGAAGGAACCAGATTGCTATGCGGAGGAGAAAGTGAGGCTTAACCTGTCTTTCTCCCTCAAAGTTGGTGAGGACCACAGAGGTTAGCCAAAGAGGTAGATGCTGCAAGATATTGTGCATTTCTTTACCTGTAGAAGGATATGACGTTTCCAAAGACTGAGCAGTGTGGCATAGGGAAGAGGTGAGGTGTGACCTGGATTGTGGAAGAGTTTAAGAACTTGAAAGGGTAGGTTGTCTTGATAGAGTAAGAAATTATTTTTTATTGGGAGTGGGTTGGTGGAAGAAGATAAGAAAGGTCTATTCAGGTCCTTTATCTTTTTTTTTTTTTTTTTTTAGAGGCGAGAGCACACATGAATGGGGGGTGGGAGGGGCAGAGAGAGAGTCTTAAGCAGGCTCCACGCGCAGTGCCGAGCCCAATTCCGGGCACCATCTCACGACCCTGAGATCATGACCTGAGCTGAAATCAAGAGTCAAATGCTTAACCAACTGACCCAGGTGCTCCTAAAAATTTTTAATAAATTCTGCATCACTTCTTTATTAAGGGCATTTCTAACCACCAGGAATAAGGTTTATTCTTTATTTCACAGAGAAGCAAAATGGTGAGCCCTGTAATTCCCATGGCATCTATTTTATTAACAACTTTAAAAACCAATGGCTCTCTTCTTTAAAAATATGTTTCATATTTTGCATATTCAGTGTAATTCTCTGAGAAATTCCCAACACCTGATTAAGTAAGATAAACATGTCTTATGAAGGTTTCCCACTTATTATTTGTTATGTTTCTATTAAATGCAAAATAATTTGTGGTAAATTGGAACCGATGAGGTAATGAGGTTATTTAATGGCCAGTAGATGTATTTTGATGGCAATGAGGACATATTCCAAAAAGACGAAGCAATTGTTGAAAATATTACCTTCGTCCTTAATGCATTTTTAACAATCATGGATTCCAGACAAAAAGTACCTATTTTTTACTTCTTTAAACCATCAAATCTGTTAAAAAATATTTGGAAGATATAATATTCCTTTATAATACTCTGGGTTCGGGAAATATGAAAACATAAATTGTGGCTTATTAATTTTGGTTCTGGTAAGGTTGTCTAAGAAAGAAAGTTGTAAGAAAGTTATTAAAATAGCATTGAGATAATAAATGGCCTTTGAAATCACCTGCTCAGACACGTGTGTGGCTCAGTCGGTTAACCATCTGCCTTCAGCTCAGGTCAGGATTCCAGGGTCCTGGGATCGAGCCCAACGTTGGGCTCTCTGCTCAGCGGGGAGCCTGCTTCTCCCTCTCCCTCTGTGTTCTCTCTCTCTCTCTCTCTCTCAAATAAATAAATAAATAAATAAAAACAATCTTTAAAAAAGATGAAACGTTCATGTTTCCTGCTGCATGGAGCCAGGGGTTAACATCATTAAATTTGAAATATGTTTTCTTTGTATTACTGAGGTCTACTCTATGCACACATTTCACTGAAAATCCCTACGTGAAAACACTTTCACGGAGCATCAGTGGGGGCTCACGTCTCGGGTTGGCATTGAATCTCTGTACATGCTTCAGTTCAGCACAACTGTGCCTCCTCTTTCCGGATGCCCATCGGTTTCCGCGGGGGCTTATATCCTCCCTGAGTCTCTCTTCCTTCCGCTATTGCCTTGAAAGTCTTCCCTGTCCTGAAAACTATTAAAACACACACACACACACACACACACACACACACACACACACACACACTTCAATTTGAAATAGCTCTTTACTGAAAACAAACAAAATGACAAAGGATCAATGTGCCAATCAGTGAAATGTAAGGAAAAGATTTTTATTAATAAATTGAAGTATTACATTTTCTTTGTTCATAAATTTAGATTACATAGTTTCCTCTTTAGCAGTCAAGGCATTCTTATCTTTAATATTGTACTTGATTTCAATCATTTATTATTTTTGCTTTTATGGCTACTGCATAAGTTAGCTTTTGCTTCGTCATTCTGTGGGGTATCTATAAGCTCTGGAATGACAGTGACCTACAATAACCAACTTTTATTTCTCTCTCATATCCGTGTTTGCTGAGAGTCAGCTTTGTTCTTTCTATACCTGTTCTTTCTATATCTTCTCCATTCTGGGATCAGGCTGAAGGAACAGCTCCTATCTTGGTCTGGTGGCAGGGCGGAGGTGGGGGAACGATGCAAAAGCATATATTGGCTCCTACAACTTTTTTTTTTTTTAAGATTTTATTTATTTATTTGACAGAGAGAGAGAGAGACAGCCAGCAAGAGAGGGAACACAAGGAGGGGGAGTGGGAGAGGAAGAAACAGGCTCCCATCAGGGAAGCCTGATGTGGGGCTCGAGCCCAGAACGCTGGGATCATGCCCTGAGCCAAAGGCAGACGCTTAACGACTGAGCCACCCAGGCGCCCTGGCTCCTACAACTTCTGTTGGGAAGGGACATGCATCACTTCAACTCGTATTTTAATGGCCAAAGCTGATCACATGGCCAAACCTGAACCAATAGGATGGAGAATTAGAGTCCTTAGAGAGGACTGCAAGTCAAATGCAATGGATGGAAATGTTCAATCCATTCAAAGAGAAGATATGCACATAATTTGGGGAAAATAACATACTCTACCACAGTTCCATTAATTATAAAAAGCTGGTAGAGGGGGATTTTAGAAGCATAGTGATTTGAACTCCCTTCCTCTCCATCCTCTTTTCCCAGCTATTTGCCTCTCCTAAGCCAACTGACTGCTAGGACCTATGAGCTATGGGGTTTATGGCCTTGGCCTCTGGACTCTGGGAAATAGTGCAGAATTTGCTCTCCTGGGGAGATGGATAACTGTGTGGAACCTCAGGGATGAGGAGCAAAGGCAGGGGGTCCTTAGGAGACACTATTGCCTACCCAACACCTATTCTTACATTCCGTCCCCTTCCTATTCCCCCATCCTCTATATAGACATGTGCTTCAGGGGAAATGACTCCATCCTCCATCTTCAATGGTATAAACCAATCCTGATAATCCCATTCCTTTTAAGACCCATTTCTGGATAATGAAATGTGAGGGGCAGAATTCTAGAGTTTTTTTTAAGAGAAAATGTCCTCACTCCTATTAAAGAACAACCCCATTTCTTCCTATGGTCCTTATGTTTGGAAAGGCTTGGCCGCCTTTTGACCACAGAGGGGGATAGCCTTCGGGCAAACTCAGCGCATTGGGACAAAAGAGGAGGGAGGTGAAAAGAATTTGCATCCTTGATACTATGGTTTAGATACTGATTGTACCCAATTGAGGGTTTACCTCATCTTTGACTTCTGGTTACGTTAGAAAAAATAATTCCTATTGTTCAATCTAGTGGCGTTTAGGGCTTATTATTTAAGGAAAACAGCCTGAGAGTACCTTTTAAAATATTCTAAACAGATACTGACAAATTGCTTTATGATCTCACCAGAAGTCTTTGAGAGTGCCCATCTCATGACATTCCTTTTCAATCTACGCCCGCCTGACAGGCTAAAAATGGCATCTTTGTACTTAGACAATTTTAATTCAAAATGTGATAAACTATCTCCCATAAGTTCCTATTCATTTTTTTCTTTAGTGAATTGATTTTTCTTGTCCTTCACCAAGTCATCTAGAAGATTGTTAGATATTTCTCTGATATATGAGATATTGCTCCTGACTCTAAAATAGTTTGATTTTAGGAGCATAGAAAACTATGTATGTAACCAATTCTATAAATTATATAAATATTTCATTCTTCAAATGACTATATAGTTCAAATGCCCTTGTGCATAATAAAATGAGTTAATTCACCAACAGTTTTCAAATGTTTTATAGTTTCAAATTTTATGTTTAAATATTCAACTCACTTAAAATTTGTGTTTATGATGTAAAATGAGGATTCTTTTTTCAACATATTCATCTTATTCTTTCTTTTAAAAAATTGATGTTTTTGGATAGGTGCTACATTCCTATGGTTCAAAATTCAAAAGATGTAAAATAATATGGGCTTAATAGAGAGACAATTGTTATTTTTTCTTTACATTCTGTCTTGAGAATTATTTTTTGTATTGAGCTGAAAAAGATCAATTTCGAATAATTATTTAGAAACTCATTTCATTTGCCAATACTTCATGCCACAGGTTTCTCATCTGTGAGCTCCCCTGACTCTCTTAATCAGTCGGAAGACGTTAACAAGTAATTTTCTTTTGCTTTTTAAAAAAGTTTATTTATTTATTTGAGAGAGACGGAGACAGAGATGGTGACGGAGAGCACAAGCAGGGAGGAGAGAGAAGCAGGCTCCCCGCTGAGCAGGGAGCCCCGTGTGGGGCTCAATCCCAGGACCCCGGGATCCTGACCTGAGCTGAAGGCAGACGCTTAACCCACTGAGCCACCCAGGTGCCCCAGTAATTTTCTTTTTCAAGAAGTCAACATAGGTAGTGTAGTGGGCTGCGTGGTGGCCCCAAAGCTATGTCCACATCATAACCCCCAGAATCCCTAATAATTACCTTACATGGAAAAAGATGTGATTAAGTTGAGGAACTTGAGAAGAGAGTATCCTGAGTTATCCAGGTGAACCTGATACAACCACAGGCGTCCTTATAAGGGAGAGGCACAGGGAGATTTGACACAGATGTCAAGAAGAGAAGGCAGTGTGAAGGAGGAGGCCGAGATTGCAGGGGTGGAGCTGTAAGCCAAGGAACACCAAGGACTGCCAGCAGCCATCAGAAGCTCGGAAAGTCAAGAAATAGATTCTTCCTCTGAATCTCCGGAGGGAGCACAGCCTAGCTGCCACCTTGATTTTGAACTTTTGGTCTCCAGACATGTGAGAAAATGAATTTCTCTTGTTTTACAACACCAAGGGTGTGGCGATTTGTTATAGAAATCCTGGGAAACTAGTAGGATGATATTCTATGAACGCTGGCATAACAAATGGGAATGTCCTTCTCTGCCTTAACATATGAACTACAAATTGTCAAGATATAAAATTTGGGGGTTATGGCCTTATTCTGTTAGTATTCTCTGGATGTTGGTATATTGACCATTATCTTGACCACCATTCTTCTTAAGAGAACATACATTTTCTTGTTATTTGTAGGATCATTTTCTTCATTTTTTTGTTTGTTTGTTTGGTTGGTTGGGTTTTTTTGTTGTTGTTAAAACTTTGTCAAGGATGGGAGCGCCTGGGTGGCTCAGCCATGAAGCGTCTGCCTTTGGCTCGGGTCATGACCCCAGGGTCCTGGGATCGAGCCCTGCATCAGGCTCCCTGCTCAGTGGGAAGCCTACGTCTCCCTCTCCCCCTGTTTGTGTCCCCTCTCTCTCTGTGTCTCTGTCAAATAAATAAAATCTTAAAAAAAAAAACTTTGTCAAGGATGTACCTCTTTTTATTGATAACTTCTGCTATGGAGTGAACCTTTCAAAATACATACTGAGGTGATTTTCTTTAGCTCAGAATATTTTGTTCTATTATGGCTCTGTAGGGTTCTATAACAAAAGGACTGAGTAGCTTATAAACAACAGGAATTTATTTCTCACACTTCTGTAGGCTGGGAAGTCCAAGATCAAGGTGCTGGAGGATTTAGTGTCTGATGAGGAAGATTCATGCATGGATAGGCATCTTTCTGGTTCAAAGACAGAAACATAGATGTGTTTCTCGTTCTACACTTTCTGGTTCAGAGTGAGCCATCCTTTTTTTTTTTTTTTAAAGATTTTATTTATTTGAGAGAGAGAGGAGAGCAGGGGCAGAGGGAGAGAGAGAATCTCAAGGAGACTCCGTGCCAAGCACAGGAGCCTGGCACGGGGCTTGATTTCACAACCCTGAGATCATGACCTGAGCCAAAGCCAAAAGCCAGACGCTTAACTGGCTGAGCCAGACGCTTAGCTGACTGAGCCACCCAGGCGCCCCGTGCAGTGAGCCATCTTTTTCACTGTAACCTCCTGTAGTAGAGGGGGGCAGGGAGTTCTCCTGGGCCTCTTTCGTAAGGCACAAACCTCATTTATTAGGGCTCTGGCTTCATGACCTAATCACCTACCAAAAGCCCCCACCTCCACATACCAACCCGCTGAGGGTTTGGTTTCACCATATGAATTTGGGGGGGAGGGTAAAAACTCAGTCCATTGCAGACTCTGATTATTATTTGTGTTTTATTTATCTTGAGCTTTTCTTCATTAGCACTTGTGCCTTATATTGGCCTTTTTCTCTGACCTCAGTCTTCATGATCCTTTTTCTTTCATCATTTTCATCCCATTGTCCCTTTTCTCTGTCTTCTTGGATGGCTTCTTAAATGTGTCCTCAATAATACTGTTTCCATTTTCGGCAACAGTTCTCATGTTCCTTGCACTTCTAATGTCAAGTTTTATTCTGTTACTATGTTGTTAGCTCTGTTTCAGTCCATCTAACTTCAAGTTGTCTTTTCCTCCTCGTTTTATGCCTTGTGATTTTTGGCTTCCAGCTTATAGAGGTTTTATCTTCTTAATCGAAGATTTTGAGCATTTTCCTGAAAAGATTTTTTGGATCTTGTACCAGAGCATTTCCTTCCTCTGGATCACCCAAATAATATTTTCTCATACAATTACATAACTTTTCTTATTAAAATGTATTTTATATTTTAGTTACAATGACAGCCTATAACATGCTCTCTACAAAGAAAAGCAGTTGTCTGCCTCATCCTGCCTTGACCATCCAACTTCCACCTTCCAAAGACAATCCTTTGAACTCTTTCATTTGGTGTCTTCTGGTAACTACCTTCTTGGTCTAAATAACATGCTTATATTGCTATCTCATGATTTTATTGTTTTGAATTTATTGTCACACTACAGAATAGGATTATCTCTCTAATATTATCTTTTTAAATAATCCCTCCCCAATATCCCAGAAGATTTTCATAATTTTTCTACCAATCAGTATTTAATGTTTACATTATTACAACAGGTATGTTTCCCTTGGCAGCCATATAATGTAGTACAAATGCGACCGTTTTGCTTTCCCTGTAATCTCTAGTTGCCTCCTTATTATTTGATTAATTTTGATATATCCGTCATTCATTCATTCTTGAACTCACCCGAAGATTTAATCTCCTCTCACTTTATCAGTTTTCTTTTTCTCTAGGAGATGCTCTTTCTGGAACTCTTCAACCTTCTACTTTTACTGGGACCTGGAACACAGCTATTGTCTTGGGGTTTTGCCTCACTGTTAGGTTGGAATTCCCCCCCACCGTCATCTGGGAGTTCACTTCCTTCCTATGCTGAGCTCCTTCTTTCCTGGACTCTTGTCTTCTTTCTTGGTTTCTTTCCTTGTTTCAGTCGAGCTTTTTTTCCAGGAGCTTCTTGAGGAAGAGAGTAAGTGAAGTAAAATTTTGAGAACTCTCATGTCTAAAACAAATTTTTTTATTGTACCCTGACAGGTTGTTTCTCCTTAGGGAGGATACGAAATTGCAGCTTATAAATATTTTTCTTTTATAATTTGGTGTCTCACTCTTTGTACTTGTACAGTCTAGTGTTACTTTTGAAAACTCCTATGTGTTTACTTTGTTCGTACACCGATTTTGCTCCCCCCCAACTTGGGAGGCTTTTACGGTTTCTATTTCTGAGGTTCTTAAATGTCACTACCATGTAACTTGAAAAGTGTTTATTCATTTATTGAGTTGTGTAAAGTAGACCATCAATGTGGAAGGTCATGCTTCTGGTCCTGGAAATTTACATTTTAAATAGATATTTTCTCCCTTACATTTTCTCTGATCTTTCTTCCATGATCTTCTGTTATTTAGATATCGGCCATCAGAGTTTGTATCTCTAATATTCTTAGATTTTCTCTAATATTTTCTATCTTTTGTCTCTTTCATTCTACTTTCTGACAAATTTTCTGAACTTTCTCATTTGACATTTTAATTGAATTATGAATTTATCTTATTAAATCCTTAATAGCCAAAGACTTCTTTGTGTTCCCTGTACATGCCTTTTAAACATAGAACTCTATTTCTTCTTCAATTCAGTATTTCTCTCATCTCTTTTGAGGGTATTAATTTCTTTTTCTTTTCTTTCTTTTTAAATTTACTTTTGCTTCCTGTGATGTTTCTGCCTCTCCTGAATTCCTTTGCTTCTCTTTGTGTGTTTTGGTTTCTTTCATGTTTGGGGTTCTCCCAACTTCTGATGATCCCAGGCCACTGAAAGGCCACTTGTAAGCTCTGTGTGTGATGTGGGAGAGGCTTATCAAGAAACAGAATTTGAGTGGACAGAGAACCTGACATTTTTCTGGGGGATCCCCAACTGCCAGTACCTGTCAGTCTTGCCTCTTGGGCAGGTGTGTTTCCCCAGTGAAGAGTGCTCTAGTCCTGCCTCAAGGGGATAAGTGTGGCTGCCGGTGCGTTAGAGCCAAGTGGGAGGAAAAGGACCTGAGTGTTACAGTTTTATGTTGGATCTTTTGGTTCGATCTTCCAATTCTTACAGAAGTGATAGAACTCAAGCCCGACTCTCAGCTGTGCCCAGAATTCCTGATTCTAGAATCTCTTTGGTTCAGCTTGTCCAAAAAGTTTACTTGGCCAGATGGGGTGGGTCTTTGCCTGGCTTCACAGACTTTGGGAGGAGATCTGGGGTCTGCTTCCTTTATATGCTTTTAAGCAACACCTTCCTTCTAACCTATCAAAGGTACTGGAGGCCTCTCTGGTCTCTGTGGCTCCAGCCGGCTCGTACGCTCACCTGCTCGCACCACCAGCGCCTCGCGGGCTCAGCTTCTTCCTTCTGTCTGACTGCCTTTCAGTTTTCAAGCTTTTGTTCCTATCTCTTGTCTACTCTTGTCTTGTTCTCTTTGTCTTTTCGAGTTTAGGCTAATGCTGGGTGTGTGTGTGTGTGCGCGCGCGCCTGTGTGTTTCAAATTCCCTCAAATCCTTTCCTTTGACTGGAATGTCAAGATAAAGCAGAGGTAAATATGTTTCAATATACCTTGAAGTCCCAATCATTTATCTTTTTTCTTCTGCAATAGCTTTTCATAGACTCCTTGTCGTTGCTTTCTTCTTACTCCTCCTCCTCCCGCTTGTGTGATTTGATGGAAGCGATTGGGTTACACGGTCACCGCAGTCTCCACATCACTGTTCACATCCATAGCTCCATAGTGGGTTCATCTTGACAACTCCTGAGTGTCACCAGTTTCTATATCACTTCGATGGAGTGTATTTCTGCTCTCTTCTAGATTTATTTTCTCCCCTCCCCTCCCCTTTTCTTTTCTTTTTTTCTCTTTTTTTTTTCTCTTCTCTTTTCCTCTTTTCCCTTTCCCCTTCCCTTCTCTTCCTGTCTCTTCCCTCTTGTCCCTTCCTTTCTTTTTCCTCTCCTCTCCTCTCCTCTCCTCTCCTCTCCTCTCCTCTCCTCTCCTCCCTTTTCCTCTCTTTTCCTTTTCTTTCTTTTCCTTTACTTTCTCCTGTCCCCACTAATTAGTTCATTGTTCCTTTTAACTGAATAGAGTGTCTGAAAAATTACATTTTGGGCATGTACTTCACCCCGTTATTTCCTACCCAAGTACTTTGTCTGTCTGGACTACTTACTTCGGAAGATGCGTTCAACCCAGAAATTTCCTTTTACTTCATGCCTGATTGTTTTCCAGGAGTTTGTAGTATCTGAAGTAAGGCAGCAGATAATCTGATTTAGAGAGCATGTATCAATGGGTACAGATGGATATTTGCAGTGTCTTAGTTGTTATAGGTCCTGGGACGGATGGTGGCTGAGGCATGAAACCCATATTTAGGAATTTTGTTCCATGAAGCAAAGTGTGTCAGAGTGTGTCAGACACTGTAGCTCTACCAATTGTCTTTCAGCTGGTGCTAATTCCTCCCAGATTCTGAGTGTCTTTCAGTCTTTGTTTTCAATGCATTTGGGAATTTTCATCTCTTTTCTTTTCAACAGCTATTTAGTGAGAAGTTGAAAGAGGATGATTGGGGATTGCTACCCAGATTTCCTTTGAGCCAAAGTTCTTATCCTGTTTGAAATTATACTTGTGGTTAATTTTAAACTTTAAAAGCATCATTTTAAAATAAAATAAAAGCATCTTTCTAACCTATAGTGCTCTAATATTCTTTATTTTTATTTTTCCAACATTCTTTCTAATGTCAAGGCTGAGAAAGGTACATTTAAAAAAAATTACATATTTTTATTCTTGCCCCAACCCCCCTCTTATCCCTATAATCCTTTTCTAGTTTCCTTTTTAAATTTTTAAAAAATATTTTTAAAAATTATTTTATTTATTTATCTGAGAGAGAGAGAGAGAGAAAGAGAGAGGAAGCACAAGAGGGGAGATTATCAGAGGGAGAAGCAGACTCCCAGCTGAATCTGGGAGCCTGATGCGGGGCTCCATCCTGGGATTCTGAAATCATGACCTGAGCCAAAGGCAGACTCTTAACCAACTGAGCCACCCAGGTGCCCATCTAGTTTTTGGTAATATAAACTGGATCAGTGTAACTCCATCAGTTTATATTATACATGTACTTTAATAATTATTTTGGACATTTGTATTCAATTTTATAAACACATTCTAAAAAATTTAAGCTCTGTTTCATGTGTTTTTCTGTTCGGTTTATTGATTTTTTTAGTAATCCCTACACCCCACCATGGGGCTTGAACTCATGACTCAGAGATCAAGAGTCAGATGCTCCTCGACTGAGCCAGCCAGGTGTCCCTGTTTCGTGAGTTATAACGTTATTCAATACTACTTTTGAAACATAAGATTCCCATTCTTGAGGCACTTAATTTTATTTATTCCCATTTAGAAAATGCTATTGAGTAAAAAAAAAAAAAATTCTGTGGTCTTCTCTATTTCTTTTCTTTTTAAAAGATTACTTGAGTTAAATATTTCTGAATTCTTGAATATCTGAGAATTTCATTCTGTTGCCTTAATATCTGCGTGATACATTGACTCTTCAAACAAAATTCTTTCATCAAACCTCCTTCCCTCAGAATCAAAAGATGTTGCAACATTGTCTCCTGGAGTATCAAGTTGCAGAGGAAAATATTTGCCAATCTGGTTTCGTTGCTTAGTTTATAATCTATTGTTGATTTATTTGCTTGCATGTATGCTTGTAGAATTCCTTTTTTCTTATGCTTCTAATTCCTAAATTCTTCCACAATATATTTGGCATGGGTATCTTTTCACTGCGTTTACCTGGAACCTGGTTGACCATTCACGTCTGCATATTTAGGTCTCTCGTTTAAAGAAAATTTCTTCAGTTATGCCTTTGTTCCTGTCTATTCTTTGTTCTGGTTTCTTCTTTTGAAGCATCTCTAAGTCTGAGATTAAAATCTCTGTTCTCACTTCTCTGCTCTCCATATCTATCATATTTTTAAAAATTATTTTCAGATGTTTTTCCTTTTCTGTGTTCTGGGCCGGCTTCATAAGTTTATTTCATTTCAGTTTTGCCCTTTGCTTCCTGAATGAGACTCATTCTGTTATTGCTCTTTTATTTCCATCTTCCCTCACCCAGTCTTCTCTATTCACCCCAGGTTGTTATACGTGCATTTCATTCCAGAGGTCTGTTGTAGCCAGGGTGCGAGATGGACGAGCTCTTCTTCTAATCTGATTCACTTTTCTCCCGGACACCCACTACACATTTCTCAGACCCTCTTGAAGTTAGATATGTCCATGTGAGCAAATGTTACTGATAGAACATATGAAGAACTGCTCTAAACCACGTCCACACCTGGCCATAAAAATTCTCACATGTAATACTCCACACGATTTCCTATTCCATGGCAAACTTAAAAGCCATGTGTTGAAGATGATGGAGCCACATGGTGGGAAGAGCCTCGTTTTCTAAACTGCCAGTTGGAGGGAAGCCATCTACTAACTGGGAATATTTTGGAATTTATGTACCAGAAAAATAAGAATTTTTATTTTCTTAGTCTACTAACATGGGGAGGGCATTGTTTGTCATAACAGTAAGTATTATCTTAACTAACATTCTCAGCCTCTACATTATGCTTTCTTTGCCCATCTTTTGTAAAAGGCATTTATCTTTGACATACTTTTGAGAATGGCCAGCCTTCTGTAATTTTCTCTGAATATCATCTGAGTATTGGCGGATATTCTTTTCCCTTTGTGTTGTCTCGTTTATCAGTTCCATGTTAATTTTTGTTTCTTTACTCATTCTTTTTTTTTTTTTTAAAGATTNTTTTATATTTATTTATTTGACAGAGATAGAGACAGCCAGCGAGAGAGGGAACACAAGCAGGGGGAGTGGGAGAGGAAGAAGCAGGCTCATAGCGGAGGAGCCCGATGTGGGGCTCGATCCCATAACGCCGGGATCACGCCCTGAGCCAAAGGCAGATGCTCAACCGCTGTGCCACCCAGGCGCCCCTTTACTCATTCTTTAAAACATAACGGTTTTTGCAAAGTGGAGATTGTCAACAAAGAGGCTTTGTGATTTTTATTTGGCAGTGTTAACTCTACGCTGATTTTTATGGAAGAGTCTCTTTCTGTGATCCTTACCTATTGTAAGGTTTTAAATATCTGATCAGTGTCCACATGGAGCTGCTTTGATGCCCCAGGGTGCAATTCTACACTTTGCCCAAAATTTGGTCCTTTAATACTGTGAACCAGAAAAGTGCAGTAAAAACCAGTCTCCCAACATGCACTGCAGCCACGGGTTTCATGGTCCTGCCCCAGCGGCAATGCTTTACCTCAAGGCTAGTCACCCATCTACTCCCTCCACACACGTGTATTTCTTCTTGACTTGTTTCATGTTTAAATTGTAACTACAACTGGCCAAGAGTACACTGGATGTGGTATAGAGACTGGAGCTCAGAACATCCCACAAGCGATACCTTTTTAGGAAGGGGACAGCTGCACAATGACTTTCTGATAAGCACTTGGGCCTTCAGGATTCTTAAAATACAGATTCCCAGTCCCCACAGGGAAATTCCAACTTTGCAATTCCAAACTTATGCCCAGGAATCTACTTTTTATTTTTTTGTGTTCAGTTAGCCAGCATAGAGTGTTAAAAATAGAGGAATCTGTACTTTTAAAAACTCCTAGTTGATTTTGATTTGTAGCTAAATACTTGATCTGGAAGGAAATTTACACCTTAGCAAATAATTAAGAAATAAATTTTCTCTTAACCCAAGTCTTCATTGGCAGATGAATGGATAAACAAAAGGTGGTCGTATTTATATAAAATGGAATATTATTCAGACTTTAAAAGGCAGAGATTGCTGAGACCTGCTCCGACATGGATGAACCTTGGAGACATTGTGCTAAGTATAATAAACCAGTCAGAAAAGAACAAATACTGTAGGATTTCACTTATATAAGAGCAGTCACATTCACAGAGACAGAAAGTAGCAAGGGGGTTTGCCAGGGTCTGGGGGCAGGGTGAAATGGATAAAGATCATTTAATGAGTGCAGAGTTTGAGTCTGGGAAGATGAAACAAGTTCTGCAGATAGCTGGTGGTGATGATTGCATGACCACTTAGATGTGCTTAATTTCATGGAAATATACATTTAAGATGATTAGTTTGGCAGATGTTATGTATATTTGACCACAGTTTAAAAAATAAAATACATAAAAATAATTAAAATTTCTCCTTACTCTTAGACTCATGAACTTTGAGAGCCAGAAAGATCTGAGGGATGTGAGGCCCTGAGAGATGGAGCAATTTATGTAAGTCCAGCAGGTAAGTGAGCACTGGAGACAGAACTACAAACTATAAGTCTTAGTTGTTTTTACCAGAATACCATAATTTATGTATTGAATGTCTCTTTTTTCCCCAATAGCTGGTATGAAAGGTTTGTTCTGGAAACTACATTTTGGTTCTCATTAGTTTCCTTCTTGAGACAGGCAGGTATCTTTGGTTGGAAGTGGTATGGCTTACATTTTTCTTGTAAGTCCAATAAAAGTCTTGGGTTGTTGGAAGCAATTAAGCTTTTTAAGAATGGCTATATTTGGGGGCATTTCTCAAGTTGACAGGAGGGCTCAGGAGTTGATGTCTTGGTTGGGTCCCCAGCTTGGAGCCATGGGCTCCAGAGTGGATCGTGGAAAGAAGTTCAGGGAAAGCTTATCATCGTCTTCCTGGCTTTGAAATTTCTAAGTGAGCCTGCATAGGCCCTCCATGGTGTTTTATGACAAATTAAACTGTACTTATGCAAAGAGGAGGAATGGCCAAAATTACAGATGACTGTCTGGAAAAGACTTTTCCCAGACTAAAGAAGTGGAACAACTCACTGATAGAGAATTTAATGAATTACAGCTTGGAAGAAGCCAAACAAAGATGAGTTTACATTAATTTGCCACACACAAAACACTCTCCAAATATACAGGGGATAATGACTAAGCCCTCTGTAAGGGACCTAACTGGGTTGTACATACACCGCAGCTTTGGAAAAAGAGACTGCGAACATTCCTTAGGCCACACTGGAATTTGAGACCAAAATACTTAACTCCTCCAATGGTTGAGTATAAATTGTGCAACCATGGAGCTTCCAGAGTCTCCCCTGGTTATGACTTGTTACAGATGCAACTGCCACATGTCACGGAGAAAGCGTAACAGCTCGGTCATGTCAGCTGAGGAAATATGGATTCAAAGAATTTGCTCTTTACAGCGTTTTTTTTCAGAGTAAACCATTGTGTGGTCAGTGAAGGGATTACATCTGGAGTGTCTGAAAATGAAAGTCATTTCAGAAGTGAAATTAAATGGAAGGGCTTAAAATAGCGTGTGTGGGGACATTATTTTATTCCTAAGAAGGCCCAACAGTCTTCGACACTCGGTTACCAACGAACCCTCAGCCAGCTGACCACTTCAGCGTGGTGTTCTGCAAGGGTCCTGCAATTTACCCTCTCAGGTGTTCGCGGTCCAGGGAATTTTCCTTTTCTTAACATCCGCAGTACTATGTGTTGTCAGTGGAAAAAGGGATGGTATTGCAACTTGAATCCTCTTTCTCTGGATTTGAAAAATCAAATGAGACAATGTAACATCCATGTTGTTTTCAAAGCAAGAGGATTTCTTTTCACACACAGAGGCTAAGGAGAATGTTTTTTACAGCTTTGTCTCTAAGTAAAGCAAACCTACTTTTCTGTTTCATTTCAAAGCTTCCTGGCAAAGGCTTTCCGCTGACATGGGTCTGGTTCAGGCTCATATTTTCCCCCCGGGTTATACTTTAGTAGAGTAGTATTATAAATACTGCTCCCACATGCATAATCACCCCCCTTTGCAACCAGGCAAAGTAAAGATTAGCTACTTATGTCTGTGCCAGATTTTCTGGAAAACAGGAAGAAACGTGTTTTCTAGTAACGAGGAAAAACAGTAAGAATGTTGTCTGCCAGGGACTGAGGATTTCTCTGTAACTAGTGACAATGTCTGTACACAATGGTTTGGTACTACATCCTATAATACGTGGAATTCATTTTGCCTCCTTTCACTAAACTCTAAAAACTAGAGTTTAGTTTCATTTATTTTCTCTATTATATTTCTATTTCCTTCTGATCTTACTTTATTATTTGCTTCTATTTCATTTGGATTTGATTTGCTCTTCTCCTTCTAGTTTAAGGCAAAAGCTTAGATCATTGATTTGAGCACTTTTCTTATATAATCATATAATGCTATAAATTTCCCTCTATGTACTGCTTTGGCTATCTCCCACAAATTTTAATATGTTGCATTTTATTTTTATAAAATACAAAATATATTTTAATTTTTTTAAAAAATTTATTTACAAGAAAGGCGGACTGCCACATGCAGCACCTCATCTGGGTGTGTCTGGAGTGTTGGAGCCTGACTACTCTACCTTCTCCTACAGATGGGCCTTGAGAGCTTGTTTGGAGGTTCTAGCAGGAGGGCGCACCTACTTTACTAGCTTTGACAAGGAACGCTCCTCCTCTATCAGGGAAGGTTAAGGTTGTCCATTCCAACAGAGAGCGCTGTGTCAGGAAGGACACACATGGAGCAGTGAGGGAGGACGGGGACACCCGCCTGGCCAGCCAGATGAGCCAAATCAACTCTGGTGATCAATGGGGTGACAGATGTCGCAGCCAGATCTCCCTCACATCAATATCTTTTAATTTTTCATGTGATATCTTCTCTGATGCTTTGGTTATTTAGAAGCATGTGTTGACCAAGAAAAGAGGCAGACTGAAATAAAAACCAAGCATTTATTGGGCTATCAGAATTACAATTCAGGGAACACAGATTTGGGTACCAACCCAAATGGGGGACACTTAAAGTCAAGGGTTTCTAGAGATAAAACGGAATGCCTGTATATGTTATTTACAAATAATTTTGATTGGTGTTGGTGGCAGAAAACTCATCTTGACTGAATATAATCGGTTGCTAAAGCTATTGCTAAGTGAAGTCTCCTACTATAGCAAGTTGTCGGTGTTCGGGCTGCTCCTTGGAATAATTGTGGTTTAGTCCAGTTCAAAAGTTCATGGTTCTACCAGTAAGGACGCACTAACGCCCATCTTCTTAATGGCCTCCCAGGTCCCTTTTAAACACCATTCACGTAAGTGACCCCATTTCATTTCACTTTCACATGTGTTTTTTTAAATTTCCACATACTTGGGGCTTTAAATAATATCTTTCTGTTATTAACTTTCAGTTTAATTATGTCGTGGCCAGAGAACATAATTTATAAAAATTCTGAGTTTTAAAATTTTTTTGAGACTTGTGTTTATGGCCCAGAATACAGTCTATTTTCTAAATGTTCTATGTGCACCTAATTTTTAAAAATGTGTCTTCTAAGAGAAGACAACTGGGTGGCTCAGTTGGTTAAGCATCTGCCTTCGGCTCAGGTCATGATCCCAGGGTCCTGGGATGGAACCCTGCATCGGGCTCCCTGCTCTGTGGAGTCTGCTTCTCCCTCTCCCTCTGCCGCCCCCCCCCCCACCATGCTCTCTTTCTCTCTCTCAAGTAAATAAATAAATAAAATCTTTTTTAAAAAATGTGTCTTCTACTGCAGTTGGGGAGAGTTTTCTATAAATATCAAGTAGGTCAATCTGGCGCATGTTTTGCTCATGTTTTCTATATCCTATTAATTTTTTTGTCTAATTATTCTGTTACTGAGAGAAAATTATTGAAATTTTCAGCTATAATTTTGGATTATCTATTTCTCTTTTCAGTTTAATCAATATTTGCTTCATGCATATTAAAGTCCAAGATGTATTTGTGTTTTTATTAGGTGCACACACATTTAAAATTATATGTTCTCTAGGAATTCACCCCTCTATGATTACGAAATGTTCTTTATTCCTGGTAACATTCTTTTTTCTAAAATCTACGCCATCCGCAATTAATACAGTCATTCTAGTTATGTTATGCTTAGTGTCTACAAAGTATATTTTATCCCATTCTCTTACCTTTAATTTATCTATATCTTCATATTTAAAGCAGCATTCTTGTTGATAGCATAAAGTTGGGCTGTTCTTTTAATTCAGTCTGAAATTCTCTGACTTTAATATTGAGCATTTGGCCACGACATAGGATTTCAATAAATTTCCCATCTTGTTATGTTTTTCTGTTTGCTGCATCTGTTCTTTGATTCTTTATTCCTATTTCTGCCTTCATTTAAAGTAAGTACTTTTATGATTTCATTTCATCTTCTTTATGAGCTTATTAAGTCTACCTCTTTGCTTTATTTTTCTTAGTGGTTGCTTTAGGGTTTATGGTACGCATCTTTCCCTTGCCACAGTCTACTTTCAAATAATAATGTTATACTGCTACACATACAGTATAAGAATCTTACAGTAGTATATTTTTATTTTCTTTTTCCAACCTTTTTGCTATCACAGTCATCCATTTTACTCCTACATGTTATAACTCCAAAATACATTATTATTTTTGCTTTAAACAATTGTTGTTTAAAGAGATTTATAAATGAGAAATACAATGTGAAAAAGATTTTACTTTACCCACATGTTTATTATTTCCAGCATTCTTTATTCTTTTCTGTAGATTTCAGTTTCCATCTGTTATCATTTTCCTTCTGCCTGGTCACTTCCTTTAGTATTTATTTCTGTGCATGCTGGATGGCAGTGAATTCTCTCAGCTTTTTATTTCTTTCCTTTTGGTCCAAAAACTTTTTAAATTATATCTTTATTTTTATAAGATTTTTTGTTAACTACAGAATTCTGGGTTTATGATTTTCTTTCAGTTCTTTAAAGATGATATGCCTTTGTGTTTTGGTTTGTGTACTTATTGACAAAAACCCTGCTGTCATTCATATCTTTGTTCTTTGGTACAAAATGTGTGTCCCCCTCTCTGGCCACCACCCCCACAGCTGATTTTAAGATTTTCTCTTCTTTATCACTGGCTTTCAGTAACTATGTGTGGTGCACAGTTTTGTGCAGGGTTTTTCCTTCATTTGCTTTGGATTCCTTAAGCTTCTTGGATCTCTGGGTTGGGTTTTATCAAATGGAGAAAAATTTCAGCCTTATTTATTTAAATATTCTTACCCTTCTCTCCACCTTTCCATTTCTGATATTTCAATTACGTATATTCCGGACCACTTGATATTGTTTCACGGGGTACTGGTGCTTTTTTTGGGGGGGGAGGGGGGAGATGGTCTTTTTACCTCTCTGTGCTTCACTTTAAATAGTTTATATTCTTTTGTTTTGGGTTCACTGATCTTTTCTTCTAACTTGTATGATCTGTTTTAAATCACATCCAATGTATTGTCCCTTTCAATTTCAAATACTGCTTTTTTCATCTCACGAACCTCTATTTGGGTCTTTTTTATATCTTCCATTTTCTCTCTTCATCATTTTAATGTTTTGCTCTACTTCTTGAATTCATGCAGCACATTTTAATATTTATAATGGCTGTTTTTAAAGACTGATTTCATTACTTCTGTCACATGTGAGTTTGTTTCTCTTGATTGATTTTTCTGTTGCCTGTGGACAAATATTTTCCGGATTCTTGCATGTTGGTAAGTTTTCATTGGATGTTGGCTATTGCGATTTTTTTCGTCTTCGGATCCTGGGTTTGTTTTCTATTTAAAAAGTGTTGGGCTTCATTCTGATGTATGGTTAAGTTATTTGGAACCAGTTTAATGTTTTGAGACTTTCTTAGCTCCAGATAAGTCTTTTGCCTCAAGTTAATTCAGCTCACTACTAAGGCAATGCCCTTCTGGGGACTTTACCCAATTTCCTGTGTATTATGAAATCTCTCTACTCTGACCCGTGGGGAGTAGGAACTGTTTCCAGCCCTATTTGAGCTCTGCAACCGGTTCAGCCTATTGCTTTTCAGTGGTTCTTTTCCTGGCTTTGGGTAATTTCTTCTTCCACATTCACAGATCTGTACTTGGCCAGAGACCCACGGGTATTTTTCTATGGATCTCTGGTGCTTTCTCTCTGTGCAGCTCTCTCCTCTCCCGTACTCATATCTACAAATTCTAGTGATCTTGGAATTCCAATTTCAAACTTAGGAAGGCTGTCGGGTTCTGCTTGGTCTCCCCCACCTCTGCACTGCAGCCTGGAAGCCACCTGTAGGCAGCAAGTCGGAGTACCTGTATACTTTCCTTCATGTGCTTCTTTCTTTTTTTCTTTTTAAGATTTTAAAATTTATTTATATGAGAGAGGAAGCATGAGAGTGAGAGAGATTGAGAGAACGAGTTGGGTCAGAGGGAGAGGGAGAAGCAGACTCCCTGTGGAGCAGGGAGCCCAACAGGGGACTTGATCCTAGGACCCCAGGATCACGACCAGAGAGCCAAAGGCAGATGCTTAACCAACTGAGCCACCCAGGCGCACTCATATGTTTCTTTCCCCTCAGGGATCACAGGCCTGTGCTGTCCGTGCAATGTTTTCAAACTCTCACTTCATGTGTGGCTCTCTCAGGCCACCAGTGGGACTCTCCAGCTGAGCACAGTCCGATTCTACAAAAATCTGTCATGTGATTCCTAAATTTTATTTGTCATTTGACTTTTTATATTCAGGAGCCAACATAGTGTAATAAGCAAGAATCAGGCCATGCAGACAGACCATCCAGGCCTGAATCACAGCTCTATTTGAATATTCATTAATTTGGGGCACCTGGGTGGCTCGGTCATTAAGCATTTGCCTTCTGCTCGGGTCATGATCCCAGGGTTCTGGAATTGAGCCCCCATCAGGCTCCCTGCTCAGTGGGGAGTCTGCTTCCCCCCTCCCTCATTGCTCCCTCCGCTTGTGCTGTGTCTGTCTCTTTCTGTCAAATAAATAAAATCTTTTTAAAAAACTAAATATACATTAATTTAATTATTCAATTTATTCAGGAATTCACTCTTTTATTTTTAGAATATTCACTGAATGTCTATTTTGTGTTAGACACTGTGCTCTATTCCAGCGTTAGTCACTATAAAATAGAATAACACCTCCCTCACTGTGGTAGATGGAGAAAACGGCCACAACTTCTTCCACCCTTCTTTTCATGTTCTTACAATGTGGCCTTGCTGCCTCTCCTATGAGGAGAGTAGTCTTTTTATGTCCCCGTGAAATCTGGGCTAGCCCCGTGACTCACTTTGGTCTATAAGCTGTGGTAGAAATGATGTGTGTGACTTCTGAGCCTGGAACGTCAGAGACTTGGCAGGTTTCCACTCTCCTCCTTAAAAGCTTGTACCTACCATATTGGTTGGCCTAATCTGGCATGCCAAAGAATGAGAGACTAAGTGGAAAGAAGCATCAATTACCCCAGCCATGCTGTCAAGGCCATTGTAAACTAGTCAGCCCCAGCCTACTCACCAGCCTATTATGTATCAGACACTGTGCTATGCTCTAGCCTCAGTTTCTCCATTTACGTGAGCCCAGCTAAGATTTACAGGCTCAGAGCAGAAGAAATACCTACGTAGCCTGCCCTATATTGTCAACATGCAGAGTTGAGAATTAATGAATAGCTGTTTTTTTATGTCACTATGCAACCTCACTGTCTTAGGTTAGTGTGCTATGCAGAAAAAGCTAATAGTTACACTATATAGATTAAAAAATAATATGCATGAAGTTCCTAGTAGAATGCCTGATATGGAGTACATACTCAATAAGTGTTTAGAATTGCTATTTTTAACATCATGGTCGTTATCAGAGATTAGCATGTCAGATTGGTGGGTAGAAATTGAGACCTCTGAATGCTTTCCTAATTCTGAATTCTTTACCTGTGTACCTTCCACTCTAAGGCACACACACACACACACACACACACACTCACATACACACATAAACTCTTATGTATATACATATATTAACAACTCTTCAGTAAACAAAAAAAATAGTATGACAATATAATATGCTGTTATACAACTCAGTTAAGAAATAGGGTGGTCTAGTAATAATGTGAATATCATATAGTCCACATGTGAACATTTTTTTCAAAATATTAAAATACACTAAGTATTAAAACTATAGCAGCCAAGTGTTAATCAGCTTTGATGATCTAGAAGGCAGGTCTTTTCTCATCTATAACTATCATTATAAGGATTGACTATCATTGTGTGGTATCTATGAATATGTTGGTTGGTTGAAATGTTATGTTTGTGTTTGTTTTTGTTTTTTTTAGTTGAGATGTTATTTGACCGAATGAATGAAAGATAAGTAAGCTACACAGTTGTTGTGTACAGATATTTTTGAGTAAATAAGTAAAGCTTTTTTTTTTCTTTAAGATTTTTTATTTATTTCCAGGAGAGAGAAGAGAGAGAGAGAGCGTAAGCAAGGGGAGCTGCAAGTAGAGGCAGAGGGAGAAGCTGGCTCTCCAATGAGCAGGGAGCCTGATGTGTGCCTCAATCCCAGGACCCTGAGATCATGACCTGAGCGGAAGGCAGATGCTTAACCAACTGAGCCACCCAGGCGCCCCAGTAAATAAGTAATGTTTTAAATTTTAGCTTGGAAATACTTTTCTTGAGGAAACTTTGCAGACATCCCTAAATTATATTTTCCAATTATATGTTCTTACTGCATACTATATTTTTCTTTTTATAATTTCTCATAAGTATAATCAAATAATCATTTCTGTAACTGTTTAATATCAAACCCCCTGATTCTACAATAAACCCCACTTCAACATTTATGCCCAGCACTTAACAAAGTGCCTGGCACTTAGTCGACAGTTGGTAAATATTGTTCGGATGAATGAGTAAGAGGTAAAGTAGGTTAAGGACTGAAAAATGTCACTTGGCTATAATAACAAAGAAGTCATTAACATACATGTTGACAGCAGTTTCAATGGATTGATGGGAAAAGACAAGACCACAGGTGAGTCAATATCACAGAAAGCGTTAAGAAAACAGAAAAGAAACTGAAGTCCAAGTTGCTAACTTGATTTCAAAATGACAAATTCCTTTTATGCTTGATTATTTTTCTTTTAAAATTTAGAAATTTTAAATCTAACGTGTCAGGTGAAAAATCACAAAATTATTTTTATTAATTTGACCATTAATATGTCTCGGGGAATCAGCACACGGAGGACCTTTATAAATGGCGGGTTCTCTTGTGATATTAACCTCTTTCAGTTTTACTTGCACACTTGTTTTAGAGTTCCCTAGAGTTTGACAATCAAGAGGACATACACATAATAGAATAAGGCAATTTGTTCAGTTTGGTTACTATGGACTAATTGAAGAAGCTCCAGAGAACCTGTCACTTGGATATTTGAATAAAACTCCCATTTAAAATCTGGTGAAGATTTATCTTTCCTGATCCTACATGTACATTTCCTTTACTTCTCTCACGGCAGAAAGGACACATCTTTGTAATTTACCCTCTGCTTTTGAAAGTGATTTCATTATTTTTAATGTCAGCTTTAATCATCATGTGAGGTTAAATTCAGGAATGGAATGACCTTTGGTTTAATGCCATAAATATTTCAAAGGAAACAGACCTTCCGAGTTCAGGCAAGGGTGTGTCAGGAGCAGGTGTCTGTGCAGGTTCAAGTGCTGTCTTTCACCGTCAGCCTTTGGACTGTGATTTGGCTTGGGTCACACGTGTGCATGAGGCTGGCCGTCTCAATCCTGACTCTCTTGGAACCATCTCCCTCTTAGAAAGCCATCAAACAAATAATCCACTTGGAGCCCTCTCGTCAGTCTCCTAAAGGAAGATTAGGGTTGGAAAGGCAAGAAAATTAAAGCCAGACCCTTGAGCAGACAGTTGGCCTGGGCACAGTCTTCTTTCTATAAAGTGTTTCCCTGTAGGCACTTGGGCTGGGTGACTGACGTTCAACAGAAAGGAGAACCAGTTCCCACGAATGAAGGGAAGGCCTAGGTTTACATTTTCAGAAAGAGAAACGTGCCAGGCTAAAAACAGAAGTGAAATATATCTTAGGAGACAAACACGGGCATAGAGGATGGTTATGAGCACTGGATGAGATTAATTCGTATAATCAAAGAGGGCACAGGATTGGGGTGTAACCTCCAGAAACTGAGCCGTTCCTTTAGAACATTAGGGTCTGATAAAACGAACGTGCTAAAGCAGCCGTCCATTCATCGTCTTCCTTTGATTCTTTTTACGTGACTTTCACTTATTATTGATGACCGTGCTTAAGGAAGCCATCTGGTAAAGTTAATGGTAAGCTACCCGCTCCTCTGTTTTATGTTGAGCACTTAGTCATGGTATCACCTTTTATACAGTCCTTGGCTCATGCATACATTGCGCGGAATACCCTGTTTATGAGGTCAGGATGAAGCAGGCTGCAGGCTGACGTCCTGAAGTTACCTTTCTTGGTACTTGCTGTGGACTCGCCTCCCCACCAGCGGCTGCCAGGCTCGGGAGAGCGACAGCACATCAGAAGTGATGGTAGCATTTCCAGCAGTAAATCTCAATCACATTCATGCATCTTATATTGCTGTCATTACTATATTTCCAAAGTGCCCTTTTCACATGGCCGTTTTATTGCTCTCTTAGAGTGGCCAAGTCCTCGGACTCCGTCTCTCCCTGCCAAAAAAGGCATTAAACTATTCAGCTGGTCTTATCATCTTCCAGAACACAATAAAGGCCCTTTTGTGTGCCTGTAGTTAAATGTGTTCATTGTGCCAGCAAGACAGGAGTTAGGCATGTCTTCCAGTGTGGGCTCAAGTCCAACTAGAGGGGATTATGGCTTCCTCTCTTCTCTAACCCCCGCCCAGCTTTGGAATGGACTTCTTGCTGAAGAGCATGCATTTGGTGAATTTTATTCCTAGCCACTAAATTCTTTTCAGGCTTATTTGTGTGTGCTTGCAAAATGTTAAGTAGTTACAAATTTATTTTTGTTTAGACTTTTGAAAAGTGGCCTAGAATCCAACAGTCATGAGATGAAACTGCCACAAATTGAAGAAAAAATGTGACAGGTGGGGTGTCCTGGGGACTTTTTCTAAGTCATTACAATATTTATAGGACATTTCTGCAGATAAGGAGAAATGACTGGTTACTTTAGATGGTCCAGGGTGGACCAAATAGTACTAAACACTTTTTTTTTAATTGAACTATAATCAACATACAGTGTTATGTTAGTTTCAGGTGTACAATATAACCATTCAGCAATTCTACAAATTTCTCAGTGCTCATCAAGATAAGTGTACTTTTAATCCTCTTTATCTGTTTCACCCCTCCCCATCCCCTCTGCCAACCACCAGTTTTTTCTCCATATTAAGAGTCTGTTTTTTGTCTCTTTTTTTGGTTTCTTTTGTTCTTAAATTCCTCATAGAAGTGAAATCATATAGTATTTGTCTTTCTCTGACTTATTTCACTTAGCATTATATCCACTAGATCCATCCATGTTGTTGCAAACAGCAAGATCTCATTCTTTTTTATGGCTGAGTAATATTCCATTGCATATGTATACCACATCTTTTTAAAAATTTTTAAAAATTTTTTAATTTTTAAGTAAGCTCCATGCCCAGTGTGGAGTTCAGTGCGGGGCTCAAAATCATGGCCATGAGATCAAGACCTGAGCCAAGATCAAGAGTCAGGCACTTAACCGAACAAGCCACCTGGGTGCCCCATACCACATCTTCTTTTTTCATTCATCTCTCTATGGACACTTGGGCTGCTTCCATATCTTGGCTTTTGTAAATAATGCTGTAACAAACATAGGGACACATATATCTTTTTAAGCTAGTGTTTTTGTTTTCTTTGGGTCAGTATCCTATAGTGGAATAACTAGATCATATATTTCTATTTTTAATTTTTTAAAAAGATTTTATTTATTTATTTGAGAGAGAGAGAGAGGGAGAGAGAGAAAGAGCACAAGAAAGGGGAGGGTCAGAGGGAGAAGCAGACTTCTTGCTGAGCAGGGATCCCAACGCGGGACTTGATCCCGGGACTACGGGATTGTGACCTGAGCTGAAGGCAGTCACTTAACCAACTGAGCCACCCAGGCACCCTCTATTTTTAATTTTTTGAGAAATTTCCATACGATTTTTCATAGTGGTGCACCAATTTGCAGTCCCACCAACAGTGCACAAAGGTTTCTTTTTCTTTATATCCTTGCCAATAATTTCTGTTTCTTGTATTTTTTTCTGTTAGCCATTCTGACAGGTATAAGGTGATATCTCATTGTGGTTTTGATTTACATTTTCCTGATGATTAGTGATGTTGAACATCTTTTTATCTGTTGGTTATATGTATGTCTTTTTTGGAAAAAATGTCTATTCTGGTCCTCAGTCCATCTTTAATTGGATTACTATTATTATTATTTTTTGCTGTTGTTGTTGAGTTGTATGAGTTCTTTCTAAATTTTGGATTTAACCCCTTATTGGATATATCATTTGCAAATATCTCCTCTCATTCAGTAGATCATCCTCTATGGTGAAAAACTGAAAGCTTTTCCTGTAAGATCAGGAACAAGACAAGGAACACAACACTCTTACCACTTTTATTCAACATAGTACTGGAAGTTCTAGCCATAGCAATCAGAGAAGAAAAAAGAAATACATTCAAATTGGTAAGGAAGAGGGGCGCCTTGGTGGCTCAGTCTTTAAGCGTCTGCCTTCAGCCCAGGGCCTGATCCCGGGGTCCTGGGATCGAGCCCCACATCAGGTTCCCTGCTTTGCTGGGAGCCTGCTTTTCCCTCTCCCACTCTCCCTGCTTGCGTTCCCTCTCTCGCTGGCCGTGTTTCTCTCTGTCAAATAAATAAATAAAATCTTTAAATAAAAACAAAACAAAACAGAAACAAATTGGTAAGGAAGAAGTTAAACTTTCACTAGTTGCAGATGATACATACTATATGTAGAAAACCCTAAAGAGTCGGCTAAAATACTATTGGAACTATAAATGAATTCAGTGAAGTCACATGATACAAAATTAACGTGCAGAAATCTGTTGCATTTCTATACACTAATAATGAAGCAGCAGAAAGGAAAATTAAGAAAACAATCCCATTTACAACTTCACCAAAAATAATAAAACATTTGGGAATAAACTTAACCAAAGAGGTGAAACTAATAAACACTTTTAAAAAAAGATTATTGGAAAAGAATGTCTATTTAATTTAAAACACATATACATAAAAACATCACTTTGAACACAGCAATTCTATGTTCTCCTGGATTTGACTTCAAGAAATTCTATCTCCTTAATTTGGTTCATTTACTTAAATCTTACTATGATATTGGGGGTTTAGTAAGTGTGGCAAGACAGATGATTTCAGCAAATTCGTTCTCCCCTTCTTGCATGAAAATAGAGTTGTGGTTGAGTCCAATTTCTTAACTAGACCACATTTCCCAGCCTCCCTTGCAGTTCAATGGCCAAGTTCTTATTAATAGAAGTGATCAGAAGTGATGTGTTTGGGTCTTGAAATTAAAACATTGGACAAAACTCCTCCAGACTCTTTCTTGATATGGGGGGATTAGCTTCTTTTGTGTTCCAGGACTTCTCTGTTAGAGGAGCTCATCCCTTAATACAACTTACAACCCAATTATAATTCCATTTATTTGGAAACTGCTGTGTGCTGGGCTGGCTATGTTAAAGTTTATGTGTGGTTTTAATATTTAAGAAACAAAGAGACTCCGAATATGATCTTCTCTAACTGGAGATACAAATGATAAGGTCCATTTTTCATACGTGTATAATATAGAGATTTCTCCTGTATTATCCAGTGTCAATGAGGGTGTGAGGAGAATTGGACTTCTCTACAGTGTGGAATGTAATTGTTAATGATCTTCTTGTAGCTGTTTGGTGGTATCCATCAAAACAAAAATACACATCACCTTTGGGTTACATTTCTTAAGATCTGTCTTCAGAAGTGTTTGCACACGTGCACCAATATACATGCAAAAAGACAGGAGTTTCAAGGAATTTTTTTTTGTAATAGGAAAACTATAAGTGACTTAAGCATCTATGAATATAAGAATGATCACATAAATTAGGGAAAAGTCCATGCTCTAAGACCCTCATTAAGAAAAATGAAGAATGATCATGTATTCTGACATGGGAGGATGACCAGGAAGTGGAGATAAAGAAACATACCACAGAGGAGTGTGTGTGTTACGACACCACTTCAGTAACACTGCCTGTATGTGTGTACGTGTGTGTGCATGTGTGTATTTCTGAGTCCGTATGTGATCAGAGGCAGAAATTGAGGCTGAGATAAGAGTGCACTCTGCCTTTGAGCTCCTTCATTGTCTCCAGTATCCAACATATAATGGAAGCCAGATGTTGACCTAGATATAACGAGCTTCATCCTTCCTATCATCCAAAGTGTAAAAAGCTGCATCCACATGAATAAATGTGTTTGTGAATTGCGCAGGAAAAGCATAGGAAGACAATGCATCAAGGTTACTTCTGGCAAGGCAGAGGGGATTTGCAGAATCTATGGGAATGCAAAGGGGGACTATCACTTTCCATTCTATATACTTCTCTATTCTTTGATTTTTCAAATATGTCCCATGACTCCTCAACTCAAATATAGCATAACATTAAGAACCACTAAGTATTTAAAGTGTTTGGTGAAAATTTATGCACCATAAGAGCTTTTTGAGAGTGTCAGATGCTAATGCTGTGGTGGGATTTAATATCTCACAACCAAGGGCTTCGAAGAAATTAGCCTTGGTCTGAAAGGAGGGCTGTGGGTCAGAAAGAAATTAAAATAAAAATGGAAAATATGACTTATACTGGAACACTTCAAGCAACTTTTGGCCTTTTGTGTGAGAACACTGAAGCTTCCCAGTTGGTAAGCTTGGGAATAATGGAGAAAGCCTTGCAGGCTGTGGGCTTCTAGGCTGAATGTGTTACTGCAGCTGGGAGATTGTTGTTCCAAAGTTGAAGACAACACCAGATTAACAGGCCGGCAAATCCTCTACATGTGGTTTTAGAAAGTAAGGCCCTTTGCAAAGAGGAAGCCGGATACACATCCAACCGTTAGGTTTTCAAAGAATAGAGAAATGAGAATTCTTTAAGATGAATGATGAAGTTCTGAAGCTTCCTTTCCAGAAACGAAATCGAAGTGTAACAACACCTTGGACCATTGCTTTAACTGCTCAGGGATTTTTTTCCCCCTGAACTTTGTGGTGGTTTTAAGCATTTTATCCAGGGCCAGCTATAATGTGAGCAGTTGGAGAGATCTTAGCCTCTGAGACTGTAGGATTCAGAAGTTTAGAAATTCAAACTTGGTTATATCAAATCAAATATTGTTTTAAATGCTCTTAACCACTAAGTAAAATAAAACAATACGCAAATCTTCCTTTTCTCATCTAGTAGTGTTATGGGTGGGTATGTTAAAATAATTTAAATCAACTAAAATGAAGCTTACATCCAAAGGTTATTCCACAGACTACCCTGGAAAATACCATTGCTTGGCATGAGTGGTTCTGGACTATTCTGCCAAAGCTTTCAGTAGAATAGTGAAAATCAAACTGCACTTTAGATTGCCTCAGTACTTAAAAGTAAAATATATTCCCAGAAAAAGCAATCACACTATTAGGCATTCATTCAACACATATTCATGGAGCCATACATGGATTTGGGAAAAGAAAGTTAAATAAGGTATAGATTTCCTTCATGGGGAAAAAGAGTATTAATCAAATACATGTAATGTGAATGCATTATAAATTATACTATCAAAACTCTTTGGATCCCAAATAAGGGCAGAAAATCCCCCTTTAAGTTAATGATTTCAAAGAGGAGGTGACACTGACAAGAATCTTTAAGGGTGCCTAGGATTCTGCAAATATGGAAAGGGACAAGAGAACTAGAGGCAGCAACACGTGTTAAGTACACAGCTGCAGGTAAGACCATGGAACTCTAGCCGGGCAGCATTTTGAAGATGAGATTGTCTCAGAAGGAATCAAATATGTTCACATTCAGCTTTGGACATTCAAAATAGGATTTTGCTAACAGGCGGTAGGTTTGAGAGAATAAGGACTTTTTAAATTCTTCTAATTCTCATTAAAGTTGAGGGCTGGGCCTGAGGGATATCATAGCTTTCTCTCTGTGTGGAAGAGAGAACTTTGATCATTATTTAAGCTTTGCCACGAGAATGGAGTTTGGAAGATGAAAGGTCTGGAGGAAAGAAAAAAGTATCTTAATTTTTTTTTTTATTACAAGGAGGCACTCTGGTAATGAGAGGATAGAGAACAGAGACAAAGGCTGGGAGATACTGGGGTCCCTCTACCAGACTCCCCAGCACACACGGAATCTCTTTGAAATGTTGGAGAAGATATGGAATTTTAAGAACCAGGGATATTTGCCCAATTCTAGAAGGAGATAGTTGCACCTGCCTCCAGATTAATTGAGGGACATTTCCATATTACAAATAAACCTGATATCAGAATGTGATTGGACATGGAGGGGACTGTGATGTTTTGCTTTATAGAACATTCTTTATTCTTGTGTGTGGTGGATAGAGGAAGCTGTTGTAGTAAGAATGAGGAACTCTATGGCAAATACATTGGGTTGTGTCATCTGAGCAGGAAACAAGCGGATAATAGAGTCGGACCTCAGTGTATGGTTGGGGTCCAAAGCCCGGTCAGAGCTAAGTTGAGCTTAAGTCATCTAAGAAAGGTCATAAAGTTAACAGAGATCAGGTAGACAAAGGGCATTACTAAGAACACCAGATGAGTCTAATAGATGAAGAAATATGACAAGTTATCATATTGCTTACATTTTCCTTTCCTTATTCTATAGAATATCGTAGTACAAGATGACCACAAATCCTCAATGTTGTGGTTATATATAGAAATCTTCAGACATCTTTTAAACTGTAAGGTTTTATTTTCAAGCAGTAACAACCTTCAGTCTAAGACAAGCTCCCCCTTGCCTCTTGTTGAGATCTCTCTAGCTGCCAAGATGAAACTTTTAACTACCTGTAGTTCTTCAAAAGTATAGCAAACCAGTGCCTCAACTAGATCCATGCTTGTTGTTACTGTTGGTTTTTTTCCTAAGGGGAAAGACCTCTGAGGATTCCCTTACGACCTGGTCCCACTGTGGGGCGGGGCTCCCTTAAATGAAGCAGGGGAGAATGGCCGATAAGGCAGGCGCAGAGGAAGCAAGCACATCTGTAAACACATGTGCATCTCTCTAGTTATTTTAAGGGTTTTTCAACACTCCAGAGAATGAATGCATGAGCTGCTGTGGCTGATTTTAGGGAACCCGCATCTGAGATATCATAAGACCACAGGGGCTTGTAGCAGACATCTTGATAGCAGAGACTGTAGAATCTGGGTCTTTGGGTCCCCCCCCCCCCCCCCCCCCGCAACTGTTCCTTGAAGATGAGGTCCACAAAATGAAACACCTCAACTTTTCACTTCTCCTTGACAAAAACTATGCTCTTTAAAATTCTACATGCATTTATTTCATTGCCTTCGGCAAACCAGCTGCATCAAAACTTTAGGCCCAAGGTGGGGCATGTAGGTGAATAAATAAATACCGTGGGCCATGTCTGTGCTGTATTATTCATGGGAGCAAGGATTTGGAAAAGGGAATGCTCAGGAGAATGTTCAGGAAACAGTGAGTGGTTCAGCAAGACTGGTGTATAACATGCTTAGAGAGCCAAAGAATGAGATTTGTTTGGAAAGATGGATTACATAGACTTTCAGTGTGTGTGTGTGTGTGTGTGTGGTGTGAGCGCTCGGCTCCCCAGCCTGGCCACTGGGTATTGTCTGATGTGGTGGGATAATTGGGCTGCTCCACCACAGCCCTTCCTGAGAAGGTAGAGAACACAATGACGTGGTTTCCCGTGTTTGCAAAGCAGCTTATTGGCAAAGGGACAACAGACCTGCCCCGTGTAGGACTGCGGCGTGGTTCGCAGGACTCGGCTGGCGCGTGGCACGGGGAGCGCGATCCCCCACTAAGAGGCAGTCTGCGGTGTCAGACACCGCCTGTCCCGGGAATAGGAAGGAGGGGCGGGGAATAGAGTGGGGGTGGATTTTGTGAACTTGGGAGAGGATCTTCGCAGGTGCTCAGAGTAGGAGCCAGGTTTTTCTGGGTGTGGTTGGCTGTGCAGCCCAGGTGAGAGCCATCTCCCCGCCCTGCGTCCCTGTGCTTCTGTGTCCGCATCCGCCAAATGGGGGCAACGGTTTCTATCCTATAACATAGTGTCAGCGCCGGGATCAGAGGCACGATGTACGTGCGAGAAATACATGCCATTTACTGACCATCCAGAGCGCACCAGGAACGGCACCAGCCCTCTGTTGACTCTTACCAGAACCCTCCAAGGCAGCGCCTCTCTGTTACAGACGTGAATGCAAGTTTAGCGAGCTTAAAGTTCTTGTTCATTTGTGTGTTTAACACATTTATATTGAACACATCACATGTGCCAAACACGGTCACAGACCCTGGGGATAGAGTGTGATCAGCTGTATAAGGCCCTGTGCTGTTGGAGCTTATAGCCCACAGGGCAGACGGACAGTAAAAATTAATTAGTTAATTAACACAGAAAAACTAGACAAGGTTATGTCAAATGAAATCTTCTTGCTCTCTATTCTCCGTATTTTCTGTAAACTGCAAGTTAGATTTAAAGCTCGATTAGACTCAGGCCCCTCTTTTCTGACAAAAATCCATCAAGGGTTTGTGTGGACTTCATATCACAGCACATCAGCGGCTCACCGTGTCCAGTTGTTGCACCTGTAAAGATGACGATAGGGACAGCCCGACCCCTCCAGGGTAAGTTTGTAGTCCCCTTTGTAACTAGACATCAGTCCATGCAGTAATCATTTCGTATCCTGCAAATATCCAGCTTGCCATCAACCGTTCACCAAATGGTTTTAAAATCTATTGATAATCAATCCATGACACCATTACTTTATTAGGGGTTGTAAAATTGTGATTGTATCATGTTACCATTTGTTTGATATTTATTACCTAGAATTTTTCTGTAAAGAGAACTTTCCCTCAATGACCAGTATATTCGTTTTACTGAAGACTGCTCATTTGGTTCATGTTGAAATATTTAAACATTTAACTTTTCCCATTCGTTTCCAGTAAGCTTGCCAGTTGGTGCCAATGCTATTTGAATGGTGACGAATGAGTTTATTTTTGACTTTCCTTTTTTTAAGTTTTATAATGAACTCATGAATTTTAATAAAATAATAGATTTCAACGTATTGCAGTTGGTCACTTTTGAGTCCAAGTTGATTACCGGGATTCTAAGGGGGGCGTGAGGGAAAAATCACCGCTGACAGAAGGAATGGCAGAGGAAAAAATGTTATTGGGAGGGTGTTACATGTTCGCCAAGGTGAAGCAGTTGGTCAGGTCCAAAGCCATTGCGCCTGCCCTTACACCCAACCCTTTTTAGAGGGAAATGTGAAAGTGCTTTAAAGTTAAGCATAAAACTCTTTAGGAAGATGCTGCTTAGAATGTATATTAATCCACTTTTGCTGTGATTACAAATAATCCCCAAGTCTCAGTGGACTGAAACAACAAACATTTATATCTTACTCACAATATGGTCTTTGCCTGTGACTTGGCTGTGGCTACTGGACACTGCCCAGCTCCGCTCCATGTGTCTTCTCCCTCTGGAGCCCGGCCTTCAGGAATAGTTTCTAAATTCAGTGCAGTCTGGTGGTGGAGCTGAAAGAGGGAGAGAGCTGGAGGAAAATTGTGATGTCTCCTACGTCTTCCAGACACGGTTTATTGCACATCTGCTCACATTCCATTGACGAAAGCGTGTCCTGTGGCCAAGCCTGGTTTCAACAGAGTAGGGATGTATATTTCTCCCATACAAGGCCCTATAAATCATACAGTGAAGGCAGGGAAACTAAAGTTTTCTCACATGGGGAGTGGGGGACAAATATTTCAGGAAAAGAATGCAGTCTATCACAGATTGTCATAATCTGGTAACCTTCATAATAGGAATAGATATGAGTATGGGATTGTGCAGACTTATTTTTCTAAACAATCAAAAGAGATGCAGGGGATACAAGAACCAAAAGTGGTCATGACTGTAAAAGTGCTTAATATGCCATAAAGGATTATGAAATGTTAATTTTGTTGTTTCAGAATGTCTACGTGTATCATCTGAACTTCTTTACTCACAGAGGTATCCTTTAGCCCCTCCCTCAACATCTAATCATTCTTAATTTACTCACAATTCCAAGAAGCAGGTTAGAAGTACAGTTTTAGATTGTGGTGGGCACAGAGTCCTCTGAAGGGAAGCAGTGACAAAGGAAAGAGGAGCTGTTGACAGCAAAGGAAGTCGTAAGAGTAACTAAATCAGGTACAAATGAAATCTCAGGAACCGGAGCTATTTGGGATGACTTAGACACAATTTTCTACAACCTAATGCCTTTAGCATACAGCAAGCTGTTTCTTTTACTGTCAGGGTTCTTACTTTGTCTCTGAGTACATTCTCTCCCCCACAAGGTGCATATACAGACACACACACAAACACGCACCTATAATCTCGGATACATGAAAGTCACATGCATTTAGCCCCTGTTTTCAGGAAAGTCACTGTTACAGTGCACACGTCTATCAGTTTGAACGGACTAAGTTATGACACAGTAACGAACAACTCCCAAATTTTGGTGGATGAAAATATCACACGTTTATTTCTTTTTCATGCTTCATCTCCAACATGGGTAGGAAGGAGGGGGTTTTGCTCTTCACAGTCACTCAGGGCTTCGGCTAATGAAGGCTCCGTCTGAGCACACGCTTTACTATGATGGGAGGAGCAAAACGGAAAGTGGGGAATCACGCAGAGGCTCTTGAATCTTCTGTCCGGAAGTGCTACATGTCACCTCCAAATCACAGAAGCACTTTCAGGGGTGGGGAAAAGATAAGAAAGAAACACAGGCCCCTTCAAGGGCAGAGAAATGCAATTCTACCATAAGCCTGAAGGGAAGACTTAGGAGTATTTTGTGAATGGTGTTAATGACCAACATAATGTATTCCTATGGGTCTGGGTCTCCTGGAAATCCAAAACAACTTAGTTGGACAGCCTGCCTGACTCTGAGAAAGATGCAAGGTCTGAGGAAATGGGACACTGAGTTGGTGAGGTCTGATGGGACAGGACAGAAAAAAGGAGTTAGCATGGGGTGGTGCAACTGGGGAGACCTGAGGACATCCTCCGTCTTGGGGAGGAAGCGGATCCCCCAAAGCGTTGAAGATTTTAGCTTCTTTTCCGAATCTCTTTCTGTTCTTCCTTCTTTACTTAGAGAGTTAGACACTCCACAAGCTCCCCGTATTCTCCTTCCCTGCCATTCTCATTTTCCTCTTTCAATACTGTCTGGATCAGCTGTCTCCCCACCTCTGCTCCACACCACTGCCGGGTTTTCCCACAAGCAGAAGTCTGAGAAAGGTTCTCCTTTACATTTCATCTTTTCTTTCTGTCGAGCTCTGCAATGTGAGGATTTGGGGTCCTGTTAGATGGACATGAATTTATATGGCAGGGACCCCTAAAGGAATCTGCTTCCCACCATGTACCTCATCTGTGTCCCTATAACTTTGGAAAGGGTGGCTTTGAAATCAGAATTAGGTGCTAGGGTGTCCTAGAGGCCACTACTGTAATCATCGGAAGTGGAAGGAAGAGTTCTGCAAGCACAGGTGAGAATTCAAGAAGCAGAGCCCCTGGTAATAAGCCCACGACTTTCTGGAAACACAGCACAATGAGGAGACTAGAAATCTGCTCTGTCTCTTGAGAGTAAAACCTCACAATCAGCTCTGGTCCTTCTGCACAGGGTGTTTCTGGATCGTTGTTCTTTCCAACTGCAATTAGTCACACTTTTTTTCCTTGGTGGCCTGACAGAGAGAAGTATTGGCCACACACTACAGTGGGATGCGAACTTAGCTGGGAGGCGGTGCTGCTCACAGACACGATCCACTCTCGAGGATCCACACTTGCTGTTTAATGAAGCAATGAGGCTGTGGGAATCTCAGGCGTGGAACATTTGTGGAATACAGGACTGAGTGTTGGTAAGTCTCTTAAATAATAGACGTCAGGCCTGCAGCCCTCATGGCCTCTGATCTTCCATAGAGACCTGGATAGAGCCGAGTATTGTTTGCAAGACACTGAATGCATAACTCTGTTTCCAGCTGGGTCCTCAGGAGATTAAGGCCCAGAGACCCCTGGAGTGTGTGTATGGATTTGTCTGCAAGACCACACACGGAGTCAACAGCCTCACTCTGCACGTCTCCAGTCCTGTTTAGCCAGGTCCTCCAAGGTTGACTCAGACCTTTCCATGCTTTTCAAAGGCATTTGCAGTCCATTCTTCAGTCTGGCTCTGGCTTGTCCTTTCTCATTTGTGCCTAAATTTCCTCCTTCATGACCCTTGACTGGGGTTTGAGTTTTCCTGGCTTGCTCAGACATTGTCCCCTAAATTTCAATAGACCATCCTGGTTCTAATTGTTTTTGAGGATTGAATTCAAACCTCACTTTGTCTATGAGTCCTCCCTAATCCTTCCTGCTGGAAGGTGTCTTGCCTCTTTTTTCTGATTTTTCACATAGACCAGGACTCTCATTCCCCTTACTCCTCATTTATTTCATGCACATTAAACCATCTTGCATTTACGATAGTAAATATATCTCACACCCCCAAGGGTAATGTCCTTAAAGACCAGGGCTATAAGTGTGGGAAGTAAGAGGGAAAATGAGGAGATGCAGAGATAGCTTACATTCTTTTATGCATCTTGGTTGCAACCTAAATAAAATTGTCTCCCATCCTCTGGGAAATTCAGGGCCCCTCCTAAGATTTCTATAAATTCGGGGCACCTGGGTGGCTCAGTAGGAGAATGTCTGACTCTTGATTTTGGCCAAGGTCATGATCTCAGGGTCATAGGATCGAGCCCTGCCTCAGGCTCCACAATCAGCAGGGAGCCTGTTTGAGATTCCCTCTCTTCCTCTCTCTCCATCCCGCCCCCATGCTCTCTCTCTCTCCCTCTCTCTCTCTAAAATAAATAAATAAATCTTTAGAAAAAAAGACTTCTGTAAATTCTGGGAGGTTTTTAGCCTCATTCCCATCATTAATTACTATCTTCCCCATTTCCTATTTGTCTGAAAATCACACGTCTCATCCCCTAAAGACTTGACTTTATCAGCTCTGCACTAACCTGGTCTTGGAAACTGCTCCTTTTCTTCCGTTTCCCTGGTAATCTCGCTCATGTGAGACATTTGTGGTAGAAGGCTATATTGAAGTCACTGTGGTCCGCAGACTCCTCTTGGCAGCACGTGGTAAAAATAGGATATTTAAAATTGGTTTTCTTCCACATCATTTCAGCACCCTTCGACGAGAATGTCTCGCTAGCTAACATTTCTCTGTAAGCCCTGCCCTATGCAATGGGATGAGCCCTACTTACCTACGTGCCTTTCTTCTCTGCATACCTGAGATAGCACAGAAACCCTCATGCCTGAAATTCTCCCTAATTTCTTATCAAACCTCTTACTAGCATACTTCCGAACACATGCTAGGCACCTCATTTGTCACACCCAGAGCACAGTGGCAGGCCAAGGCGGCAAGCTGCAAGGCAGGCGTCCGCCCTGGAGGGGAGGCAGGCTGCTTCCTCCTTCGGGGGTAGGAGCAGCTCGAGTTGTTGTTTTAAATAGCAAGGGTTCTATTCATTTTGGTATATTTATGTCAAATTTTGTTTTGTTTTGTTTTGGCATCCTTTTGGAGCACCATGCATCGTGCTTTCCACAGAGCAAAACTCACATCTATATGTGGAATGGATGAGCAGCCGAAACAACAACGACAGCCAAGATACCTTCTTGCTCAGGGAAAAGCCCATGGCTCTGACAAAGTTTCCAGTCTCTCTCACCTGCCTCATCCATCCCTACTTCTTCTCCCAGCTTCTAGATTCCTGTCTGCAGCCTGCTAGCTGCTTGTCACTTTTATCTTTTAACTTAAAGGATTAAATGGTTTAATCTCTTGGGATGCCCCGGCGGCTCAGTCTGTTAAGTGTCCAATTCTTGATCTCAGCTCAGGTCTTGACCTCAGAGTTGTGAGTTTGAGCCCCAAGTTGGGCTCCACAGTGGGCTTGGAGTCTACTTAAAAACAAAACAAGAAAGGTTCTATCTCTTACAAAATTATCTTTAGTGGCTTAAGTCATGTCCACCACTCCCTTCCATTTCTTAATCACCCACCATAAAACAGAAACCTCTTCATGATCTAAAGTAAACCACCGAGTGCCTAAGCTTCTACCAAATATCCCTAAATGCCACTTCCATCACGGCCCTGTATATTATAAGACAGCATTTTTCCAAGTGGGTTCTCAGACATGTATCCAAATCACTTTGGGTGCCTGTTAAAAATACAGAATCTCATTGAATCTAATCTATCAAGGTTCTTAGTGCCCTCTTACTTCCCTGGGGGGATTCTCCTGCTGAAAAGTGTGAAGCCTGTAGCACAGATGCATTCTTTTCTCATCTGTGTGTTGGAGGGAAAAGAATTCGTCCCTTCTGAGGACAAGTGCATCTTCTGTCCTGGTGGGGGGCAAGGATATGTTCATTGTGTTGTGTTGACAGCCATACACTTTCCTAGTTGGATTCCACATTGGCCACCATAACCTTTTATTTTTCCTTGAGAATAATTCAATTAGACTTATTCAGCATAAACAGATTACCGGTCACAAACTCTCATGTTGTAAACTTATCCAACACGCTCATATTTCAAATAAGTAGCTAGACAGCAAGCATGAAGCATACGGGTGGATTTGGTGGCATTTGAAACCACAGGCGGAGGTGAGCCAGGAAGAAGTAACCTCGGCTGCAGTGTGGCTTACAAACGGAGTTTCGAATAGGGTATACCTGGGGTGAGCTTGGGACATGTAGGTAGGGCCTTCCACGGCCAGCTCCCTCTGTTGGACTTCAGCCTCATGCCTTCATTGGAAGCAAGCCTCTGGACCCTCAGAACCATGGGAAATTATTGCTGGCACCAATGGGAAAAATCCTCCCCACTCAGTCACCTACAGCTACTGCCTAACTTTTGAGAACACCCCCCCCCATGCAAATGCGGCCCCTGCTGAGTGTGTGAGCTCTGGCCCAACACCCAGGCTAAATTGGCACACACTCCTTACTGTCTGTTCGGGTGACTCACTGAGTGTTCAGAGCACATTTTCCCTTCCCTGGCTGCCAGCTGTAGCTCTTGGCTCACTTGCGTTCTTTTTGGAAAGACTCAGCACCCCCGTGCTAACGCAGCCGCTGGAACTGAAGGGCGATTGTGGAGAGTCCTGCAAGAATGCATGAGACTCCTCACCGTGAGGCTGAAGGTGGGATCTGTCCCATCTCTCGGGGCATCAGACCTGGATCCCTACCACTTTCCACCTGTTGCTGCTCCCTAATCCTCTCTGTGGCCCTCTTATGGCTTCCCAGTGTGCGGAAACTTCACAAACTGCAGAGGCAAGAAAGTGCCAGTGGTCAGGAAATCAAAGGCAAATGTATCCCCTTTCATCTGTGTTTTAAGATGAAAAATGAAGGGGTTGTAAATCTGGAAATACGGGCAATTTTCCTTCCTTCTCTGCTATCCTTGGCATTTATGTGTAGTTTGGAGTGCATTGTCTGGAACTTGTATATGGACATAGATCTCATGGAAGTTAATTATCTTCCCAGTTAAGCTACTGTCTTCATTAAGAATAGGGATTTGCTCTCCAACTTCTTTTGTGTGTGCCCAAGAACTTCGTTTCTTCTAGTTCAATGTAGCCTTAGAAACCGGGCTTGCTGAAAGAATGAATGGGGCAAACTCCCATGGAAAAGCCTAGTATGTTGAAGGAAGGGCTGTTTCGCCAGTCATATTAATTTTTTCCACACACTTTCTACACCATCAAAGGAAAGCATCTCTCTTATTCTTGGATAGGAAAAAATGCATAATAAATCAGTCTGCAGTAACCTAATTTCACCTCATGGGTCAAGCAAATAGCCAGAATGAAGTTTTGAAAAAGAGAAGTGTTTGTAGGCATCTGGGCATGCACCAGAGGCTGGGTATTTTATGTACATGGTATGAATATCTAACGTTCCCAGTTATTGTTTAGCGGATGGAAGAGGGGGCAGGACTCTGTAGGATCTGGCAGTGTGCACAGAGGTGAAGATCGTGGGCACTGGAGTCAGAAACTGAATCCTGGCTAGGCCACGTACCCGCTGAGTGAACACATGTGACATCAGTTAACTTCTGTGAACCACTGAGTGCTTCATTTATCAAACGTATGTAATTGAAGTGCCCTCAGAGCTGTGATTAGAATTAAATGAGACTATCGACATCACATGCCTAGCCAGGTAACCGATAGGATCAATAAACACCCCATAAACAAGAGCTATTGTTATTAATGCCATCTGATGAAATGCAGGCTTCGGGGGATGGAACAGTTAAGGCTGATACCCATGTTTTGGTTTGCTCCTAATGTTACTGGGAATCCCTAAGTAGTTCACTTTGAGAGAAAAGGAAGCATTACTGAACTGTCGTGAAAACAAAACTGAACTAGAGTAAATGAAATAGAAGTGTTCGGTGCACTCTCATTGGCCTATCGTTAATGCTTTACCTTGTGGAAAACTGGCTGCATGAGGGACTTTGTGGAAGACAGAATTGTTCCATCATTTTCACTCCCAAATATGTAACTAGTGTTCTTACTGACTCTTTCAAAGGTTGAATTTCAAGCTTATGTAACTGCATGGAATTACTCGGTGATTTGAATGATTCCAATTCATTGTGACAACTTGGACCCATGAGCCATTTCCCAAGCCATCCCAAATAGATAAAGATCATCTACTGTCAATGGAACTGGGATTTAAGTTAAAAAAAAATTGGTGATAGAAGATATGTTTTCCATGTGCTCCCACAGTTCTTTGGGGCTGTTCCATACCGAACTATCAGAAAGTATTGATTTTACCCCAATGGCTTCTGTATTAGAAGAGATATAAGAAATACACTCACCACTTACACATTTTAAGTCCTTAAAATTAGTGAAATTACGGGGAGATATTTATAGCAAGAAGTTTTGAATTTTCTGGGAAAATCACATTTTTCCAATGAGATATCCAAATATCACCAAGTAGGTTTTATACAACTTTAAATAAAAAAGATGCCATATTTTAAAGAATAATAAAATTGCCCACCATATCCTTTTAAAGTAAACATCGAGAGATGTTTTCTTCATTAAAGATGGATATTTCTGGAACAAAACAAATGCTAACATAGAAGTACTTGCTTAATTCATATTTCCCATGAACTCTGTTTAACCTTCACTTCAAGGACACGCAGCAGAAAAACTGTCTAGAATACCCCACCCTAAACAGAGGATGAATTTATTACATCTCAGAGTAAAGACTGCCCAAGTATTGGCTCACTACTTGACAGAAGAAAAGCAAAAATACTCCAAGCCCTTTTTGTTTAGGGAAAGTTCGGTTTTCAGGCTTACCCTCAATACATTGAAACTGAAGGGACTTGGAGTCTGTGGCTTCGTGGTATAATAGCTGTGAATAATAAGAAATATGAAGAATTGGTTGCTATGTCGGAGAACTCTAGGCCAGGATAAATCAAAACTCTGCTGAGATACTATTTTTGGACCAAAACTCATCTTCTTGGCTTGAAATTACAGAGTCACATGGACACTTTTCAGACTCTTTCTTACTTGACCACTCTGTAATATTTGTTTGTTCTTTGGACTCTCCTCCATGAAACACTATTCCTTGGCTTCTGTGATTCTCCCCTCTCAGGGAGATTCTCCACGCTCTACCCGGTGATGGCTCTTTTTTCTCGGCTGATCCCTTAATAGTTAGTCTTCCTGTGATATTTGTTGTGATCTTGTTACATCTCATACCACACACTCAGTGTCTGGTGATGTCATTCATTTACGACATCACCTACCACATAAAGAGATAGAGAATCAAAAAATCGATTATTTCCTAAGATTGAAATCTATAGTGCCACCTCCTTACTAGAATTTTTTTCATTTGAATGTTCTTCTGGTACCCCAAATTTAGTATCTCCAAACCGAAAGAGTTATTTTTTTTTTTAAGATTTTATTTATTTATTTGACAGAGATAGAGACAGCCAGAGAGAGAGGGAACACAAGCAGGGGGAGCGGGAGAGGAAGAAGCAGGCTCATAGCGGAGGAGCCTGATGTGGGGCTCGATCCCATAACGCCGGGATCACGCCCTGAGCCGAAGGCAGACGCTTAACCGCTGTGCCACCCAGGCGCCCCACCGAAAGAGTTATTTTTTAAAAAAGATTTTATTTATTTATCTGAGAGAGAATGGGAGAGTGTGTGCACAAGCAGGGGGGAGGGGCAGAAGGAAAGGGAGAAGCAGGCTCCCTGCTGAGAGCAGAGCCCAATGCTGGGCTGATCCCAGGATCCCGGGATCATATCCTGAGCCAAAGGCAGAGGCTTAGCCGACTGAGGCACCCAGGCGCCCCTGAAATCATTATTTTTTGCCCTGCTGCTTCTGTTCTTCCTTTCTCAGTGAACTCTATCACCTAGTTGCCTAATTCAAAAACCTAGATGTCCTCTTTGACTTCTGTGCCTCCATTATTCCCCAGAAACAATCTCCGAGACCTTCTGTATCTCCATTCTCCTCACCTCTCAGGTTTCTCCGTTCCTGTCCCTGTTTACTGCCAGTTATCTCAGTTCAGTTTACTAGCATTGGTTCCTTGATCATGCCTCGACTCCTAACTGGTATTCCCTGACTCCTTCCTCCATGATCCAGAATTTCATCAAGTGTTACAGACATTCATTCGATCATTTCTCTCATCTGATTAAAATCCTTCAAAAATTTGCCATCCTTATGATGGTAAAGTTCAAACTTGTAAACATTGGCATAAAACATCATGTCTGCTCTGATTCCTTTTTCCTTAAAACTTTTTGGGTTCAGCTGTAGGTATTTCTCCTCTCCTACCGTACCCTATAGCCATAGCCAAGTACTCAAATGGGCCATTTTCTGTTTCCTCCAGGTTTTTGCATATGTTTTCCCCTCTGCTTGGAATAATCTCTCTTTGTTTGCCTGGCTTACACTCCCACCTGTCCCTTCAGCCGAGAGGGCATTTCATCTGGGAAATCTTCCTCGATCTCTTTCTAATTCTGGAAATGAGTTAGATGCTTCTTGTTACCGCTACAATACCTGATACATCCACTTTTCATGGCACTTACAAAGTAACTGCCAATGCCCATTTATCTATCTATCTATCTATCTATCTATCTATCTATCTATCTATCTATCATCTATCTATCTATATCTATTATCTATCTATCATCTATCTATCTATCTATCTATCTATCTATCTATCTATCTGTATCTTCCAAGAGCTATTTGAGGTCAGGAGCTATGTATCTTTTCAACACTTTATCCCTAATGCCTTGCTCAGTACTTGGTACACAGTAGGCACTCAATAGATAGGCTTTAGAATTAACTACTCAGTTGTTGAATTACCACCCAAGAAGAAGGACATGATTCAAAAATCTTGCCTTATTTTGAAATCACCAGGCATCAGATAAGGCTCTCTGGGCAGCTTTCCATAGCTGGTGTACCCTTCACTCACATTCTAGGCATGAGAGCAATAGAGAGTTGACACCTGAGCCGAGGCTTTAGTAGCCACGAACTGGATTTTGAGAGCCCATAAGCAGAATTCCAGAAGTCTTCTCTGTGTTTTCCTGAGGAAGCAAAAGAGAGATCTTTCATTGTTCTTGAAGGCATTATGTGCCCTATGGTTTCTGAAACCAGGAAAATATTTAACTCCACATTCATGGCTTTTGGGAACTCATGTGGAATCCAGAATGTTGGACCTGACGCTCCACGAGTCTGTGGGAATCAAATCAAGGTTGTCAGTGGCTACAGACTGCCAAAAGAGCTTGATAATTCCATAGAGTTTTCTTCTTCCAAATGAACCTTGGGATTATTTGTCTCTAGTGCTGCCAGGGGCCTCTTCAGACACTGATTTGCTGGGAACAAACCACCATGAACATGTTCTTGGGTCTCCATCTTGCTGCCATTGCATGAGAAAGGGAGCTTAGCAAACATGTAACAGAGCTGGATTTTCGGAATTCTACAGGACTGTTCAGAGGGCTTGGAATGATACACACCCACAATTAAAACAAAAAAGAAGGATGAGTAAGTGAGGAACCGAGAATCACATATTTTTCTAAATTAGATTTATCTGTAAGCTTTAAATACATGCGAACATACTTTGAATGATCTGGTATGAATTATGGTTTTGTTATTAAACAACCCCATTTTGCTTTGTCCTTATGTGTAAAGTAAAAAGAGACTTGCTTTGCTGGATTTTTCTCTTTGGTAAGTATTGAATTTTGAGGAGATACTAGTCTTTTTAGCCAAATAGAAAAATTGCTCAGAATTTAAAGGATACTCCATCTGAATTCAAGCTGTGTTTCGGTTTGGCAACGTATTTTTCTTTGGCAATGAAAAGTATGTTTGATTCTTCTGACTTGGTAGGCGTCAGACGGGCTCACACACAAGCTGCAATCCCTACGCTGTAGATGGGGAAACCGACAGACGGGAGCCAAGTTTGCCTCAAAATGCAATACACAAATGAGGAGTTTACAAGAGAGAAAGGAATTGTTTTGAATCGAAAGCTTTGAGATGTTGAACTTCTATTTTGTTTTTCAATAGTTTTTTTTAAAAATTCTGAAATGTGCTGGATTTTCTCAGCCTTTGCTGATTGTTTCAGATTCCTCTCCATAAAGAGTAGAAAGTGGTTTGGCTATTTTCAAGGCTTATGAGAAATACTACCATCTATAAGCACCTGTTATAATGCTGCAAAACTGAGCACAGAGCATCTCACTTAATGTTGACCTCTTCCCTACACAACAAACAGTGCTGTTTCTCCCACTTGGCGGTTGGGAACGATGAGGCTCAGACAGGTAAAGTGGTGTGCCCACTCCCGTACAGGGTTAGTAAGCCTCCAGCCCTTGACAGCTGCTGTTCTCTGTGCCTGGAATGCTCTGCCCTGTCTTCAGGCTCACTCGCTCCTCTAGGAATGTCCTACGTTCCCTACTTCAGCGACAACTCCTATGTCTTTCAAAGCTCAGCTCTGACTTGCTACCCAGCACCCCAGCCTTTGGATAAATGCCCTCCTGGGGTCTGCCAGTTTGTGAGCCTGCCTCCACAAACATTTATTGCAAGTGTACCAAGTGTCTCTCCAGTGGGCTCATCGTTGGTCCGTCAGTCCCAGTTCACAGGTGGCATTAGGACACCTATATATCTTCTGTGAGTCACTTAGCCCTAGTCAACGATTTCTATCTGTGGAATCTAAAAATAAGTAAGTAAATTAGAAACTCCCTTAGGATTTCCATAAATAATCATTCCATTGTCTTACCTTTAAAAAAAACCCCCAGGACCTAATAAAAATTCTTCTCCTGGCTCTGCCCAGTAGAGGCCATTCGCTGAAAGAGTGGAGAAAGGCCGCTTGCTCCTTGTTCCCCACACTGCTTTCCTACTCGTCCAAAATCATGGCTAAATCGCCCTTCAGAGGAAAGGGTGCAGCATTTACCATGCTGCTTCTCCACGCTTGCATTGTGTCTGGGCTCTGTCGTCTCGGACAGAGAAGACAGAGCCTCAGATAAGGATTTAGTGCTAGTACTTTTTTGGAAGTTAAATCCCAGGGCCGAGAGAGTGAGAGGAAAGGGAAGCCAGGCGGGAGAATGGGAAGCCTCACCACTCCGGTTACTCCTTTACAGTGAGCTGCAAAGAGGCACTTCCTGTTGTTTGGCAGGTGACAACACTTGGTCACACAGGACATGGTCGTCCAGGCTGGTTGCAGGAAGGAGGAGAGAGGAAATTGATCTGTCCAGTTTCCTCCTGCCTCCCTCTGGCCGAGATGGTGCTGTGAGTCAGCTTCCTGGCAGGCCGAACTGTGTCACTTATGTCTTTTGGCAACCTCTTGGAAAGCTAGGTATCCTCTCTAGGGTGGCATTTCCCCAAATTGAGAAGAGATGGGAGAAGCCAGAGGCTGCAGGCATGAAGTGGTTCCTTTTAAAAGACTGGCTGCCTGAGCCTGCATGCATACATGTGCTGCATTGGTGGTAAAGTGGGTCAACAGTGGAAGGTTCCAGAATGGGTATGGCTGAGAGACTCAGAGGAAGCTCCTAAGTCTTAGGCGGGTGCATTTCCACCTTGTCCTTCCAATTCATTTCTTGCTTTATGCAGTTTTTGTCATGAATCCCGCTGCCTTCCCAAATGATGATGTGTCTGGTCCAAATGTCTTCTATATGGACGATATGCTCCCAACTGAAGCACAGCACAACGTGTCTAAAACCAAATTCACATCATACTTTTCTGTCAAAATAGTTCCCTTCCCGGCTCTTCCCCATTTCTCTTTATGGCAACACTAATACTTAGAGTCATTCAAGTTGAAACTTTAGAGTTTTCTCTGATCCCATCGCTCCTTCCTCGTATCGGCAGGGTCTGTAATGTAAACATATCGGCAGCTCCCCAGCAGTGACAAGGACACTCTGGCATAAATTCCATACTCAGTAAGACATGAATCAAATGATCGGATGTCTTTGCTTTTTGGTTCGCTGCTGTAGTTGTGCAGGAAATGCTACTTACTGGTGAGGAAGGAGGAGAGGAAATAGAGCACTCAATAAACCAGGTAAATTTTGCAAAAAGCAGTCCCATCCAACACAGTTAACAAGCTTTTGCTGGGAGGTTGGGATGCTCCCATCCTGTGAGTCTCCACTGCTTTCTGCTGCTGTCATGCCATTACCAGGCACTGTGGTTGAAACTCTAAGCATATAGGGACATGAACCAGGTGGCCTTCAAAAGGGAGTTTTTTAAAAAAAAGATACTAGATATATTAATTCGTCATAATTACCTGCTTTTGATGGAAGAATCTTAGAGGTACTTATGTTGATGACCTCGGACCTTCGGTTTAGAGCTGAGGTCTTACAAACTTTTGCTAAGTTCTTGCTAGGTAATTTCTGTCTTCTCTGATAAAGCAGGAGGCAAGTTCTAGGAGGAAGCCAAGTACGTTTCTCACAGAGTTTGCCTTCTGCTTCTCCTCTTCACATGGAGGATTAACAAGGGCATTTTGGAAGATCATGGGAATAAGACTTGTAGGCATTTGGAATTTTGTGAGAAACATCATGTCAGATTTGGGAGTTTGGAAGTTTTAGACAGGTCGAAAATGAGTGAAAGCTGTCACCTTGAATGTAGGGTTCTCCAGTCCGACTGTCACAACCTACTACTAGGGGACCCAGTCTGAGGGAATTCCTTCACATCATTATTGAATCTCCCCTGTATAGAAAAGCTGTCTTTAGTGAAAAAAAAAAAATTAGACTCCAGGAGTGATATTTTGCCAGCAAACTCTCTAATGGCCTTTTCATCTCCTTGATGAACTCACTCTAGCCATGGAAATTCTAATTTCCTATCTTGGGTCAGCTTCAGAAATGTGCTTACTTAAGTGCTTCAAATGGACTTATCAACTAATGAACCAAGAAATGATTTTTGTGGGGGAGGGCTGTCTTTAAATATGTCTTACTCAGATTTTAATGATCAGGCCATTTTAGGGTTAGGTTTGAACCACAGTTTTTCTATGTAACATATTCACTTCCCGTTAAAATCTGATTTTCTCTACCAGGAAGGTGTTAGGCTTCTGATCTCTCATGGAAATTGTACTTTGCACGAGCATTACCTCATCCAAATGTATATTCCCAGCGAACCTGTCATCAAGTGGACTTGATGCCTTAATTTTTTCCTTTTGTAGCAAGATGCCTAACTGGTTACTTATGTGGGACTTGTTAGTAAAATTAGGGGGAGTTATGGGAATAAAAAAATGTATGACAATTGCAAGCATTAGAATTGAGCACAACTGTTACTGTAGCATCAGATATTGAGATTTGAGGGCAAGCCAAGTTGTTCCTTCAGAATCAAAATAAGGGTCATTGGACTCAATTCATTTATCCAATACTTGGGCCAAATCCATGAACTCTACAATTACAAAGATAACTGTGCCAACGGGTTTCATTCTCAAGGTTGCTAAGACATATCTATGGTTTGTCTGTTCATTCAACAAAGACTTTCTGAGCATGCTTTGTCTACTGAGGTAGGCTCTGGAGATATAGTGGTACATGGTAAAAATCCTTTTATGTACTGAATATGGAACCTAATATAAGGTTACAGGCTGTGAATGAGGAAGAGATAATGCATAGTGAGTATTCACAGGATATGGTAGCTACATGCGTAGTGGCTTGGATTTAGGACTTCATGAATGAGACAGTATTTGCTCTGGGTCTTAAAGGATGGGCAGGAGTAGAAATGTGGGGATGCTAAGGAATATTGTCCTCAGAGAGGACACATCATAACAGAGGACCCCTGCGACACTAATGCTCTCTAGTTTCGTGATTGCAAGCTCAGGTGGTTCCAAATGGCTCCTCAGAATTGTGGCAAACTGAAGTCAGTGATGGAGGTTCTCCCGGGAGGAGCCAGAAGAAGCTTAGAGAAGATCAACCCTTGGGAGAGTTGGTGGTATCATATGGGTGTGTCGGGTTAGGCCATGTTTTCTTAACAAATTTCCACCCACCCAGTAGCTAAATACTCACAGACTTATATTCTCGGTTCACAGGCTTGAGAAAACTCTGGAAGCCTTTCACAGAGAACTGGGTAAAATAAAAGTTACCTTTTGCTGCGTAAACTTTGTTTAGAAAGCAAGTTAGCCTTCATTATCAGAAAGTTCTGAGAGAGAATCTGAAATGTGACACCTTGTTTGGCAGAAGATAATGATGTTTTTGCTTCCATTTTCCATGTGCCTTCAATTCTGTTTCGGTTGTTCCAATTTACTATCTGGGTACTTAAGCCAACTAGGATTGCAAGTGACCTGCAATTCCCCTAATTTAGATGCATCACCTTATGCAGAGTTAAACTTGCATTAACATTTCCTCTGGAACCAGGCTATCCCCTCCTAGAGGCCAAATGATGTCATCTATTTTTTTTTCTTAGTAGAACCGCCCAGTCGCTATGTAGGTAGGGGGAGCACAAATACTGGTACTGAGCGGCAGTAACACAGATCTGAAGCTTTTTCTCTAAAGGCTTGCATTTCACATAGTAGGTGCAGAAAGTAAATGTTCCCCGAGGGCTCAGGCAAAAAGGGTGGTGTGTGTGTGTGTGTGTGTGTGTGTGTGTATTTTTTTCTTTTTCCTCCCTTTTTTCCCAGTTAGGCCTATAGGGATCTGCCAAGGGGAATTGACAAACCCTGTTTCATCTTCTCTGAGGTCTCTTTTGAGGCTCAGGATGAGTTTGCTTACCTGAGACTACATGGAAGTCAAGCATTCATTAATCCTGCAATGAATGGGTACCTTTTCCCTGCTTATCCTTGGCCCACATAGGAAACTACCACTATCTTGTTGAGTTTTGGAATTTTATTGTTTTATTGTTTCTTATTATTAAGAAATCTAAATGACATAACATTGTAATACAATTGCAATCTTTATATTCTCTGAAAATACATCTTGAGCATTTTTCATATCATTAAATAATCTCCTATAGCCTAATTTAAATAACTATGAATATTCCATTATATGATTGTGTTATATACTTTTACCCTTGATGTGAATGTATTATAATCATAAGGACCCTGAGATCGTGACCTGAGCCAAAGGCTGATGCTTAACCAACTGAACCACCCAGGTGCCCCATGGTTTGGCATCTTCTATATATTTTTACCTGTATGCATTACTGAAGCTTATTCTATAAAAATATAAAAGCTTAATATTTGAATGGATATAATTAAACAGAAAAAATATATGTCTAAACTATATATAGGGTATACAAATAATAATACTATGGAAACCTGTGGACCCAACCAGCCAGCTTCAGAAGTAGGACATGACTGGTAGTTTAGAAAGCACCTTGTCGGGGCGCCTGGGTGGCACAGCGGTTGAGCGTCTGCCTTCGGCTCAGGGCGTGATCCCGGCGTTATGGGATCGAGCCCCACGTCAGGCTCCTCAGCTATGAGCCTGCTTCTTCCTCTCCCACTCCCCCTGCTTGTGTTCCCTCTCTCGCTGGCTGTCTCTATCTCNAAAAAAAAAAAAAAAATCTTTAAAAAAAAAAAAAAAAAAAAGAAAGCACCTTGTCTTCACAACTGCATTCTTCTCCCTAGCTTCCAGTGGTTATCATGCTCTGAAAATTTTCTGTAAATTATTCATAAGCTTTGCTTTATAATTTTAAAACATACATTTCCAGCCCTGAAAGCATCTTAAAATTGTACATGGTTTCAGACACTATGGAGGTGGAGACATGTTTTCTAAACATACTAGAATAGAAGCTTACCTTTCACGAGGCAGCAGTGCTTCCAACAGCAACAACGGTAGGAGTGGCCAACATGAGCTCTCCCCACACTCTTCAGAATTACGATGCAGATGCCATTTCTTTTCCTTTGCTAGATGTACGGTTCCACTGGGAAGTCAAGACTGATGCCACCCAAGTGGGTGCCTGCTGCAAGGAATGTGAGGACATTCTCCTTCATCTATAGGACATCAAGTACTTCAGACATGGTGAAACTTTCCCTTTCAGTTATGACAGGAGCCCAGGACAATGTGGTATGGACCCCTCTCTGGGTAGATTGAAAGGGTCATACTTTTTTGTGTTTTTCCTTTTTTTCATTTTTGAAGAACCAACTTTTAACTTTGTCGTATCTTTATATTGTATGTATGTTTGTTAATTCACTAATTTGTGCACATATCTTTATTTTTTTCTTCATTATATTTGGGAGGGGGGCTCTGTTTGCTTTCTACATCTTAAGCTGAGTGCTAGCTGAGTAAGCACGAGAAAAACGGGCAGAAGTTATATAAGGCACTTTTGTCTTGGCCCTTACAATGTCATGAAAGTTCTTCCTTCTCTCTCATTTCCTTTGACCATTAAATGCAGAGGACCCTGTAGACTCACTAGTATTCCAAGGGGTTCTAGAAGATGAAAATGCCACAAAACAGATGGCGTCATCGTCCCCGAATCCTTGGTGAGTGTGATATAAGGAGAAACAGACTTCCACTCTGTTAAGTCAGTGAGGCCTGAAGGGTTGATCTGGCGCGTGAGCTGGCGTGGCCTGCTGCGCGGCGCTGCTCAGGTGTCTGCGTTCGCAATGACATTTTGTCTGTTTGACCTGGGAATTCCTGACAAAGTATATTAAAATATTCCACTCTGATTATGGATTTTGTAAATTTCTGCTTGTATTTCTGTGATTTTCCTTTTTAGATATTGCATTTCTATTGTCTTTTTATATTATTAGGCGCATATAAATAGGGAATGGTTTTATTTTCCTGATGAATTTAGTCTTCTATCATCATAGAGTGACTTTTTATTTCTATTAATGGTCTTTGCCTTAGACTCCATTTTGTTTGATTCAAATATAATTATTCCCACTTTATTTGGTTAGTATTTGACTATGATATCTTTTTTCTATGCTTGAACTTCTATTCACTCCATACTTGATACCTTTTAGGTTTATCTCTTCAGCATGTAGATGCATTTAAAGAATCTAGTCAACTATTTTTGTTTAAATGATACATTTATTTACATTTACTGTGGTCTTAGGTAAATTTTTATTTATTTATAATACCTTAATTTTTCTTTGTATTTCTCTTTTCCTGAATTTTTAAAAACTCTTTACTGTCTTTAAAAAAAGTTAAATGTCTCTTCTCACTCAATTTTTTAAAACTTCCGTGAGTTTGGAAAGCATATTAATCTTCTTCTACCAATAATACGTCCTCTAGAATTTTCTTCAAGGAAGGTCTCTTAGAAGTAAATGCTCTCAGGTTTTGATGGTTTATTTATAATTCTCTTAATTTTATCATTGTTTTAAAAGTACACTTTTTATTGGGAACACAATTTTAGTCTGAAGCTTCTGCTTGCAGGAATTTATGGATTAGATTGTAATAGACCAGTTTCCTCTCTGAGAATAACTTAAAATCTGGGTAAATGTGGAACACTGTTTGAAGGCCCTGTGAGGTATTGAGGCAGCTGTAACGTACAGTCAAGAGCCTGAAGAGAAGGGAATTGAAAAAAGGTGAGCCAGGCACCACCCACTGCTTTTCTTCCCCAAAGCATTTGCTGATTCTTAATGCTGCGTGGGTAAGATGTTGAGGGGAGCTTTTGGTAATCTCTGGGGATACAAAAATTGTATACGTAGCGTATTCATTAAATGATAGTAAATAAATGGGTCACTAAGAAGCTGATAGAAGAAGGAAAGTGGAAAATATTTCACTAGTCCAAAGAAGGCAAGAAAAAAGTAAAAGAGGAATACAAAACAGGTGGAACAAATGAAAATAAATAGTAACACGATAGGTTTAAAATAAAATATATCAATGTTTACATTAAATATTCCAATGGGGGCGCCTGGGTGGCTCAGTGGGTTAAGCTGTCAACTCTTGATTTCCATTCTGGTCATGATCTCAGAGTTGTGAGATCTGAGTCCCGCTTTGGGCTCCGTGCTCAGCCGGGAGTCTGCTGGAGATTGTTTCTCTCCCTCTTCCTCTGCCCCTTCTCCCTGCCCATGAGCGCTCTATCTCTCTCAAATAAATAAATAAATCTTAAAAGAAAACACTCCAGTGACTAGATGAATAATATACTGGAGAAAAAAACGGAACTCAACTCTTTGCTGTTTTAAAAAGATATGCCTTAAATGTGAAAACAAAAATGTTGAAGATGAAAGAATGGAAAAAATATAACATGCAAACGCCAATGATTCTAAATTGACTTTTAGTTTTGGTCAGCCCAATGAAGTTACTATTTTATTCTTTTTCAACTTTCACGATTGCTTTTGAGAAATCAGTTGTTAATGTACTTGTCATTCATTTGAAGCTAATCTGTATTCTCTGGCTGATTTTTTAAAAAGATTTATTTATTGTAGAGTGAGGGAAAGAGTGAGGGGGAGGGGCAAAGGAAGAGGGAGAGGGGGAGGGAATTCTAAGAAGACTCTGTGCTGAGCTGGAGCCTGACTTGGGGCTCAGTCTTATGACCCTGAGATCACGATCTGAGCCAAAATCAAGAGTCAGGCACTCAGCCAACTATGCCATCCGGGTACCCCTTCTCCGGCTGATTTTAAGATTTTGTCTTTGCTTTTACATAGTTTTGATATGGTATGCCTAGAGGTGGCTTTCATTTTATTTATCTTACTTGAGATTCATTAGCCTTCCTATAGCTATTAACTAATTACTAGTTGTGTAAATTTCCTACCCATTAACCTTTCAAATGCTTCTTCTGTTTAATTTTCTATTTCCTTTTCCATTTATATTAAAATAGATGTTGGTTGGATCTTCCTACTTATTCTCTATTTTGTCATATTTTCCATTTATTTGTATGTGTTATATTCTAGAAAATTTCAGATAAACATTTCTGTTAGTTCATTTCATTTTTGGCTATGTCTAATGTCTAATTTATAAAATTAAATATTTTACATAAATGATAATAGTTTTATTTCTAAAGAAGTTTTATGTTTTTTTTTCCAAGATAGGCTCCACCATTTTTACTAATCTCTGGTGCTCTAGTCATATATTAAACCCCACATTTTATTTTTTTATACATACTAAGGATATTTGTTATATTTTTAATTGATAATTTTAGTAACTGTGGTCTTTGTGGGTCTCTGTAACCATGTAGTAGGCTGAATTGTGTCCCTCTTCCCAACTCCCCCCCCCCTTAAAAATGTGCTTCTTGGAACCTCAGGGTATGATCTTATTTGGAAATAGGGTCTTTACATATGTAGTTACTTAGATGACGTCAAACTGGAATAGGGTGAACCCTTCTCTTATTTGAAGGAAAACTCTTTTTCATAATAAAGATCCAGAAATAGTGAGTCGTGCTGGAGGAAAAAAAATTCATCAATAGTTAGTGCTCTCTTGGTTCTTTTTCATTACTGAGAAAAATCGTGTACAAATCTTTTTTTCAGAATGAAAAAAAAAGTAATGAGAGCTCCAGCGGTTTGCATTGTGGTACCGCTCACTTAGGACCAGCCTGAAAGCAGCAATCTCATTTCATGTCTGGAGTTTAACCAGTAGTTTAGCTTGGCCAGTTGAGCCAAAACCTTGAAGCAAGGGGTGGAGTACTATGAAAAAAGTTAAATTTAATCTCTGGAGTTCCAACATCTTCATGTTCCTGTGGATCAGAATTAAAGTGTGCTTTGAAATAAATTCCAACATGAATAAAGAGAATGAATGAACATTGGACTGAATGATGTTATTTTTAGAACGTGGTTTTTTCTTCTTGTTGTCTCCTTGTGGATTTCAGTGGGCAAAGCAATGACAGAAACCTTGTATGTTGTCATAGGACATAATCACTTCTACATGTTCCACCTCTTCCAATATGTTTTGATACCCTGAGTATAATCCTATATGTGGGATATGAATAAAGATTAAAGTCCTGGATTGGACGATAGTATCTTAATTCAAAGATAGATTGTTTAACTCTATCTAGACTGATACCAAATTGGGAAAGAGCTAGAACTGTCTTTTTAGTTATATATTCTATATTAAGAAGAGATTTTCCTCCCCTTTCCTTTAAAGGCTCAATTCATGATGTGATCATACAGTATATTTATGTATAATAGTTTAATTTATATAGAGATGTCACTTCATGTAATGAGGTTAATCAAGAAAGAAAAGAGTCAGGTATACTTTAAAGAACAAGATCAACTAATATTCATGAAGAACATTTAAAAAGATAATGGAATAAAGTAAGACTTTTAGAAATTCATTCATTCATTCAATCATCCATATACTTACTCAAAAATATTTCACGCTGACAATGGACCTGTGCCAGGTGCAGGAATATAGGTTGGAGAAGAGATAATGTACAAATTCAGTAAGTAAAATAGACTGTTTGTTAGATGATTTGATTAATTTGGAGGAAAATAGACGTGAGGAGGAAGATGGAAAGTCAAGGAGTATGTTGTAATTTTTAAAGGGTCTGCCAGGGAAGGTGGGAAGGTGCCAACTGAGCTAACATTTACAGAAGGGGAAGACATATTCAAGTGAAGTTGTTGAGGAGGGATTAAGATTTGTAAATCTGAATTACAGGGGAGAGGCCTGGGCTGGAGATAGCTCACACAAATATGTTTGGAGAAATTTAGAGTATACTCTTTTTTTAAGAATTTCATATTTATTTACGGAGGATACTGGAACTCTAGACCAGCAATACAAAATTTTCAGTCTATTCTGAAGCTCTTTCTCTGCCAGTCTCTGTTTGTTCTAGAAGTGGTTCTAGTGATTTAGCCAAGGGCTTTGATCACAGGCCGTTCAGACAGACCGGGGTAAGTGTGCCCTCAGGTATTACGTGTTCCATTGTGCTGTGGCTTGAGGTGTAGTCTACGTTGTGCCGTCTTAGAAACACTGTGTTGTGCTCTGGTCCACCTCAAATGACAGGAACCTTTTTTTTTTTTTTTTAAGATTTTATTTATCTATTTGGGAGAGAGCCAAAGTGAGAGAGATCACAGAGGGAGTGGGAGAAGCAGACTCTTGGCTGAGCGGAGAGCCTGATGCAGGGCTTGATCCCAGGACCCTGGGATCATGACCTGAGCTGAATGCAGACGCTTAACCGACTGAGCCACTCAGGTGCCCCAAATGGCGGGAATCCTAAGCAGGCACTTTATTAACCTGCTACTTCTGAATCTCCATATACAAAATAAAAGGATTAAACGAAATGGCTTTTATTATTTTTTTTATTTTTTATGTTTTTCTAAAGATTATTTATTTATTTATTTGACAGAGAGAGAGACAGCCAGCGAGAGAGAGAAAACAAGCAGGGGGAGTGGGAGAGGAAGAAGCAGGCTCCCTGCGGAGGAGCCTGATGTGGGGCTCGATCCCATAACGCTGGGATCACGCCCTGAGCTGAAGGCAGACGTTTAACGACTGCGCCACCCAGGCGCCCCCGAAATGGCTTTTAAAAAGACACTTTCGTTCTCACATTCCATGATTATATGATATTTACCTTGATTCCTACGTGGAACATTGGCCTAATTCAGCAGATTTTCAATTGTGAACATATTGCCTAATTCAGCAGATTTTCCATACAGAATTTTCTGTGCTCTTGTTAGTAATTGTTCTTCATGATGTGCTTTACTCACAGGTCTTCTCTCATTGAGAAAAGTTATTTACAAATTTGACTCTGGACTGAGGGAAAAAAGAATGCCGTGTGAGATAACCTTGGAATATTTCCTAGGGTGCTTATGGGACTTTCTGTTTTGTTCTCCATGAAACTTAAATCAGAATTAATACAGATCTAACCTATTTTAGGATTGCAGATAATCATTAAATTTAGAGAGATTTTAGGCTTATGATATCTTGAAAAAAAGTGTTATCTTCTGGCTTATTCCGGTTTTTATCATTGTTGAAGCAGCCATCGTGTTGCCAACTCCTTCCAAGACTGTCATCTTTCTGCTTTGTCTATTTCTCCGATACCACATCGCTTTTCAAGTTGACTTCTCTGTCATTCAAAAGTAAGGATATGTACACTTGCTTGGCTTCCGAAGTGTAGTTTGTTTTATTAGTTTCTGGTTACTGCTTTTCTTTGAAGTGGTGTCACTAATAAATCAGCTGAATAATGAGATTCTCCCCTCTCTAATACGTAGTACACATCAGTGATTGAATCAGGAGAAGCAAAGTTCAGGAAAACATAACCGACTCAGTATTATACTGTCCAGCCACATGATTTAAAGCCACTCAGGAAGTTTATATTCCAGGAAGGATTGCGAACAAAAACGAAATGTCTCTTAAAACATTAATGAAAGCAGGAAGCTCATTTGATGGGTACTGAGTGAGTGTTCAGTAGGTACTAGTTGATTGAAATAAAGAACACTTTATGTACATTTTTTTTTAAGTCCACTCTCTGATAAAAAGTGCCAGGGAAAACTTCTAAGAATTTATGTATATGGCTTGTGACTGTATTTTGGTAGAAGGGTGTGATTATAATTTATTTAAAACTTTGCGTTCACATAGCATTTGTGGTGGTGGCTACAGGAACCCGTTTCTTCCAGAATAAACTCCCGAGATGTACAACAAATCAGGTGAACTCTCAAACCCGGCCGACTGAGACAGAGAGGTGGAGACACTTCAGCTTTAAGGCTATAAATCCATCTCTTTGTTTGGATTTTGCAACCAAAACAGACCTGAAATAAGAAGGATGAGAACGAGAATGAGAACGCTGCAGAATCACTGTGTTGTGAGCAGAAACAGGAGCAAACCATGAGGAGAGAATACTCTGCGATCTNTGATTGAATCAGGAGAAGCAAAGTTCAGGAAAACATAACCGACTCAGTATTATAGTGGCCAGCCACATGATTTAAAGCCACTCAGGAAGTTTATATTCCAGGAAGGATTGCGAACAAAAACGAAATGTCTCTTAAAACATTAATGAAAGCAGGAAGCTCATTTGATGGGTACTGAGTGAGTGTTCAGTAGGTACTAGTTGATTGAAATAAAGAACACTTTATGTACATTTTTTTTTAAGTCCACTCTCTGATAAAAAGTGCCAGGGAAAACTTCTAAGAATTTATGTATATGGCTTGTGACTGTATTTTGGTAGAAGGGTGTGATTATAATTTATTTAAAACTTTGCGTTCACATAGCATTTGTGGTGGTGGCTACAGGAACCCGTTTCTTCCAGAATAAACTCCCGAGATGTACAACAAATCAGGTGAACTCTCAAACCCGGCCGACTGAGACAGAGAGGTGGAGACACTTCAGCTTTAAGGCTATAAATCCATCTCTTTGTTTGGATTTTGCAACCAAAACAGACCTGAAATAAGAAGGATAAGAACGAGAATGAGAACGCTGCAGAATCACTGTGTTGTGAGCAGAAACAGGAGCAAACCATGAGGAGAGAATACTCTGCGATCCGAAGGGGCCGTGAAGTGATGATGATGATGATGAAAAAATGAGAACTAGTATTTGCTAACTGCTTATTATATGCCAAGCACTAAGTTAAGCACTTCCCATAGATTATTTCATTTAATCCTCACAACGAATTTATTAAGAAGTTACCTTCATTATCCCCTTTTCCTCTCTTTCTTTTATTTGTTGGGAAGGGATTTGTATAAGGTGGTGACACCTGCTATAACAGCCTGTGATAGCAGAGAATCAGGGAGTGGGAGAAGAGGAGGAAGGATAAGCCTACATGGATGTCTGTTTCCCTCTTTTCAATAAAGTTAAAAAATATAAAAATCTTTCCCCACAGTTACATAGCAAAGAAGTGGTAGAGTTGGGAGAAGATTCCAGAACCTACATGCGAGTCCAGTACAGTGAAATTTGTGACATAAGGAAGAACTCTGAAAAACAAAACAAAAAAAGCAAGGGTGGAATTCATTTTTATGAATTAACACTTGCACTGGATGCAATAAAGAAGGAACTGATAATGTTACACATTTGTATCAGTGACGTGGAGGCCCCTTGAAACTATTACCACAAAACAAAAAGGTACAATATGAAGGGGACTTGAGGATGGATGCAGAGAGCGGACGGTGGACATCCAGCCTGACAGTTAGATGTACTTCTGAAGGAGAGATCATGAATGTGGCGGAATATAATGAAAGAGATACTTGAAGCCGACTTTTCTATTTAAGTGTAAAACTACCTAGAGACACAAATCAAAAGTACTACTGAATTCCAGGAAAAACAGTCACTGAAGACAGACCTCATCCCTCTTTTGCAACGTTGTGAGGTGTCAAAGACGTAAAAAAATTACTTACAAAACTCCTACAAGCACACTGGTATAAAACTCAGGCCGACAACAGAATTTACCACTCCCAGCGGTGAATATCAGAGAGCCAGGGGGACAATCTCTGCGGAGTCAGTCGCGTGGGAAGGCAACAGAGACACACTGTCAGATCCTCATAGACTCAACCGATATAATAGCTGTACCCTCATGAAAAATTACTTGAAGACAAATGTCAGAAAACTAGACATCTGTAGATTGTCCCGCGTGAACACAGCACTGAAACGTGTTCAATCATCCTGCAGAATAGAAGTGGTGGGGGCGGGTGTTCCACGGGCCACAGGTCACACGCCAGAGGGAGGTCTGGAGCCAAGTTAGCTTTGGCTACGAGGCTTGGAAGAAAATATTCTTCTTTTGAAATATTTGCTATTCCCCCTCTGTGCTTCGTATTTTCTTCTTCTCCTTCTAACTGAATTGGAACTTTCACCGGAGTTTCCTTCAACCTTGCAATTTCTTCAAACCATTTGGATGCTAACATCTCAAGTAACAGTGAGATTCCCAACAGTTAACTTCATAGTAACTTTCTCAAAGGTAGTTTCTCCAAAGTCATTGGAATTGCTCCACTTTCAGCAGAAATCTTTCCTTTCAGTGATATTTACATAACATAAAAATTTGCTGTTTTACGCAGAAATATTTTTCAAACGGGCCAGTTTTTATTCCTTTCCCTAAAATACTTATATAAAGAATTTATCATTTTAACAAAGTGTGCCAGTGTATCTGCTTTTCCCAGAAATGCTGAAAAGGATTTGTTAAAAACGATGCACTGTCATTTCAATCTTACTTTATATCCCCAAAGTTTGTAAAACGTAATGACTGGGTGGAGGGCTGCAGCAGAGAAAGCCAAACATTTCTTAGAACTTTATGTAGCTCTGGAGTGCCTTGAAGTTCTACAGGGTTAAACATAGCAAATTCAGGAATAAAAAAGAACACATTTTCTGCATATTTTTCAATAATATCTCAGTTCTCTTTATTTCTTTCCTCATACTATCTTTGCCATAACTAGCTTTTTCCTCCTCATGTGTCTTGAAGGAAGTGTCTGGTTTTGTACTTCACTGGTAAATGTTACATTTCTCCTCTGTGGTATTTCTCTTGACCTCACATCTTCTTTCCTTCTCTTCCCAAATACGATCCCAAGTACAAGCAGCTCATAGAAACACAATAGTTATTTGAGGCTTTTAATAAGGCCACCCTCAAACAATCCCAAGGCAATTAATTTATGATACTATGCAATTTGTTTACACATAAGCCAAGAGGCAAAACTGAAGTAACATATGAAGGTCTTTTTGAGAAACTGGAAGTGTTTATTTTTAAATACTTGCTTTATTGTCCATGAAAGTAATAAATTGATGCCAGTTGTTTTGGGGTTTTTTTTTTTTTTAGACCAAAACCTAAATATTATTACTAGTTGTAGAAATCCTAAGATCTGTATAGCCCTGGGACTTGACATTGATATTGACGTTATTTGTTTTTAAGAGGAAGAATAGGAAAGGAGCTAAATTCATAGACTTGGAAGCCAAACTGCTTGGGTTTGAGTCAATCTTTTCTGTTTCTGGCTGTGTAGGCATTAATTTACTATCTGTGTTCCTTTTCTCAGCTATAAAATGAAGATAATAATAGTATCTATTTCATGGTTAATTAAGGTAACACATTTAGAAGAGTTCTTAGCATATGTTATATGTGTTCAAAATTATTAATTTCTAAGTTATTATTTTTAAATTTGGATTTCCCTAGAAGGCCCCTTATCTTACATACAGATGTATGGAATGGTGTGCCTAGTGGATATTTCTTTTGTAAGAATGAGGTCAAAAATTACATTTTTGGAACATGTATCTATTTAATAATTTCTGCACTACTTAAATTTCTTTTTCCTTTTCTGATCACACTTTACTTAGGTTGGAAGTATCTGGAAACTTAACAAATACGTACTTTCTTACTAAAGTCTTCTTTAAAGTTAAGATAATGAGAGTTATTTTATCTACTTAAGGATAGAGACTATTTTCACCTATAAGATCTAGCAAAGTGGAAAAGAAAAAGAGAGGAAATAGAGAAATTTGGAAAAAATATAGAGACAGGTCCTAAAGAAAACAGAGCTGAAAATTTCTCCATCAGTGGTTCCTTCTTTGTTCATTCAACCAATATTTTTTAAAACACTATTTAAGAAATGTATTATAAGCACTACTTCTTGTCCTCAAGTTGTCTTTTGCTGAATAACAACTTGTGGTAAATGTTGCTGTGGCATCTAGCATACTCTATCAAAATAAGCCTTGCTAAAGACAGAATTAGAGCTGGAATTCTGGTTTAGTCCAGAGAAGTTCTTCAGATGGGGATAAGCTAATTTTTATTTTATTTTATTTATTTAAAAAATATTTTATTTATTAATTTGACAGAAAAAGAGTGATCACAAGTAGGGGGAGAGGCAGAGGAGAGGGAGAAGCAGGCTCCTTGCTGAGCCTGATGCGGGGCTTAATCCCAGGACCCTGGGATCATGACCTGAGCTGAAGGCAGACGCTTAATCAACTGAGCCACCCAGGAACCCCAAAGCTAAATTTTATTAAATGAATAATGTTTAATACTACTCCTTAAAATAATCCTTAAAACAATCCCATATCACAATAATTATTTTAATATTATCTTCTTTTTACAAATAGGGAAATAGAAACAGGTAGGTGAAAACAGAAGACGACCCAAAGGCCTAGAATAAACTTTGGATTCAAAGTTAGTTTTATTTTTACCCAAAGCCCATGCACTTTCTTATACCGACACTGATAGTCTCTCCCCAGAACACCTTTGAAACTAAGCTGGTAAAATATAATATTAGCAAATAAGGAAGATAAAACCACAAGTTTAAGAATTAGTTAACACATTGAAAGAGCAGAACTGGATGGATATTGCTTCAAAAGTGTCATTTCTGTCCGGGTGTCAGATCAGTCTTGTTCCTTTGGAAGTGTCAAAACCAGTAATTGACGCCATCTTGTGATCTATGCTTCTTGTTTTAAAATAGAGTGTATGAATAGAAAATTTGAGGTATAGTAAAACTAACAGATTAGGGAACAATTCCTATTGAAAAGATCGTTGTTTACTCACAGTTTCCAAGAGGCATGCCATTCCAGTGAGGGCTGCATGAGGAAGTGGGGTTGGTTTCGGGGCACAGGGAGGGGGAGAGCTGTGGGCAAGAATCTTTATTGTGGTTTCTGTGGGAAGAATGGCAAGGCAGAGTAAGCAGGTTTAGGACTGGATAATTTGAATAATTTCAACACGCTCTAGAGTACAGGGCCTGTCCCTAGTTGTCTGGTACGTGGCCCTGGTGATTAGGGAAGATGTATCGCGTCCCAATGTGTGAGAGCCCAGTAAGCAAGATGGTTTACGTGTGCGCGCACTAGGGTAGATTTGCATGTGAAAAGCACGTTCACGGGCAAGTAGTTTACTATCTCTAGGAATTAGCTGATCCTGGGAGGGACAGTCCCTCTAGGGTCAGCAAGGCCCCAGATGTCAAAGTATCAGAATACAGAGAATAGATATGGTTAATACAATCCTCAATGGTGCTTCTGAGATACTGATTATAGAAAAACTGCTGAAGTCACATTTCTCATGCACCTGGGTTGTGCCTGTTCCCTTGAAACAGATGACAGATTTATATTCAACCAATTGCCTCTTATCCATTTCATATAATTCGCATTATATAGAATAAAGGCAAAAATATGTGGTATATTTTCTATGTTGTAACTTTTTGTAAACTTTTTTTTTTTTAAGATTTTATTTATTTGACAGAGAGAGAGAGACAGGCAGTGAGAAAGGGAACACAAGCAGGGGGAATGGGAGAGGAAGAAGCAGGATCCCAGTGGAGGAGCCTGATGAAGGGCTTGATCCCAGAACGCTGGGATCACGCCTTGGGCCGAAGGCAGATGCTTAACGACTGAGCCACCCAGGCGCCCCTGTAAACTTTCTTTAACTTCTTGATCTTTATCTTCTAGGAGAATATATCTACCTATCTCTATCATCTATCATCTATCTATCTATCTATCTATCATCTATCCATGTATCTATCTAACATAGATACAGACATTTTAACATAACAAAACGGTTCTCCATTGGGAGCAGTTCTGTTCCCCAATGGGACATTTGGCAATATCTGGGGACATTGCTGGTTGTCACAGCTGAGGGAAATGCTAGTGGCATCTAGTGGGTGGGGACCAAGGGTACCGCTAAACACCCTACAATGCATGGAATAACCCTAACAACAAATAATTATCTGGCTCAACATGTCAATAATGCTGAGGCTGAGAAACTGCGTTATAATACAGTGATTTTGAAGTCCCATCCTATTTTCTCACCTTCTCAACTTGCACAGACAGAGATGTGGAAGCTCTTTCTGTTACACCAATAGAGAATACAACCTAAACTTGAAAAATGAATCCTGATTCTGAGTTTCCCTTGCTGTTCCCACCCTTTCTGCTCCTTGCCGAATTTTGGAGACAGAATTCAACCCTATGTAACTTCAATTGCTACATCCAGAACTCAGATTACTATTTGTCAAGTCTGTATTATAACTGCAGATTACTTAGAAAGAGCCTTCAAATTTGTTTATATACCTGTTGAAAAAGAATGAGAAAAAGTGGGTGGAAAAGGTCATTACTTGGAAATACTAACCTATTCAACATTCAATGAGTGAATCTTTGCTGAGTGAGAGCTTAGTCTGATAAACTTATAACATCGAGAAGTAGGGATGTTATTTATTTTATCTGAAGCTTTCTTTTCAGTAACATTCGGGCTGGATTAAAGGTGGCGTCATTAGTGTTGTTCTCTAGTCTTTTTCTACAGGACATTCAAATAGAGGTTAAAAAGTAAAACCCGGAGATCAATAAGAACAAGAAAAAAAATCATATCAATAGAGGGAAAGTGGGACCCTTGAAAGAGAAGGGACTCCAAAATTTGGAAATTCCAGCAAAACAGAACATCGGCTGTATGGATCTGCATCTTCCAGATGATACCCGTGAGCCAAGGGATCATAGCGCCCAGCAGGCTATGACACTGGAAGATTTTCAATCCAGAGCACTGAAGAGTTTTTTTTTTGCTTCTGATAGGCCTGTGTCTCCAAATTTACAAAGCAAGGCAATGAGAAAATTATATGTGTGTGTGTTCGTATTTGTGTGTATAATTTTATAATATGATCTATTTTGAAAAGCTGTATAAACTTGTATAAAAAGTGTAAATCAGGGAAACCTGGGTGGCTCAGTTGGTTTTGCATCTGCCTTTGGCTCAGGTCATGATCCCAGGGTCCTGGGATCGAGTCCTGCATCGGGCTCCCTGCTCGGTGGGGAGCCTGCTTCTCCCTCTGCCTCCTGCTCCCCCTGCTTATGCTCTCTCTCTCTGACAAATAAATAAAATCTTTAAAAAGTGTAAATCATTTGAATGTTTCAGTTCTCATATTTATAAAATAATATAAAGCCTCACCTATTTGAACATTTTTATAAGTGGATTGTATGGATACATATGTGGATTTGTTCCACACATGGATTCGCTGTGATGAAAATAACACGGATCATATTTATAAAAGAAAGCAGTGATTTTTACACCTGGAGGGCTTTTTCAGACACAGATGACTGGGCCCCACTCCCAGATGTTCTGATTCAGTGCCTGGGGGTGGGACCTGAGAATTCGAATTCCTAACAAGATGTTGCTGAAAGGGCTGGTGCAAGACCCCACTTTGCAAACTGGTGGTTGGTCAATTTAGTGGTTCCCCCTCCATGAGTTATCTTACCACAACCCTGGCCAACATGTATTATTATTCTCATTTTATACAGCGGACACTGAGGCTCAGAGGATTAAATAGATTACCCCAGCTCACCTAAGTGATGCGACAAGAAAGAACAAAAGGGAATTCTCATCTGATACCAGTTTTCTGGAGCATCCCTTCTTTGATAGATGGGGTTATTCAAGCACTATTTGATCATGCTTTGTTTTGGAAGGAGTTTTGCTCTATGTATTATTTCTTCCACTATTTACAGTAGCTGCTATAATTACGTCTGATCTAGGCAGTTTCATTATTTCTTCATGAATGAGACATTGTCTATAAATTGAATACAAGTCTTAAATATATAATAATACACAGAATCCAAGTTTTGGAGAGGGCGCGGATGACATTTTTATTACTTATTTTAGACACAGTGGTATTTGGCCTGGTGTCACATGTTCAATTAATACTGCATTCCCTTTATTACTAGCTATGGACTTGGATTTCAGAGGTTGAAGGAAAAGAAATTTGGAGATTGGAAGCGAATTGACTTTTATTTAATGTTAATGAAATAAGCTGGACACTTATTAAGCTTGTTGTTTCACTTGTTTTCAATAAGGAGGGCAGAGGGAAGTTAAGACTATAGTAGGTTGCGGCTATGCAGGCAAATTAAAGCGTTCTTCATGAAGAATGAATGCCTTAATGAAAAAAGGAGAATTTTAGGATTTTTACTGTGCTAATGTATTATACTTCAGATTCAAATTAGGTAGCAATGGGTCCATGCCTTTTGTACTACCACCTCGTGACACCAAATTATTCCAGTTGATGACTCCTATTTTCAGAGTTCGGGAGCTCTGCATTTTTCAAGTCTATAGTTTTAAAGTTTAATAAAAAATTATATATATATATATATATTTATGTATATATATGTATTCAGATTTATTTCCAGGCACTCTGCCTACTTTTGTTCTGATCTTTCCATTTTTTTTTTCTTTTTCCCTGCTTCATTGCTCAAGTCCAACACAAACGGTTCCCTTTCAACACACAGTTCTGCTCATAATTTAAGATGGAAATAAGGCTAGAAAGGCATTTTCTCATGCTATTTCTAGGACACCTCAAATTCAGCTTTGCCTGTAGGCCAATTCCTATGGAAAACCCAACCAGAAGCTTCTGGAAAAACCTAACCAGTGTCTTCAGCAAAAGAAGTTTTAGATTCCATGGCCCATTTACCATCTTCTCCAGTGAATAACAAATTGGTTGGACTGTATTGCCATTACAAGACTATCATAGCAGTAAATTTTATGGAATAACTCAACCATAATTACAAAGAAAAACCAACATAGCAATAAAGCAATTTTAAAGAGTATTTCTCATTTAGACCAAATTTTCTATTCTCGGAAAATGGTCATCCTAAACCCAAGAAGGGTCAGCATGCAGGAGGCAAACAACAGACTGCTGATGTGTTCTTTAAAAAGCACCTCTCTTCACATGAGGGCTTGAATTTTAGGCTGTAAAAATGCATCCTCAAATTTTATGAGAACAAAGGGTTTCTAGAATAGTGAGGATGTAGAGTGTGTTCTCACAAGAAGGATCTTTCTGGATTATAAATGTATGATTGCTCCTTATCTGCAAGGTCTCTGCTTGCCTTGCAAGGTTTGTAGGTTGAACATCAATGCTGAAAGCACAGGGCTCACCATTAAAGCTGAATGTTAGTTTCCAAACAGCTTAACTTGCCTTCCTTTTGGTCTGATGGGGCAGTGAGTATGTTGGCCTCTTTTTTTTTTTTTTTCATCATTGGCCAAAGTTCAAGACTAATTGCTAAAAAAAATAATCAATCACTTTTAAAAAGTCTTTAACTATTTTTCCTCTTTATTATTTGGATAACGTTTTTAAAAACACCTCCTTTGTGTCCTGTTCACTTTGTTAAAATTTGTCATCATACCACTGAAGCTTAAAGTTAAAATTTGTCTCCATTAACTTTAAAATAAATTCACAATGTCTTCTTGATGCAATAGTCATTGGGTGTTTTGACTTGGTACTTCATCATATATTAAAGAATTTTATATCCATTTAAAAAAAGTCTGCGTTTTCATAAGTTCCACCACAGAACTATGGTAGAGGTGTAGAGGTGAATATGTTATCCTTACAGTAGGAAAAACTGAACTAGACTCAAGGCTTTCCTATGTGCTCTTCTGGTGCTTTGTTATAATCACCTGGACTTCTGCAAGGAACAAGTAAAGGTCCATCTTGAGTGCTCTAGTGTGGAGCCCTATACTCTTTGTCCCAGTCTCCACACTTGTCCTGGCATTGAGGGCCCCAGGGTAGAAAAGTAGAATGAGCCATGTAGCTTGGTGGTTAAGGCCATGGGGTCTAGGGCCAGATGGAACATTGGTTCAAATCCATGCTCTGTTGTTCCTTCGCTATGTGACCCTTGGATTCTTATTGCTTTATTTTTTTCTCCAAAGATTTTATTTATTATTTTGAGAGAGAGAGAGAGAGAGTGAGCATGATTGGGTAGCAGGGCAGTGGGAGAGGGAGAAAGAGGAATTTCAAGTAAACTCAAACTGGGTTGGAGCCCGATGTAGGGCTTGATTTCAGGGCTGTGAGATCATGACTTGAACTGAAACTGAGTCAGATGCCCAGGTGCTCCATCAGTTGCTTTATTTTTAAAAACGGGATTATACTGGGACGCCTGGGTGTCTCAGTCAGTTAAGCATCTGCCTTCGGCTCAGGTCACGATCCCAGGGAGCGGGATCCCTGCTCAGTGGGGAGCTTGCTTCTCTGTTTCCTCACCACTCATGCTCTCTCTCGCTCTCTCTCTCTCTCTCAAATATATAAAAAATAAAATTTTTTAAAAATGGGATTATATAATTTTCTATTCAAAGTATTCTTTTGAATATTAAACAAGCAAAAATATGTAAAACATCAGGCATAATGACTGGCATAGAGCAAGCGCCTGATAAAGAATAGCTCTCAGCCATGTAAGTTACCTGATTCAGTGGCAGTATTGTTTTAATTTATATTGTTAACATCTGTTGTGGTCAGAACCGCCCTAGCACTACCCTACTTCTTCCTTTCTGTAGTTATTTCTCCAGGCTCCTGATGTATTTCTTCCATGACTCAATTTGACAAGTAACTAATTTGATGATGGCTAAGAAGAAAGGCAGTTTCTAAGTCCTCCCAGAATACGTGGTTCTTCTGCAGAATTTGTTCCTACTTTGATTTCAAAGGATGCTAAAAGGAAAGCTGAGCTTTGACAACAAAGTATGACAAGTTTAGGAGACGGATTAGCTTCAGTGCATGCGTATTAGTATGTAAATGACACTGCTTCTTCTCTGACCCTGTAGGCTCCATCTATATTGAAATCATTGAGCAGTCCTCCCAATTTGTTGACCTAGCTATTCTTTGGGCAGAGGCCTGTACTTTGCTCAACTTAGGGGATACTTAGTTTGCAGGCCAGACAAAAATTTCAGGGCACAAAATATTAAGGGAACTTTGCCGTTATCCTGGGCCAGTGTCCCATAAATTTCTGGACACTGCATGAGGGGAAGAATGGGCAGACTGGTGATTGGGAAAGTGGAGAGATGTTTTTCTGGTTCTCCTCAAACCTCTCCGACTCTTAGGGCCCCTTTCTTCTCCTTGTATGTTCAATGCTGAGATTTCCAGGGTTCCTTCCTCACACTAGTGCTCTTCTCACTACACACACTCTTCAATGATCTGGTAGACCCTTGAGGTTTCGATGACCCCTTGTATCTCCCTCTCAGCCATTACCCTGACACTCATATTCTTAGTTCTGACTGCTGCCTGGGTATTTCTGTCTATGAATCTTGTGGGCTGCTCAATTTCAGTGCATGTCAAAGTAAGACCTTTGTGGAACCAACTCAACCAGCTCTTCTCCTTGTCATTGGCAGATTCTCTTACTGTCTGCCTTGTACCCAGCTTAGAAATCTGTAAGTCATTTCTGGGTCCTTCCTTCCCTTCAGCACCCACACCCACTAGGATCTGACAGTTTTACTTCTGATTCGTTTCTTGAATCTATCTCTTCCAACCTGTATCCTAGTTCAGTGCATGTTGTTGTTATTATTATTGTTATTAATTTATTTATTTTTGCAATTTTTGCAGTAGACTTCTGGCTAGATCTATCTTCCATACAGCTACCAGAGTAGTTGGTCTAAAATGTTTAAGTCTGATCATGTTTCTACCAACCATGAGATAGAGTTCAAACCTTTAAGTTGACATAAAAAGCCCTTCATGATCTGGCAGTGACTGGATACTCACTGTTCACACCTAATGCTCCCACCATATGGAGAGGCAGATGGATCCCTCCAGTCTACAGATGACCTCTTTCTCTGTGTCCTTTTCTGCTTGTTTTGTTTTTGAGTTGTCTCCTTAGCCTTTTATGCTGCTCCTTACCTTTCTACCTGTAAAGCTCCTATACATTCTCCAAATATTAGGTGAGAGGATCATTTCTCCCCAAAGGCCTCATTGAATTGATTTCCCATTTAGGTTGGATTGCCATTTGTCATCTTTTGGGTTCTCCAGAAGGAGACCCTGAGGGGAGAATTCATGTGAATATGTTAAGAAAACTTCCCAGGAATTACCAATAGGGTAGTGGGGAAGTGAGACCAAGAAGAGAAAGGAAGAAGATAGATAAAGCCGTGTTATCACCCGAAGTTCTACTAAGGGTAACTTTGGCTCAGTCTCATAGGGGTGCTCTGAGAAGAGCGTAGGTCACATCTGAGTCATCTTATTGGCGTGAGGGAGAAGCAGCAGTTATAGTCTTGCATCTTTCAGCCATTGCTAAGGGTTCTTCTCCAGGAGAATGTAAATTCTCAGGTATTTTAAGCACTATGTGTAAATAACCAAGCAAGCATTGCCTGTTCGGAGTAAAAGCACATTCCAAGAGCGTGTGCATAAAAATGGAGAGGGGACTGAGGGGTAGAGACCATCTGCTCTTGGATTTTTTTTTTTTTAAAGATTTTATTTATTTATGTGACAGAGAGACAGCCAGCAAGAGAGGGAACACAGACAGGGGGAGTGGGAGAGGAAGAAGCAGGCTCCCAGCAGATGAGAACAGCACGCCCTGAGCCAAAGGCAGACGCTTAACGACTGCGCCACCCAGGCGCCCCTGCTCTTGGATTCCATTCTGATGGTCCCATAATATCATCCTATCCAAAAAATGAGGTTTATTTAGCTTGTTGCAGCAAGGGGACTGCACTGCAGGGGAACCTTGGCGCATCTCAGTAAGACAGGGTGGGGAGGGCTTTTCACAGTGGTCAGGCTTGTGCTGTAGGATTCTCGGGAGGCATCAGAGAGGTGGCCATCGACTTTCTATTGATGCTGTCAAGGGGTGGGGCAGTGTAGCCACTGAGCGTCTCTGTGATCTTTGTGCAGGAGGCAAGAAGAATGAAGTGGGGCTGCGGATGTCACTGGGAGAAGCAAAGTTGACTCAGAAAAAGGTGTTGGTCATTGTGCAGCTACCATGTGGCCTTGGAGATGTCATTCTAGAAATGTTGTTCTCTGTTGGCCTCATCCTTGTCTAATTGGAAACACTATTGATATTCTGTTAGGAAACATCATAGTTCAGGGCTTACTTTCACTTTCTCGCTAATCATCACCATCATGAGGTATTCCATAAATCCTACCATATAGGGAAGATTGAACAAGTAACATATTACTTACTTTCAGGGGTTTATGGTTTAAAATAATTTCCCCTAAAACAGAGATACAGACAAGCTTACAATATATTGCAGTTACTTTGTTGGGTGTAGATACAACGCTCTGGTTTGTATTAGAGGTACCATGAAGAGATTTCGGGCAGAGGGTTGGGATTGATAATCTTGTTGATGCAACGGCCTGGTACTGTACTCACTTAAAGTACAACTGTGCTTTCTTGGAGCTTGGGGAGGGTGTGTGTGGGGCGTGAAAACCAAGTGTTTCTTCTTCTAAGATGGGCCAGATTTCCAAAGTGACTCTTACTTGCTAAGTGAAACTCAATGATCAATCAAGGTCCCTGCACAGCACTGATGGCACAGTCAAATTGGGTAATTTCAAGAGAGTGTAATAAAGTGGTCATTTGAAAAGATGTGGGGAGGGTACAGGGAAACCACATAGGTAATCTAGGGACACAGCAGACTGAGTGCAAAAGGCAATGTAATAAGAAAGTGACCTTCATTCAAGGGATTCTGTTAGGTGGGTAGATCATCTTCTGAAGGATCCAGGAGAAAAGTGCCTAGACTTCATTCTCCACTGTCCTACTGGTGTTCCACTGACTGACACAGCGGGAAGGCAGGGAGCAGGGAGCTCTTTGATAAAGTCCATTAAAATCAGCCTGCTGGGACACAGAATAGGGTGGATTAGGGTGCAAAGTGAATCTGAAGGGGCAGATGGAAGGAATCTGGCACAGCTCATCGAGAAGTCTCTGAATTTGCTGTCATGTGAATTGTCATACTTATGTCAACATAGAAGAATATGAACCACATTAACTCAGGGGAAGGTTTGCAGTCGGTAGCGATGTTCTGGAACCTGCTGCATTTGACCATAAATTATTCTTCTAAAGATTACTGGAATGGTTTTTACCAGATTGCAATGTCTCCAATTACATGTAAAATAATAGACTTTGTAAAAAACAGCAGCTTGGATTGCAGTCATCTGTGAAGATATCTTCCATCAAGTTATCTCTGAAATACTTGTGCTTGGATCATTTTACAGTAGTTTATGAATCTGCCAGAGGATTGTTGTGCAGGCAATTCACTTATATCACGTCGTACCTAAAACAAAGCCATCCATACTAATATCTACATTATTTCCTTATTTATAGAGCAAAAGAGCCAAGATTTTAAGTGGTAAAATATGGTGATATGATAAATATAAAATGACTCAGGTAAAAGGTCTTTCAGGGGAATGGAAGGAGTCTCTGAAGTTTGAACAGGGACAGTTATTGAATTTTTATGAAATGGATAAGATTAAATTAGTACATGTGAAATGGCACCTCTAGGGAAAATATGTTTTCCTGATTATAGGTCGGAAAGAATAGATTGGAATGTTTAGTCTGGAGATGCCAAGAATAAAGAGGAAAAATAAATGTGATCAATGTGAGAAAAAATAAGGAAACTGGTAAATAAATATCACTAAGAATTCAATGATACATTTGTATCTTCTTTTTAGGAATATGTGACACATGAAATATATTTTGGAGGCATGATCAAAGCATGGAAAACCTTTCAATAACAGTTATCCATCTCAGCCCCTGAACGTCTGTGTGCCCTAGGGCAAATCTCTGTATCTGTTTGATGCCAGTTCCTCATCTGTGAAGGACAGAGTAGAGGTAGGTTACCATGAAAGAGTTTTCTAACGCTAAATACACATTACACTAAAAAACTTGTATCCTATCACAGACACTAACCCTCATTTGTTTATTGAGTGAGGTGTAACTACAAGTAATTAGTTTGTATATGTACAATTCTTATGTGTAGAGCTCCGTGACTTTTTATATGCATTAGTAATCAGCATTCAAATCAAGACAGACTATTGCCAACAGCTGAGAAGGTTCCCTTGTGTCCTTTCCCAGTCAACACCTTTTGCCTAAAGGTAGACACCTAATCCGATATCTACTTCAGTGGACTAAGTTTGCCTGTTTTTGAACTTCATATACACAGAATTGTACAGTATGGATTTATTTTTTATTTTTTAAAAAGATTTATTTATCTATTTTAGAGAGAGAGAGAGAGAGAGCGCATGCAAGTGGGGGGAAGGGCAGAGGGAGAGGGAGAGAGAATCTTGAACAGACTCCTTGCTGAGCACAGAGCCTGATGTGGAGCTCCTTCTCATGACCCTGAGATCGTGAACTAAGCCAAACTCAAGAAACGAACGTGACTGAGCCCCCCATGCACCCCAAATCATACAGTATTTAAAATATCATTATTTAACTTAGCTATTAATGTTATTCAAAATAAATAACCTTAACTCTTATCAATGTTAATCGCCTCCATATGGTGCTATACAATTTTATGTGCTCTCTGTGCTTCATGCAACTGAGGTGGTTCATGTAATTTTATTTAACGTGCCAAAGCTACTTAGGTAATTTTCTTCCAGGTGGGAATATCCTCCTATCTCAACTATAACTGTCCAATTCTCATGCAATTTCAGAATTCAGTTCAAGTCCACTGTCTTCGTGAAGCTTTTTCACAATTATTCCAGTCCACATTACTGCTCTGTTTTTTTACCTCTGTACTTTTCTTAGTCCATAATGCTTAGCATAGACATTAATCATACAATGTTTCATATTAAACTGTTCCACATATTTGTAATGTCTGCTTTCTAAAAAATTGCATGTGCCAATGAAAAGACAGTTTCATTTATTATTATTTTTTAAATCCCAGAATAATGTAAATACCATTGAGTACAAATGGTTGACAGTACGCATATGTGTGTTATTCTCTCTGTAAAATAATCACCATATAAGAATGTGGGCTATAGAGTCAGACAGCCTGATCTGGATTGAGGCTACTATTTATAAGCATGGGCTCATGGGCAACTTATCTAACTTGTTTAAGCTTTAATTTTACCATCTCTAAAATAGAAGTCATGGAAGAATTTATGTATGCCTAGGTGCTCAGAACTTTTTATTTTGCCTAGGATTTTCGATCTTATTAGACTCTATTGCAAAACCATTCTTCATATGTGGTTGGATCACATTTCACTAACATTTTTCTGGTCTTAGAATTGAGCTAGTGAACTGTGTTTGAATGCTCGTCCCTCAGAAAATAATTTCAGAGTGACCCATTGAGATGATCAATTAAAAAAACAACTTTCTTTCCCACTTAAGTCCCTATCTGTTGGTTTTAATCCATGCTATTAGAAGGAATTGCCACTGCATTCTGACGTAGCATTTACCAGGCTCCTAATAGGTACCAATGCTATGATAGGGTGTGTGTGGGGGGAGTGTGGGTGCAGTGTTTTTAGGAGATGACCTAAGTACTGAGTAACACGTTAATGGGAATGATATAAAATATCACTGTCTGAATATCTAGTTTTTTTTTCTAGAAGTGTTTTCCAGTAAAGCCTTTGAAACTAATAAAACTAGAAGTAAAATATTAGAAAAAATGTCAAACTATATATTTTTCCAAGTGACTTTCAGCTATGTTTAAACTCAAGGAAATGAGATATTTATTTGTATCCAAAACTTTAATAATGAATACATAATTTGGCTGAAAATTTCTAGAGGAAAATTAGGCCAACGTATATTACGAATTAATGAAAAGCTATTCTTTTGAGGATTATGATTGAAATGAATGATATTCTTCATTATATATATCCTACATAATTCTAAAAGTATTAAGGCCATTTTATTTTATTTCATTTTTAAAGAAGATTTTATTTATTTATTTGACAGAGAGAGAGAGAGAGAGTACAAGCAGGGAGAGCAGCAGAGGGAGAGAGAGAAGCAGACTCCCCGTTGAGCAGAGAGCCTGGACACAGGGCTCAATCCCAGGACCCTGCGATCAGGACCTGAGCTGAAGGCAGATGCTTAACCAGCTGAGCCGCTCAGGTGCCCCAAGACCATTTTAAATTAAGCTTTGAAATGCAGGGGTTGGGGGAAAAACAGAGCACATCATCACACAATGATGTGGTCACAATACAGGGTGCAAATCTATGCTGTGGATCATTTCCTAAATCGGCCTCATGTTCAAGTGAGCGTATCATTAAAAGAACAATAACAACAAGCAAAACATCAAAAACAACAAAGGAACTTTTCATGGACTCCCAGATGAATGTGGCTTTCCTTCCATATTAGAACTCATTGAATTCTGACATAATACTCCCTTCCTCTCCTCTGTTCCAATTCTTTGGTATTTATATAGCAATTTTGGTCATATTTTGGTAATGATGTAGATTTATGGAGGATTATAACAGATGATTCATACAAAATCTTTTTTTTTTTTTCATTTCTGGAATCCTCTTGGCATGACTTCCAAAACTCAGCCACTAATAGAACATAAATATAGAGTGGCTATGTTTCTATTTCTAGAGAAAAGAGTAGTAACTATAAGTACTGAAGACCAGGGGGTGGTTGGACTTTTCCAAATGGGCAAAACATACTCATTTGCAACTTTTTAGGGTCATGTTCATTCTGTGTTTATCTTGGTGCTTTGTAATAACATGGCTGGCCTTTGGCAATTCTGTTTGTATATACATTCTATATTTTTTCCTTCAAAATTTTCCTACTTATTTTTGGAGAGATTCATCTGGGTTCTAGGAACATTCTGGGAAATTTAGGACTGAACAGGTGTACAGCAAATATATAAAACTTCTAGATACTTTTGTTAAACCTGCTGACAAAATTTTAACACCTCTTTCTCCAAGACACCTGGTGCTTGCTGTCTAGTACGTTCACTAGGTAACATGCTATTAAAATTGCAATTGGACTTCATTTTGATATTCTCACAATGGAAATAAATCTTTAATTTTTAAGGGAAAGGAAACTCCATTCCAGTATGTGAAACTATACAGAAAAAAAAGAAAGACTATATCAACCTGAATATGTAAGTTCAAATTTGTCATTTAAAATTGTTTATTTTCGGGGCACCTGGGTGGCTCAGTTGGTTAAGCGTCTGCCTGTGGCTCAGGTCATGATCCCGGGATCCTGGGATCGAGCCCCGCATCAGGCTCCCTGCTCAGTGGAGAGCTTGCTTGTCCCTCTGCCTGCTGCTCCCCCTCTTTGTTCTCTTTCTGTCAAATAGATAAAATCTTAAAAAAACATAAAATTCTTTTCAATTGCTTATTTTTTATCTAAACTTGAAAACAAACAATGCCCAGCTTCCCTCGAGCTTGGAAAGGGAAATCAATTCACTTTTTTTTAAAAAGTAAGATTTATAATCCTTTCAACATTCACCAAATCTTTACTGAGGACCTGCTAGATGCCAGGTCTTCGTTAAGGCCCAGGGATTCGGTGGTGAGAACACAGGCAGATCCTGCTTTGGCCTCCTAGAGCTTACAAAAGACAGTCACACATCTTCTTCATGTTTTCTTCATCTTTCAATGCAATTTATATTCTACTTACACATGACCAGCTTTTCAATATAGTGTATGTATGTATGTGTGTGTATATATATATATATATACACACACATTCTTAAGTATATCACGTAAATGATAACTGATTCATTTGAGTATGTAGTGACTCAATATATTATGCTTAGCTTTTTTTTTATTGAGGTAAGTTGACACATAATGTTGTATTAGCTTCAGATATACAACATAATGATTTGATATTTGTGTATATTGCAAAATGATCACCGCAGTGAGTCTAGTTAACATCCGTCACCATCCATAGTTACAAAAAGTTTTTTTCTTGTTATGAGAACTTTTAAGATTTACTATATTAAAAACTTTCAAATATGCAATGCAGTGTTATTAACTATAGTCACCATGTTATACATTACATTCCCATGACTTATTTATTTTATAACTGGAACTTTGTTTTTATATTTTAAATTTTTTAAATTCTTAAAAAAGATTTTATTTATTCATTTGAGATAGAGATAGAGAATGAGTGAGTAAGACAGAAAGCATGAATAGGGGAGGGGCAGAGGGAGATGGAGAAGCAGGCTCTCTCCACCAAGCAGGGAGCCAGATGCGGGGCTTGATCCCAGGACCCTGGGATCATGACCTGAGCCGAAGGCAGGACGCTTAACTGACTGAGCCACCCAGGTGCCCCTATAACTGGAACTTTATACCCTTTGGCCACCATCACCCATTTTGCTCCTCCCTTCCCACTTCCGCCAACCACTGCGTTCGTGTATCTATGAGATGTTTTGTTTTGTATTTGTTTCCACATCTAAGTAGATCATACAGGATTTGTCTTTCTCTGACTGACTTATGTCACTTAGCATGATGTCCTCAAGATCCAACCATGTTTTTGCAAATGACAAGATTACCTCCTTTTTAGGCTGAATAATATTCCATTTTATATATCTCACATATATATGTCACCTTACACCAGTCAGAATGGCTAATATTAGCAAGTCAGGAAACGACAGATGTTGGCAAAGATGCAGAGAAAGGGTCACCCTCTTACACTGTTGGTGGGAATGGAAGCTGGTGCAGCCACTCTGGAAAACAGTATGGAGGTTCCTCAAGAAGTTGAAAACAGAGCTAACCTATGACCCAGCAACTGCACTACTAGGTATCTCACATCTTCTTCATCCATTCACCCATCAATAGACATTTATGCTTTTCCATATCTTGGCTATTGTAAATAATGCTGCAGTGAACATGGGAATACATGTATCTTTTCAAGTTAGTATTTTCATTTTCTTCAGATAAAGACCCAGAAGTGGAATTGCTAGATCAGATGATAATTCTATTTTTAATTTTTTGAGCAATCTTTATGCTGTTTTTCACAGTGGCCTCACTAATTTATGTTCCCCCCAACAGTGCACACAAGTTCCCTTTCCATTATATTCTTGATAATTCTTGTTATTTCTTGTCTTTTTTATAATAGCCATTCTAACAGGAGTAGGTGGTATCTTATTGTGGTTTTGATCTGCATTTCTCTGATGAATAGTAATGTTGAGTACGTTTTCATATACCTGTTGGCCATTTGTATGTCTTCTTTGGAAAAACATCTATTCATGTCCTGTGTCCATTTTTATTTTTTAAAAATTTTTTAAAGTTTTTTTTTTTTTTTAAACTTATCTGCAAGAAAGAGTCAGAACACAAGCAGGGCGAGCAGCAGGTAAAGGGAGAAGCAGGCGCCCCGCTGAGCAAGGAGCCCGACGGGTACTAGATCTGGGATCTGGGATCCTGGGATCATGACCGGAGCCAAAGGCAAATGCTTAACTGACGGAGCCACCCAGGCATCTCCCTCTGCCCATTTTTACTTGGATTGTTTTATGCCTAGCTTTTGTGAAATGCTTCTTTTTAGGAAAAAATCTGTATATTAACTCCCACTGTTATTGATCGATTACATTTTATTGCTAGCAAATAAAGGTACAACTAATTATTAAATAATGCTGTCTATAAATATTCATAAATGAGACAGAATGTTTGTGCATACAAATTGTATTTTAAGCCCACACACTATAATAAAAGGTGGCCTCTAAAATGATAATTAATATAACCAGCATTAGCATTTACACAGGACATATAGAGAAGGTACATTTATCAAGTCGAGCACATTTATAGCACATGTGGATGCTGGATAATTAAAATAACCTTTGCACAGGAGTTTACTTTAGAAATTGACACAGGGAAATACTTTAATTTCCATATGCTTTGAGTAATTGTGTTTTAATATCTTTTTCTTCTCAGAAGTGGTTATTTCATTTATTTTTAATGAGAATTCAATACATTTAAAGTTGTCCTTTTTCCAGATATATTAAGGAACTAGTAGACACTGTGACTCTGAGCTGATGCTTTATTCCCAGCCCAAAAATGTTTAATCATTTTTTGTATAATACTGATTGACTTGGCTTAGGTTAGATGTTATATTCTCATTTCCGCGTCTCTTATTGTGATGCACCCCTGCAGGTCCCTCTTCTGGATTACAGGAATTATTCTCTTCGTGGTGGGAGTGCTGTTAGAGGAAGCTCATCTGCTGTCAGCCCTCTTTGGGACCATGCCAGATTCCCTGTCCTGAGCAGCCCACATCCAATGGCTGATTAACATACAGTATGAAGGCCCAGTGGTCTCTGAAGGGCTTTCCGACTCCAGGGCTCCCTGCTCCATGGCTCCCTGCGGGGCCAGCTGAGGCTGGGGATTGCAGTGCAGCTCAACTTCTCTTACCTACTCATTCTTCCACAGGTGTTGATTCCAAGAGCTTTCCCACCTAGACCTCCCTGGCAGAGTATGCTATCTGGGAGACTCAAGGTGTGAAATACGCCCACTGAATACTCAGGAGTCAAATGTCTTGATGACATTGCAAATTGACAGTAAATTCTGGCAGCTATTACTACACTGAAATGTATCCTGATCACTTAATCGATGTAAATGTTAATGAAGATGGAGTAACTTGATTTTACTAATAGTTTCTGATGCTCTAAACCAATCAGCTTCTTAATCATGGTTAGCTAGTAATTAATTAAAAACAGATGAACAATATGCCAAATAATTGAACACACCAGAAAAATTCAAAAAAAATCCATAGCAATCACATTTTTCTTTTCTCAAGTCTTAGTACTATTTTGACCTGCAGATTGAGCAGGCTGTGGTCTGATTTTAAACAAAGGAAAAGATGAAACAGACGCTTGTTAATCATGCTGGAACTTCTGAAACAGCTGTTGCTATGGGAGATATTGTCCCAGTATTTCTTTTGAATTTTACATGAGGACATTTACTCCCTCTTTGGCATTGCAAATTACAGGAGTGATTTAGGTAGTTCTAAAACACATAACTCCCCTTCCCTATTTGAATGCACAGCTTTGCTTTTTGGCATCCATTCGAAGGTAATGCCTTTTCAGCAAAGCAAGGAAAACTCCGTGAACTGTAATTGCTCGCTGAAAACGTGTTTTGTTATTAGTACAATTTCTCAGGAAAGCTGTAAAGAATTGAAACTGTGCTTAGGGAGTTAATAAAACAATACCGTTGTTTCCCAAGCCAGTTTTTCCAGGTGCAGCGTCTGCCCCTCTCAAACAAAATCTATAGTTTCTCGGTGTAGAATAACGCCGGCGCATGTATCAGTGGTCAAACCCAGAGAAGTGGGGGCTCATCCAAGAGAAACAAGATTAAAAATTCAGCAGAAGACAGAAATCTGGATGTGCACCAAGCAACTTTTCATCAGCATGTCTGTCCGGGAGGAAACACTTTCCAGTGGCCTCCTTCCTTTTTCTTTAGAAATGAGCTCAACGGCCGTGTTCCCAGGCACTATAACAAACGGGTGGCTTTAGGCACGGAGGAGCATTAATGAATGATGCTGTTCCTTAAAGGTAGCTTCGATGCCCTGCCCCCTCAAGTCAAAGTCAAACCCAGCGAAAAGCCAATTCGAGCACAAATTTCTCTGCAGTCCGCCTGGGGGCTGCACGTGATTCCCCTAACGGCGCGGGCTTCGGGTCAGGCGGAGAGGGCAGATGTGGCGGGCAGAAAGAACCCTGTTATAGACGCTGACCTCTGCTAGAGGAATGGCAGAATTTCCGGAACTCATTAACTGCGGCCTCTCTCGTTCATTTATTCTCCACTTAGGCTCCTCCAACTCCAGCTGTGGACGCCGAAGCCCCGAAGGCCGGCGGAGCGGGCCCGGTGCCAGCAGAGGGCGCATGCCCAGCCCGAAGCCGAGGAGGCTTCCTTGCACCTGGCCGCAGGAAACGCACGGCGGCCTGTCGGGTTGCAAGGCTTCCTCTCCGTCCGACGTTCCGCGGCTTTAGCAGCTCCACCGCCCCTATCAGGCAGGTACACTTGGAGGTCAGAGACATTGAAAACACACAGGGTTCAAGTGTTTTGCACCACGCGGTGTTTACAAGAAAAGGAAAGCCCGGTGAGTCATCCCTCTATTTTTAAATGGTAACTACTAAAAATTTATATGTGCACGTTGCCACTCTATGCATTTAAATCGACCAAACATGAAATATTAATGTGTTCAGAGGATGACGTGGCAACAGAATGCTACTTACCAAAGAACTGTAATTGGGTGGTTTCAAAAAGCTCATGAGAAGATGGAGAATTCGATAGTTTGCTTCAGCTGTTTGGTTTTTATCCACCTGGGTAATGGTGGAGTGAGGGGGGCGGGCTGTTCAGTATCCAGAAGGTAGCAAGGAACACGAAGGTTCCTTGCAGTAATGCGGAATTACAGCAAACCCATTACAAGTGGCAATTTGTCCATAGGCCATGATGCAGGCTGTAGCCTAAAATAAGGGAAAGGAGGCAGGACTTGAGGAGGGCAGAGGAGGAGAACAGCAGTGATGCTGGTGGAGAACTCGAGAGTAGCTGCACTGGTCCACTGCTCTGCCACTCCTCATCCAATGGGGGTGCTACACAGATTACTTTAAAGTTGTGTCAAACCGCACTTTTGCAGAGTCCTTCAACTTGGTGTCATCAGCAAACCAGATGAGTACGCCTTCTGTGCGTCCCTTCCAATGATGTAAATATTGATCAGAAGGGGACCTATTGGTACGTGTCTAGGAATCTTCCACTAGGGTGACACTGTTTCATTAATCAGTATTCCTTGGCATAGTAAACAAAATGTAAGTCCCGCTAATTATCTTAATTCAACTCCCATTTCTTATGTCTGTGAGACTGAGACTTGCCAAGGGACTTGCTAAATACAGACACACTTTGCTATTTTTTTTTCCTGAGGCAGGAGAGCACAGTGTTTAAGCAAAGACTTTCAAGCTAGCCTGCCTGGGTTTGAGTCTTGGCTCAACTATGTACTGTCAGCTGTATGTCTCTGAGCAAGTTACTTAACTTCTCTGTGCCTATAAGTTTCCTTATCAGTAAAATGGGATAATAACAATGTATGGGTTCCTGTGAGGATGAAATGAGTCAGTGACAAGTGGTATGCCCAGGACAGTGCTGAGCCCATAGTCAGTGCTGACCAAGTGTTTGCCTTGGCTGTTGTCAGCATCACCACGGCACCACTCTCCCCAGACAAATGGTGAACCTGTTTGTTGTTCGTATTGAAACTGTGTTGACACGCAACCATCACTGTTCACTTCCCAGTGCACAGTTCTAGAATTTTCCTGCAATCCCTGTTGAGGTATCCCTTCTGTAAAACACAGATTACATGGGCTAGGAAACACTCCATGGGTATAAAATATGTAGTGAATATTCAATATCTAAATGATATATTCTCCCAAATACAGCGTGAATTCTGAAGTGTTTTTTTCTACCAGTAGCTAAGGTTGTCACACTTGAGGAAAAGCAAGTGGCTTTGCCACATCTCTGTACATCCCCGAGGAGGCTATTTAACCTCTCCAAGCCTCAGGTTTGCATTTTTTTCTTATTATGAAATTGGAATGAGAATATACATTTCATATATTCATTTATTCAGAGGCAGTATACTGAGTAACTGGTACGTATCTTGCATAATCGAGGTTTTGAAGGTTGAGCTCCATGGGAATAAAACAAAGTCTTTGCTGTGACAATAAACAGATACAAAAAACATCTAACACATTAAGTGAGAAAAAGTGCTGTAAGAATATCAGGCTGAATAAGGGGCTGAAGAGGGTTACGGAGTGAGGGACAGCAGGCACGATACCTTCTCTACTTGTGGGTGTTCCCGTATTGGAAAATTTTTACTGTCGTTTGTAACACTATGCATTTTGTGACTGGAACTGATTGGTGAGGAAATCTCTTAGAACTGTCCGCAGGCCCATGCGGCTCTTCTTCAAGTGTCTTCTTTTTGGAGCTCCCCTAGCGTGGCTTGTGATAGGCTGGAGGCCAGGGCAGGGGCTTTCGGAGGACAGTTGCTTGTCCCCATGTGAGAAGCATAGGTGATCATGTCTGAAGGAGAAGGGCATTTGCTCATGTGTTCATGGCTTCAATATCTCTTCATGGGAAAAGAAGATAATGACATCTGTAATTATTTCAGCGGTGAGTTGTGTGCTCTGAAATTGCTCAAAATAAACTTAACACTGGAAGCAAAGGGTTTTCCCATTCTCACCTTGAAACTCCTTGCTGATGCATGACCTTTATTGTGACCCTGGAGAACTTTCTCCAGAGAAGTCTGAATGCCCATGGGCCTTTTCGCCTCTTGGAGCTTAGAAGGAGTGCTACTAGTGACCGTGGCAACTGAAAGTTATTTTGGGCTATTTGAAATACTTAATAAAAGCTCCAGGAAACTCGGCAACTTCTGCACAGCATATGTGATCTTCACGTGGAAGCTGTTGTTCGTCTGGCAAAACCCCGTGCAGCGCAATTGGATTTGTTCCTCAAGAAGTGTCAGCAAGGTGCCGTAAGGGTTCGGAGGCTGAGCTCTGGTCAGAACTTGTACGTTTGTAGGCTCTCTAGGACTTCAAATTGCCCGTGACTGGTACAGAAGACCCTTAGCTGACCGTTCCTCCCAGCGTTCTTGTGGCATTTCCATCTTTTCGCTGAGCCCTTATTCTTTTCCAATTGAAGTGCTCTCAATGTGTAAATCAAAAGTGAAAGTTGGACAGGGAGATTGGACCTGAATTAAAGTTGTTTTCTTTCTTTTCCTTCTCAAATGGAGTTGTCTGAATTTCAAATCAGGTCAGTTTGCTTACTCTGGCCGAATTTCTTAGTTCTCTTGTTGATTAATTCTTGATATTAGACCATGGTTTGTCCTAATATTGTGTTCAATTATTTCCAAAGAGATCTTTGGAAATAATTTATTTAGTTTTCAGGGAATATTCTGGGTTTCCCCTCCAAATCTCTGAGGCTTGTCAGTATTGTCCAGAACTTGGATGTCCGAACAGGCCTCCCATGTAGTATGTTTCCTGGCTTTCACCTTCCAACGTGCTCTACGGAATAGAGGCTAGGTTTTTAGATTCGAACTAACACTAACACTAAAGCCCACATCGACGTCATATTTCTCATAAACATTCAAATTCCCAGATGAATTATATAAAATAATTGTTGTGGACTTTATAAAGTGTAAAGTTCTCTTGTGTTAAGGAAATGCGTTACAAGGCTCCGAGGTTCTCCTTAAATTTGAGCAATATTTGAATAAGTCATCACCCCTGCCAGGCTACCTACTCAGGGTTGGTGCTGCTTTGTAAGTGCTTTCCATCTGGACTTTCCAAACTGCGAGTGGGTTGAGGAAGAATAAACAGTCATCATTTGTTCACCTCCAGGATTAGATTGCATGATAGTTGCTAAGGTGACGTTCTACGCAGAATATGCACTTTCGTGTGTAAACATAGGTTTTAAAACCTCCACAGATACACTCTGGGTCAGACAGGTCAAAAATGTGTGGTGTTGGTTTCTCACAAAAAGGCACTGGCAAGCTTGTGGGTGATGATAGGAATGTAAACAGTAGAGCAGAACTCCTACCAGTGATAATCAGAAAAAAAAAGAACTTAACCGATGCCTAGCAGCCAAGGCACAAACTGGCAAAGCTAAGTGGAAAATGCCGCAGGAGGCACATTTTGAGTACCAGCGCGTACTGTGACACTGTTTGCTTCTCTCTAGTGAGCTTTCCATTAAGTCCATCAAATATTTATAACTCACCCCCTTTCTTTTCAGAACCATCAATTCATTCCAGTCAGTACTTAGTCATTTGGTGCTTAGTACCTGGTTCTTCCGTTTGTGTGCTGAGAGAAAGAATGCTCTGATATGGGTCCTCTCCTGGCAGCCCATTCCTACCCAAGTATTAGGTGGTGAGAGATGCAAGATGGGAGACAGGGTTGGCAGGTGATTTCCTTTCCCTTTTTCTGGAGCTGCTACAATGAAGATGAGATAAACCAGCAATGTTTGTGCAAGGCATTGCTAGCTTCTCTCATGGTGGAAAGGTGCTTTTGAAAGTCGGGGACAGAGAAGAATTGTATGCACTTCTTTTTTTTTTTTTTTAAGATTTTATTTATTTATNCCTTAATTTTGACCTGAGCAGTGTCGGTACTCTCTCCTTTGTTTGCACTCAGAAAGAAGCTTCTTTCTTACAAATGTTTAATCTGCAAACATTATAGGTTTGAAAAACATTTCGGAGTCCAGCACAAAGGGCCTCACCTCTAGCAGCACCCATCCCCGAAGATTTCAGCGGCTGCTTGTAGAGGGTTACTTGACAAGTTCAAACCAAATGGATTGAGAAACAGCTTTTTGGAAACTACCCTGCTCTCAAAACGATTGTAACAAGATTATAAGTAAAATCCCCAAGAAGCTATCTTTAAATTACTTGAACCATATATAATTTCTAAGAAATTTACAAAAGTGAATTCTCCATTTCTCTCTCTCCCACCTTCCCCTTCTCAAATTCCCTCATTTAATTTCTTCTCATAATTGGAGAAATGAGCAATTTTCCAATTCTGTTAGAATGTCTGTGAGTTGATAAAGAGAAAAAAAGTTAATCAAATGGAAGAATTTGTAGAGGGATATTAGGTTCAGAAATAAATTATTTCAACATGTGAGGTTTTTATTGGGCTGCCAAAGAAAATCCATGCAGTAGGTCACAAGAATAGAATCAGTAGCGGGTAGGCTTAAGTTTCTTGGTTTAGAAAAACTTAAGATGGGTGTTCGGATATTACATTTTCTAAGAAGTTGGGTGGTTTGGAATAGGGTAATACTTATGACTATAAATTCAGAAAATAGATTTTGGCGAACTTGAGAAGTGAATTTAACAATTATTAATCATCGTCATGAATAACGACGCACTATATTTGACTATATTTTGTTTCAGAATTTTAAATTTTAAGTACTAGGCTAGAAGGGAGAAAATTGAGTTGTAGTGTTGATTTTGTCACTAACAAGTAATGTAATTTTGGTAAAATTCATTTAACTTTTAAGGGCCTCAGTTTACCAAAGGTGAACATCATAATGCCTAATTAGAGACTTTCCAACCTTCCAGCTCAAAGATTCACTCCAAGCAAAACAGAGATATTTTCAGCTTCACTTCAGACTTGTCCTCTGCTTTCTAATCAGATTTGGTTAGAAATGGTACTACATTTCTGGATGCTTTGTGGTTTTTACAAACCTGTGCTATCACCTAAGTAAACTTTTGCTCCTTAAACAGAAGTTTGAGGGCTGCAGGTACTAAGAACAAGATGCATGAACTCAATGTGCATGCTACAAAGTCAGTTGACCTCTTAAGGTTTTCCAGGAAAGAATGACATTAATTTCTTTTGTAGGCAGTAAATGCTTTCTGTGTAATTCTGAGTTAAGTGATATTTTTTTCTTGTTCCACATTGCTAAACATCTAGTTCTGAAAACACAGTAAGCTTATGGGATCATCAATACAACAAAGTTAGGAAGCTTCGTTAAGTTGGTCACGATAATTCAGAGCCCAAATCGTAGACCTTAGAGAGCCTGAGGGAAGCTTTGGAAAGCCTCTTCCAAGCTTACACACCCACAGGCGTTCGTGTGCGCATACATTTATGGACTAGCTCAAGAGGTTCAAAAGGCGAAATAATGACTCTCCCTGGAGGGTTTCAGAGGCGCAGCATACATAATCTCTCAATTTCAGACTTGGCAGTTATCTTTGTCACCTGCTGTTGGAAGCACACAGCCACAGCTCTTGTCTACCCAAATAAGGGGAGAGCGGAGTGGCGTAGATAAAACAAAATTGGTAGGTAATTCTTAAATCATTTTCCTTTGATCTGTGACACTTCTTTTAGCTTCTTTTGCCCTGTGCTAATGTGCAAATCTGGGCTTCTTGAGAGCACACCAGTGGTGGGTTAGCTGTATTCGCGGGAAATTGCTGGGACAGAGCCAGCTTGAATTTAAAGTTTGCGGTGGATGTTCGACAAAGTGTATGCGATATATATGGAGAATTATGAGCTTTCAAAGGTTTTTATGTATTAATAAGCATTTACTCCAGGGAGAAATCTGATCACATTCAAAAAAGTTGCAGTCCTGTCCACACAGATAGATGTGTTTACCACAGCATGTGAATAGACTTCAGAGGGTGGCTACAATTTCTCCTTCCAGATTTTTTTCCTTCTTCCAGATTTTTTTGAATAATAATAATAATCTACTATATTTAGAGGTATATTCTGCTCTGAAATAGCATGGGAGAGAACAAAAGAAAATGTTTGGCTTCTCTCCCTTCTTTCTTCCCCACCGACCTTTTTTTCCCTCTCCCTTTCTCTGTGGTCACTTTCTCTCCTCAAATTCTGAAGGCAATTTTAGTGTGGGCCTTGCTCCATGTGTTGTTCTGGAGAATTCTTGGGGACACCCTAAAATAATGCAGAGTCTGATTCTTATTAGAGTCAGAGCTGAGCAGAGCTTTTAAAGAAATGAAACTATTTGTAAGGGTTTATTTTGCTAATGCTTATATCATTCATTGCACCATCATAACAACATTGTCCAGTAGATATTATTAATAGTGTTTTATGAAGCATAAATCAAGATCATGAAAGGCTGAGTAAATTGTCCCAGGTGGCTAGGGTTGTAAGTGCCAGAGCCAGGTCCAAGGAGCCGCTCACCTACATTCCCTTTATGTATCCTTTTTTTTTTTTTTTTAAGATTTTATTTATTTATTTGACAGAGAGAGAGGCAGCCCGCGGGAGAGGGAACACAAATAGGGAGAGTGGGAGAGGAAGAGGCAGGCTCCCAGCGGGGGAGCCTGATGTGGGGCTCGATCCCAGAACCTACGCCGGGACGCGCCCTGAGCCCAAGGCAGACACTTAATGACTGAGCCACGCAGGCGCCCCACCCCTTTATGTATCTGAACTTCAGCTGCAGGCACTGTTTAGGGATATAATAGATGCTCAGTGAATAGTGAAGATTGTTCAAAGACTGTGACCAACTTCAAAGCTTCACTGGCTTTCTCATGTGTCATTCAGCCTCATGTACTGCGATTCCTCACCCTCCACCCTGGACTGGACAGTGAGCTTCTGTGCTCTTTGAAGCAGAGTGGGGGGCCAGATAACCCCGGCTGGAAACTTCATGTCCTGGAACCTATGAAATTGAATGACTTCCTTCTTAATAAACATTCTTTGAAGCTGAGGATATAATGAATTAAGACATCCACATAAGCCTTTCAGATAACAATGTGTATTTTAGTCAAATAATAGAAGACAAGTGTACAAATACACCAAAGAGTAGCTGAGCCATTTTTATCCTGGTGTTACCTAATCCAAAGAATATTTGGTAGAAATATCTTGAAGAATTAGGAAATATTAAATGTTGACATTTTAAAAATATACTGACTTTTTTTCCTCACTAATAATGATGTTTTAATCCTGGAAAACATTAAAGTAATTGCAGCCAGCTTTTATGCATCAGAGAAAATTCAAAGCAACATTCTTATGTCTGATACTTAGTTAAGCTTTATAATAGTATCTATTGTTAGAAAGTTCTAGAATGACCTGTTATGTTTTGAAGGCAAAAATTTTTTAATAATGCTATAATTATTTTTTTCTTCAATAAACTTATTTGTCATTTCTACTATTAGTTCGGATCTTAAATCTCCTGAAATTTTCAATGTTTATATGAATAATGGCATATACGGAGGAGGGTACCAGACTTGGGGTTCTCGAACCTATCAAATCCTTTATCACATTTTTCTTTCCTTGGTTGTCAGTTATTTGCCTGGATTAAAAGAGCAAAAACAAACCAAAACTACAAGTGAGAGACTTTTTATAATCATATTGTTGTTTAGCTATGTTTCTTTGTTTAGATTCCTGCTCCTTAATTAATGAATTGGGCAAAATCCTTGCCTGAATGATGAAAGAAATAATGATAAAAAATTTAATTGAGAACAAAATATCTGTCTAGGCAGTCTATGTTTATGACTCATAGAGTGTTCTCTGTATCATCATTTACCCCTTGGATGTCATTTTAGGAGGTAGAGTTAGGGAGTGGGTGTCATAAATTGAGCTTATCGGTTTCTAAACTAGAAACCAGAGTTAGATGTGCCCTAAGTTTGTGCCTACATCCTATTATTGACTCTAAGGTTCTGAAGAAAGCTTGAAAACCAGGACTCCATTTACATTTGCTCAGACTCCAGGGCACTTCAGATGTTTATGGCTTACTTTGTTTGTCCCGGCTCTTATTTTCTCTAAATACACCTCCCATGATGGAAAACCTCCCCAGACATTCCAGGCTTTTCTCAAATACTGCTGTGAAGGTGTGTGAAACTGGGGGAAACAGGAAAGAAGGGGCAGCCACGGGCATAGCATATGGAAGAAACATGCTCTGTTACTCTGCTATGTTTCGGGGAAAGAGGGATGAAGATATGAGGACAGGATGATTAAGTAGACACCTTCCCACGTAGGACACGCGGGACTTAGCAAACAAGCTGTGTTGTGTCATGATGTGCTCTGTTGTACTGTGCTGGGGAAGAGCCTGCACAGAAGCTCTAAGGAAAGGTGGCTCTTAGGTGGTGATCTGTTTATTTGAGGAGAAAGCTATAGGAAGAGTGAATGAACTCGGGGGTGGGGGGGAACGCCAAACGTGAAATTCAGGCTCCGTCTAGGCTCTGCAGGCTGTGTGAGCACCTGGTGACCTCTGGATCTCCAGTAACGCTCAGTTACTGAAGTCGTTTCCTTTTAAACACTTTCTAGGGCATTTGGAGACCTTGGTGATGTGATAATGGTCCTCAGTAGTATTATTCACTGTCGTTGTAAGATCACCTTTGCTCGAAATTACCTCGCCTGAACAAAGACAGATGTAGGTTTTGTGGGGCCCATACTTACAATTTTTGGAGCCCTTTTTAAGAAAAGAATACAAAATTAGCTACAAGACTGTTTAGAAAGTGTTGACTAATTGTTTAGAATGAGAAAAGAAAACACATTGAATCAGAAAACTAAAAAAGCTGGCAATTATCACAGACATAACAAAATTCAGAAAAATAACACAATATCCGTATAATAAACTGCCTGACAGCTTTCTGCAATGCCTTTTTTTCCCCTTTACTATTTTGGCTGCAAAATCTCTCCCTCTTTTTTAAAGGCTTAATTTTTTTTTTTAAAGCAGTCTTAGGTTTACAACAAAATTGAGAGGAAGGTACAGAGATTTCTTATGTACCTTCTGCCCCCGCACATGTGTAGCCTCCTCCATTACCGACGTCACTCACCAGAGCAGGACATTTTTTACCAAGGAGGAACCTACATGAACACATCCTTATCACCCTACAGTCCGTAGTTTGCTTTAGGGTTCATGCTTGATGTTGTACATTTCGCAGGTTTAGACAAAAGTAAAATAACATATATCCATCATTATAACATCACGCACATTATTTTCACTGAGCTAAAAATCCTCTATGCTCTGCCTATTCATCTCTTCACACCAATCCCTGGAAACCACTGATCTTTTCAGTGTCTCCATAGTTCTGCCTTTTACAGAAAGTCATGTAATTGGGATCCTGCAATAGGTAGCCTTCTCAGATGGGCTTCTTTCACTTAAGAATATGCATTTTAGGTTCCTCTCTGGTTTTTCATGGCTGAATAGCTCATTTCTTTTTAGCCTTGAATACGGTTCCATTGTCCGGACGTAGCACGGTTTACTTATCCATTCACCTACTGAAGAGCGTCTTGGTTGCTTCCAGTATTTGGCAACTATGTATAAAGCTGCTCTAAACATTTGTGTGCAGGTTTTTTTAAGCGTACATAAATTTTCAACTCCTTTGGGAAAGTACCAAAGAATACAATTACTGGATCGTATGGTGAGAGTATGTTTAGTTTTGTAAGATCTGATTGCCTCTTTACATGACAGCAATTTTCTGCGATCGTTTTCTGAGGATAGGGTAGACAGATAATTTAATCTTACCTCTACCATGGCTGAATGAAATTGTTTTTTATCACAGAGAGAGTGAGGATGCATAATTTCAGATGCAGATGTGCTTCCTGTTTTCCTGTTATAGGTTTGGGTGCTACAAACAGAGAGTCTGATAAGTTCTATTTCTCATGGTTGGCCTCAAAAAAGGAAAAAAAGTTCAGCGTGGTCAGAATTGTTTGCTCTGCTGCATCAAGTGTAACTTCTGCCAGGAAAAAAACCTTCTAATTGAGGCATCCTAAGGTATCAGTTCATCTGTTTACAATGTTACAGGGCTGATGATCAGACGGGTTTTCCTCAGACTGGCTCCTGGGTCTGTACATTTCAAGTCTTGTTTCTCCTTGTATGATCCACGTTTCCTGGGTCGTGACCTGTGGGCATGCTTCTATCCCATAGGCCTGCACCTTCCTGTCAGGATACAGACTGAGTTGGCATATTGTCCTGCAGAGTATTTTTGGAGGCCAGTCCTATGCTGCGAAGGAGAGCAGTGACTTAGCAATATATAGAGATGACTGTAAATCACATCAGTAAATGCCACTAAAGCCCAACGAATGTACCCAACAAATTAATTTCTCTTTAGCTAACCACAAATACTCATGGCCACTCTGTGGGAGGGAAAGTGGGCCAGTGGGGAAAATGAATAGAAAGAGACAGAAGCCCCACTAATGGAGGTTAAAATATGCTACTCTTGCAAATTTTGCAAAAAATTATATGACCATGTAAACACACTGGTAAGCCCCGTCCCAGGGACTTGGCAGTGTCTTGTGGAAGCGAGGAGCCCTGAGGCTTAAGTTTCATTAGCTTCACGGCAGATTCATTTCCCTGCTGTTAGATTCTACCCTTTTCTCCAAATGATGTGGTCATAAAGACCTTTATCATTCACACCTGTCTTACCTGTCTTACACTGTCCTGCTTACAATATTTAAGTGTGTGAATATATATATATATATACACATTCATATATATTCATGAACTTTGTATATGTACCCCTAATACTGATCTCAGAGTTCTTTGAACTGTGAAATGGTTATCTTTGCTTCCTATGTAAAATTAGGCTTTGTGGATACATCTTACCACATATATGAATCTATCTGTAATTGTTGGGCAAAGGCAAGGGCATTTTGAAAGGCCTTTTTATACAGATTTCACAGTTATCTTCCAAAAAGTTTATCCTTGTATCCTTTATCTTAACAGAGATGTATGAAAATCATTGTTTTACCACACTTTTCCAAAAATGTTTCTCATGATTCCAATTCCAAAACAGCCCCATTGTATACATTCATTTGGGATAGTTTAATTTTTACTATATTGAGTTTTGCCATTTGGGATCATGGTGTATGTTTTTTTCATTACTCAAGTAATCTGTATGTCTCTAAGCGAAATTTTACCATTTCCTCTCTATGTTTTATGCATTAAAATTTTTCTGGCTAATTCATATTTTGTTGCTATTTTGAAGAGCATCTTTTTTTCTCTTGATTGTTTATATATTCATTGTTGGCATCTAGAAAAAGCATTGATTTTTGTGTATTTCTTTAGTCGTTATTTGTTATTTTGACTTGTTAATTGTAATAGTTGTTTAGTTGGGATAGATATTCTTTGAGGATGTATTCTTTTGTTTACTAAGGGCTTTAGATATTAAGCCAGTGCTTTTTGAGCTTATATGAAAATAATCATGTAATCATTCTTTAAATTTACTTGTATGATAAATTTGATTAATATATTTCTTTGTATTAGGTCACAGTTATATTTCTGAATAAATCCTTTTTGGTCCTAGTGTTTTATTCTTTTAATATTCTGCTGAATTTTCTCTTAAAAAATAATGTGGACAGAAATGTCACTGCAAGAATGTTTATTGCAGCAGTATATAGGAAAGCGAAGGTTTAGAAACAACCTAAGTGTTCAAAACTAGGATATTGGTTAAATAAATTAACGCATATATCCTCAAGTGAGACTAAGCAGACATTAAAAAGATATTATAAAACTGTATTTTCTAATGCGTTTATATTATTTGGTGAGAATGGTGCTACTTTCTCACTGTGTCCTCATGTGGTCCCTGTCTGTGTTTCTGTGTCCTAACCTTCTCTTTTTATAAGCACACCAGTTATATTGGATTAGTACCCACCCTAACAACCCCATTTAAACTTAATTACATCTTTTTTTTTTCAAAGATTTTTATTTATTTGAGAGAGAGACAGAGATGGCGAGAGAGAGCACACGAGTGGGGAGAAGAGGGAGAAGCAGGCTCCCCAGTGAGCAGGGAGCCGGATGTGGGGCTCGATCCCAGGACCCTGGGATCATGACCTGAGCTGGAGGCAGACGCTCAACTAACTGAGCCACCCAGGCACGCCTAAACTTAATTACATCTTTAAAAGTGCTATCTCCAAATACAGTCAGAATCTGAGGTACTGGGTGTTAGGACTTCAACATTTGAATATTGGGGTGAAGGGGCACCCATTTCAGCCCAACCAAAGAGGGTCTTTACTGAAACATATTTTAATTCCTAAACAATCACTGAAAGTTTAAAAGAATGTGTGAAAACATTAGAATACTGGAGTATCTTTCTAAAAATTCCACATTATATTTTTAGCATCCTTTTTTTTTTTAAAGATTTTATTTATTTATTCAACAGAGATAGAGACAGCCAGCGAGAGAGGGAACACAAGCAGGGGGAGTGGGAGAGGAAGAAGCAGGCTCACAGCAGAGGAGCCTGACGTGGGGCTCGATCCCACAACGCCGGGACCACACTCTGAGCCTAAGGCAGACACCTAACCGCTGTGCCACCCAGGCGCTCCTATTATAAAGCAATCTTAGATGTTATTTGTCCTGCAACTGATTTCCTTCTTAGTAAGAACAAAGAAGTTCTCTTCACNATACTCTATATCTTACTTCTACATTGTTAAGATTTAGAGTATTTGAGTTGTTAGTAAGTATAATTACTAGAGTCATAGTTTTAGTTCTATATTTAAATTGATTTGGGCTCACCACCAGTCTTATCACAGTTTCTGTATCTCCTTTATTGCTCACTTTCCATCATACAGTTTTTGAGGAGGGTCCATAAGTACTATTTATGCATTCTTTCATATGGAAATCTATCAGTTTATTGCCCTTCTCCAAGATTAGACTGAATGGGCACCGTTCTTAGATCTTATTTTATTTTGCTTTTAGAGGTGACAAACTGGTTACTTACTGGCTAGTCCAGCTCACTTTGGTGGAGGTCATTGGGAGGACATGACCGCGGCTTCATCCTTGAGCTGGTGGCAGTTTATCGGAGGCTCCTCCCCTGGCTTTGGAATGTACTTTTTGCCCACCATTCCCACAGGAGGAGCTGTTTCAATGACAGAGCCTTGAGAGAGTAAGGTGTTGTCCAGGCTATCTGGTCTGCAAATGTGACGACACCTGGTCAAGGCGTCTTTATCAAACTGTGAAGATTCGGGCTGGCAAGGGCAGAGACCTGCTCATCTTGTCTTGCAGTCGTCCAAGNCCGTCCAAGCCACGTCTCGTAAGTCCCCCTGCTTTTTAAAACAGCCACCTACCAATCTGGAGCGGTCTGCCCCTTTCTTCGCTCTTTCTCTGCCCACCACCTATGAACCAACACTAACAGACAAATTTTGTTTTCCTTATTTGGGAGAATTAAGACAGAAGTTTGGATTTCTGGATTTTCTTGAAAATATCAAAGGTCTGGTAATAGAACATCCTTTTAACTTATTCCTTTTAGACAAAATTGGCTGTAGCTTTATTTTTTTGGTAATGTGTGTGCTCTTCAGTTCACTGAATCCAATCTATTTTAATCACTTATATGTCCTGCCTCATCTTTGTGGGCATTCGAGTTTGCAACTCTGGCCTTAGATTTTTTTTTTTTTTTGACACCGCTCTATTATTTTATGGCACGGGGTATTGGACCCGTCATTTTACTATGATTTCCCCATTCATTTCTTGGTGGGCTTAATTTATTTGCAATATTTTTTTCTCAGGAAGGTCCTATGTATTGTATTTCCTAAGTTCTTTCACATTTCGGTGTGTCTGCCTGTTGCCCTGATTTCAAAAACCAACATGTCAGGGTATAATATATTTTGATATAGTATAATTTTCTTCCTTCAAGATATCGCAGCTATTGCTCTGCTGTTTTCTGGCTTAGCATGTTGATGTGGAGAAGTCTGCAACCAACCTGATTTCCCTGCTTTCAGCTGACTAGCTTTTTCTATCTGGATGGCTGAAAACCTATTTCTTTGTCTTTGAATCTTAACACCTTAACCAGGATATGTTGCAACGTTGATCTTTCTGTATCTTTTTCTCAGTAGGGAAGCTCTGCCCTTTAATTTGAGCTTCTCTCTCATTTTCAGGGGCTTTTCTTTCTAATATTTCTGAATATTTCTTCTGCTTCATTTGTTTGGGTCACAAATGCAAAGGCGTAAAATATCCTTCCATCAGCTTCTTTCTAACTTGTTTTCTGATACTGATATTATCTTGAGCCTATCCTCTATCCTGTTATTATGACTTTTAATGCTTCTGTCTAGCTCTTCCTAATCTATCAAATGGAGGTACAATTTTTTTAAAAATATTTTATTTATTTATTTATTTACTTATTTAGAGTGCAAGTGGGAGGGGCGGAAGGAAAGGGAGAGACACCCTCAAGCAAACTCTGCGCTGAGCATGGAGCCTGAGGCCAGAGCTCAGTCTCAGGACCCTGAGATCACGACCGGAGCGGAAATCGAGTTAGAGGCTCAACTGCCTGAGCCACCCAGGCGCCCAGGTGTCATGGTCCTGATGCTGGTGTTGCAGTCCCAGGTTATCTCTGCAGACTTCTTTCTGCCTACTCTTGTTGTTTTAGGGGCTTTCATTTTTTTCTTTCATATTGCCAGTAAGTCCTTGCACGCAATGAATCAAATTAAGAGAATCTCTTTAGCGCTTACAATATGTTTTCTTTCCAAGTACGATTTTTCTGTCCCTCTTGTAGGCCATGTCACTTTTCCTCCCTGTATTTTTGTTGTACTTATGTACAACTGCAATGCTGTTTTTTTTTTTTTTTTTTATTCTCATGTGTGCCTACCGCGGGCAGTGTCCAGGTCTTCAATTGCCCTGGAAGCGTGTCTGTGAATTAATTCTCCAGGATACCGTCTCCAGGAGATGTCTCCACCTTGTCTTCCTCTCTTAGAGCTGTGCTCTGAGGCCTGGGTGTTGCTATCACTTAATCTTTTTCTAGCCTCAGGTCATGACAGTAGGGGAGGGGGAAACCTTTTTCTTCTCTGATTTGGGCAAATTTCCTGTTTCACAGTTCACTTGGTCTAGGTGGGAATGGGTTCTCTTCCCAAGTCCTTCAAATGTCTTCTGGCTTCACACAAGCGGTGAAGAGAGATTGTTTAGATTCTTCATTTTCCCTGTTTTACCTACACATTTCTCCCAGCAGTCACGAGCCTATTCACCCTTTCTCCCCAGGCAGAATAGGAAAAGGCTGCATTGCCTGTGGGCTGGAGCGCCATTAACATGTCAACTGGGGGCCAAGGGGAGTTCTATCTCCTGCTTAATCTCTCCAGTTTTGGCTCTTGTAGACAGTTTTAATTTTTTTCTTGCTCATCTGCTCTGTTGCCTCATCTCTGCAGTGTACTGCTGGAGATCTTTAGCACCCTCTGTTTTTTTCTCTCCAGAGGGCCAAATGGCACTCCCTCCAAGTTTTCTCTTCCTCTGTGAGTTCCTTTGCTGGAGATGTTTGCTAAGGTGCTCCCTTGACTTTCTCACCAGCAGCCCGCTCTCCCAGCTAACTCTATTTTTAGAAATATTAGTAACATCTTGAGGACTTACTTGACTCATCTCCTTTCCCTACCATTTCTTCTGAGAGATGCAGATAAGGTTAAAGGACTTCCTGAACCAAATAAGCATCTTTTATTTATTGGCTTGGCCATCTCTTTTCAAAATTTAAGTCATGTGTTTTTGTTCCTTTCATCAAGTGTCGGAGTAGGCAGATTCTCTCATTGTCTGCTATCCTCCCTGGGAGGTCCAAACGCGTTTGCCATTCTTTCTTTTTTCTCCTTTTTCATAAGGTGGGCCAATATATGTGCATTTTAAAAATTTTTCTACCAGGACATGTATTTCTCTGGCTGTTTAAGAAATTGAAAATACTATGTTGAAGCAGATTTTATATCATTTATTTAAAGTTGTTATAACTATGTTTGTAACACAGTGAATCACAGTTTCTTTTTTGAGCTACTTACGTCAGTTTTGCCACCCGAGTTATGCTGGTTTTATATAAGGACACGGGAAGTTGAGATATTTTTATGCATTCTGAAAAAGTTTAAACAGCATGGGAATTCTTAAGTTTTTGAAGATTTAATTCACCTTACTCATGTATCTGTCTGGTCCCAGTGGCCATTTCAGGGGTACATTTTGATAACTGTTTCATTACTTACCATGGTTATCAATCTATTTTTGCTTCTTGAATTAATTTTGGTAATTTCTTAGAAAATTACACATTTTATCCACATTTTTCATGTTTGGCATCTCAAATGTTTATAATTTTTCAATCCGTGCTTATAAAGCATTTCTCATTTCTTCCTCCATCTTCCATGATTTCATGGGGCCTGCTTTGTGAGAAAGATGACATAAACTGTTAAGGTCTCACAGTGCGTGTCTCATCTTTCCACCCCCTCCCTTTTGCAGGCCAGGGTGTTTGTTCTCTTCTTTTTGGGGCAATGACGAGTGGATTATTCATACAGCGATTAGTCAGGCTTGGTTGCCTGATCTCATGTCCCCCCTTTGCCCCACAACTACCACTTATCTCGGAGTCCCGGAGCTCCGCCTCTGTCTTTCCTGCTGCTGTCACAGTTAATCTCCCATTCTCATCTTCCTCTTGCTTCCCACTCTATGTCTGCTGATTGTATCAGTACCATCAACGGCAATGACTAAGTTTTATTGTTCTTTGCTCCTACTTTTCTTTCATTTGCTCTTCAAAACCTTCCTGCAATCTCTTTTCTTAAATCTTCACTGAGACATACGTTTTAGAGGTTAGTGATTAAACAAATCCATGCAACTCATGGAGCTGTACTCAACCCAGTCCTCCTAGCCCACGTCTCACGATCTTTCTACCACACAGTGCTGTAGGACCCAGCTCTTATGCATTGCTCTCAGCAGTGGCAGTTCAAGCAATAAAAAGTCCTGAATCAGAGGTCTATAAGGTGCACCTAATTGAAATAGAGACCCTGGGATCCAAGTAGGTGGAGAGCATCTTTGCTACAGAGTAAGAATGAACAATGTGTGGTTCCCAGATATCCACACTTAAGGACACATGGCCTCCCAAATATTCTTTTCTCTTTCCGAAGTATTCCGCAACTGGACAATACTAACAGGACAAACATTGCAGAGGTTCACAAATAATGAACAGCTGCAATAGCAAATCCTCTCTTCCTCTGGAGTGTTTTATCAGAGCTTGTGTGCTCCTGGCTTAGTGCTAAATGCTTCACCAAGGGAAGCAATCCACGGGTGGAAGCAGCCATGCAGATCAGACGATTAAGTTTGTTTCCAGTGGATCAGGGTCTCACTGAATGGCCTCAGATAAAAGAGGAAGCTGCAGGCGGAAAACCGTGACCTCCAGGGGCTGGCTGAAGCAGAAAGGCAAATAGGTGGTAGCAATGTAATGATAATTTTTCCCAAGAGAAAGTCAAATTAGACCACTTTTCAGTGAGCGTGAGCAGCACAGCACACATTAGTTCAGATCAAGTTTTTAGCTTCTGAGTTTGGGTTCTTCAGGTTATTTCTTGACTTTTTTTTTAAATCCCTGAAATCTACAACACTCCCAAAGATTCAAGTTTCTCTTTTTCTTTAGCCACCATGTAGACCCTCACCAGACATAAACCTATTAGCTTAATTTAGCTTCAGTCAATGCATTTAACATTTCATCGGGAGTTTATGATTTTACTACTCTGAACCCCCAGTGGTAGGATGGATGGTTCCAAAGAAGAGGTCTTATTTCTCGTGGAAATATATAAACTTGTAAGGGTGCCTCGTATTTAATCCCTGTGCCATTTGCTCTTCTGTACAACATGGCATTTGATTATTAGTGTAATTTGTACAGATTAAACGTAATAGAGCTGTGTAATTTTAAAAATAATACTGTACTTGTTTCTGTTATGCATTTATTTATGTATTCATTCACACAGTCATTCAAACGATAGTCGCTGAGGTCCCGTACGGTGTTCCAGGCACTGTGCTACTTCCTGGGGACACAGCGACGAACGAGACAAGCACAAATTCTGCTTTCAAGAAAATAGGGCCTGGGGGATACTCAGTGCCTCAGGAATAGCCAAGAGGAAAGAAGAAATAGACATCATATCTTTGCGTTCCATAAACTTGAGCCACAATCATATTGGCCCAAATGAGTGTGTTGTTGGTCTCTACAGTTAAAAAACATGTAATATTAATGTCTTCAAGGTTCACTCCAGTGTACAACACTCTCCATCACTCTATCGTATATACCTGACCTGTTTCTTTATTTACTCTAGATTTGTGGCTCCCGAGGGTGCTGCAATTTCAGACATTTAGATTTAAATCCTGAAAACGTAGAAAGTTGTGAAGGAAGTAAAAGAGAGAAAAGGGTTCTTGGGCCCCAGAGAAATGTAGGTGCAAAAGTGGGGAGCTCGGGGGTTTGTTATCAACCACGCACTGGAACGAGATCACCCTTCAACCCAAGGGACAGAGAGAAATGGACTGTCCGTGGATGCCAGGGAAGTGGGTAATTTTGCCTTCTGGGAGGGGTTAGCAAGAATGTAAAGAATTGCTCTGTGTGGCCTTTAGTCAGACTGGTTTGTAGGAAGCTCACAGCAGATTCTCATGGCAATGGTGTTGCAAGGAAGCAGCAGATCCTGGCTATGGAATGAGGTCCATGACGTCCCAACTGTGGTATCTGTTGATTGATGACCAGTATTTGAAGACCACAGAGCACTAAACCCTACATCATGCCTGGGCCTAGCTATGGTCCTTGAACTTTCAGTATCACAGCCCTGGGGTCAGGGGGACACCTTACCCACAACTAAGGTCACATTTCCCCCTACTGGTACAGCACTTGGATTTGGCAATGAAGTTGAATACTGGATAATCGGGAGCCTGGTATTTTCTGGACACTGCAGTCGGTGGACTGAGATTCACATGTGCTTTGCTTGCTTAGAGAAGAGAGCTTCCATCACTTCCCATTAGAGGGGGGAGGGGAGGACGGGAGGATCATCATATTCCTGGTGCAGAATAGTTTTTCCTTGTAATCTGTCTTAGTTGCTGTCATTTATGAAGGGCTTGGTGTATGAGTTCTCTTTTTCCCTTTTAAGTTTGCATTGTGGATTTTTCTTTTTTTCTGTTGTCTTCTTCATTCTCATATCCCTTGGTTCAGTTTGACCACATGGAGTATTTCTAAGACTGTAATTCTGCTTCATAGAGTGGCTGTTGGGAAGTCCCTTGTTTCTCAGGACTCACAGGCTCAGCTCCATCCCATGGCTGTCTTTCCCCCCTCTTCTACTCACTGCCCCACCAGAGCTGTCCTCTGAACAGCTCTAAGCTGCTCCTGCTGAAGATGGAGGTGTCCAAAATGTGGTCAACCAGCAGAGTCAGCTGACCCTGGAGACTTCTTAGAAATGCACGTTCTCAGGCCAGAGCCCAGGCCCAGTGAATCAAAAAGCTGTGGGTGGGACCCAGCAGTCTGCCTTTTAACAAGCCCTCTGGGGGAACTCCTGTGCTTGTTTAAGTTGGAGACGCTCTTCTGACAAGGAAGCACTTTAACATTTACATTGATGTGGATGGAACTGGAGGGTATTATGCTGAGCAAAATAAGTCAATCGGAGAAAGACAATTATCATATAGTGTCACTCGTATGTGGAATATAAGAAACAGCGCAGAGAATCATAGGGAAAGGGAGGGAAAACTGAATGGGAAGTTATCAGAGAGGGGGAAAAACCATGAGAGAATCTTAACTATAGGAAGCAAACAGGGTTGCTGGAGGGGAGGTGGGTGGGAGGATGGGGTAATTGGATGTGGACATTAAGGAGGGCACGTGATGTGATGAGCACTGGGTGTTGTGCACAACTGATGAATTACTGAGCTCACAGCTGAAACTAACGATGTACTGTATGTTGGCTAGTTGGATTTAAATTTTTAAAAATCTTCCAAAAAAATAAAACCAAAAAGAGAGAATGTGGTGTCCTGTGGCAGGCAACAAGGGCAAGGGTCCCTGTGGGTGAGAGTGCAGCTGGCTTTTATGAAAAAACATACATGCTCAAACACATGATTGAGTCTTCAAGCTCTCTTGTATAAATTACAGCTAATTTCCTCTACACTTAAACCAAAGTGAAATGTTTTGACCTTGTGGGCAACTTTTAGGAAAATCCTAAGGGCTTGAGATTTTATTATTTTTAGTCCTCCTTGCCTCATTATCTCAGTTAATTGATTTTCCATCGCATCACAGATATTTTCACTGATACATGCTGCATGTTATTTGATTATTTAATCATATTATTATTGGCCAAAAAAAAGAGAAATATAAAAAGAAAAATGATTTGACTTTGCAGAAAACATGTGGAAAGTTAGATGGAAATTCTTGTGTGAAGTGTTGCAAGAATACTATAGGTTTTCTCCTGGTAATTATGCATGCTCTTGATGGAACTCTTCATAAAAACAAGTGCAGAAAGATGAGATTTTAAAAAACTGAAAACTGGACAAATTTAATATTTCCAGCAAGCGAGTCAGCAATCAGCAAGATTTTTTTTTAGCTTCCGTGTTTCCATAACATGCAAAGATTTGCTGCCTACTTGTTTGCATTTTCACTCAGCAGTCTAACGTGAATGGAGTGCCTCACTTTTTCTCAGCCAGTAAAGTATTGATTTTGCATCACAAGGGGAAAATATAAATGTAGGTCTTTCTAAGATGATCCCAACCACAATGTTAGAAAATTGCTAAGTGTTAGAAATCTCAAGCACAGTATTGGCAGAGAGCAAAGGTTCACAATTTGTGATGCATAGTGTAAAATCCCTAGATTCTGTTTTTAATAATCAAACCAAACCAAAATGGTGGGCCTGTTTAAATCTTTATTAAAAAACCCCAGAACCATCAAACCTCCTGGGGTAATACATTTGAAAGAGTGTGAATTATCAATATAGATGAGGAAGCATGAATCCTGAACATTCCCAAAATTTAAAATAAAATTCCCTGTGGGTCAATCACTACTCTGAAAAATATCTGCTTCCTGAATTCCCCAAGAATACTGACTCTTATTTAAAAAATGCATTTAGGATAGGACTACCTCTTTAAGCATATTATGAAAAATTTTCACCCCTGTGTTACAGGTAGTTCATTCCTGAGTACGTATTTTTCCCTTGTGGCAGCAACCACCCACTCAGGGTCCCTTCCACACTGATGTGAGTTGTGTTTCACTGGCGATGCTGTTATATATTGTCTTTTTCCTCCGATGCCTTGAGGGAGGGCAGTATATAGACATCAGATTATTGTTTTAAAACAAAGGATGGGGTTGTTGGTTCAAGGGAAGTGAGAAGATTTACTTCATTATCAAAATTGGTTTGTTCTTGAAGCTGTTTGTTCAAAAGGAAGCCAAGTGGAAATGTTCATGTTTCAATCAGGAGGAAAGTGAATGTTGTTTGTGTGTAAGTAAAAATACTAAAGGCAAAATAAGATGTTTTAAAATGCAGAGCAGTTGTGTCTGGGTTTGTCCCCATGATAGTTGCCAATATGAATAATTGTGCATTAGATGTTAAATCAGGTGGGATTTCCAATTTGACATTGCCTTCATTCTCCTCTTCCTCCTTCCCTTCTGTGTTATTCTCCTCCCACCCCCATCTCCTAGCACTTTGTTCTCTGGTATGGTTATTTGGAGGATGTGGGCATCATTAAATTAAAAAAATATTTTTTATTTACCTAATATAGGCGAATAAGTGAGCATGCTGTAGAGATATGAAATGGAAGAAGAGTGAGCCCCTGTGGGTAAGCAGAAATGCAGTGCTCAAGGAGCCAACAATTTAGTGGTGATGCAGACATGGCTGCAAGAATTATAACACAAAGCAGAGCATGCTATATAAAGCTGTAAACACAGTTTAGTTTGTAACCAGGGGCATCATTGCATGATACAAGAGGGAATTCATGCTTGTTTTTATAGAAGAGATAATTTTGAGCTGGATCTCAAAGTACGGATAATATTTGAGAGGAGAGCTGGAAGGAAATGCTATTTGACATGAAGGTAACAGGTGGGAAACATGACTTAGATGGGGATGCATATGTCATGAATTATGGTTTTGGAAGAATCATTAATATAACTGAAAATACTCACACTATAAAAAGACTTAAGTAAAAGGGTGTAAAAAATACTAAGTGCTTGACAGAATGCCTCAAATATGGAAGGCAGGAACCTGAGATGGTCTGTTATATCCTCCCACCCATCTCTTCCTCCACCCCAATGACGGTGGGGTTATTCTAGTTGAGAAATATATTTTTTCTTTTCTTTTTTAAGATTTTATTTATTTGTTTGAGAGAGAGAGAATGAGAGAGGGAGAGATCACGAGCAGCGGGGAGAGGCAGAGGGAGAAACAGATTCCCTGCTGAGCAGGGAGCCTGATCGAGGACTTCATCCCAGGACCCTGGGATCATGACCTGAGCCGAAGGCAGAAGCTTAACTGATTGAGCCACCCAGATGCCCTCTTTTGCTTTCCTTTTTTTCTTTTTTTAAAGATTTATTTATTTATTTTAGAAAGACAGAGAGAGAAAAAAAAAAGAGAGAAAGCTCACATGGGGGGGGAGGAGCAGAGGGAGAGAATCTCCATCAGATTCCCTGCTGAGTGCAGAGCCCTATGTGGGGCTTGATCCCACAACCCCAAAGTCAGGACCTGAGTGGAAACCAAGAGTTGGACACACAACCAACTGAGTCACCAAGGCGCCCCGAGAAATATATTTTGTAATTTAGAAGCCAGGAAGCAGAGATGATAATAGGGTAGTAGGCTGTAGGAGCACTGAAGTCTATGAATTTGTCCATAAAACACCAAAGCACTGCAAAATTTCAGACCACATTTAATCAGTCAAATAATTGGTCACTCACTGTATATGTTCCATATATTATTTGTCCAAATTAACTCTGTTCGGGTTTAACATTTTACAAGCAAAATGGGTTAATGAGGCAAATTTTAGAATTAAATGTACTGGATATTTTGAAATCATGTAGACCCAGCCTATATAAAAAGAATCTTGGCCAGTGAGTTGGCTGGAATTACTGTTAAACAAAAGCCATAGCACTTTGTCATGGGGTTGAATTTAGTTTTCCTACCACGTTTTTTTTTTTTTTTTTTTCAAGTGAGTCACTAGAACAACATCCTGACCCCACAATATGTTACCAACGAAAGCAAATCTTTATTTTTCTCTGGTTTCTCTCTGCAGCCAAGCAAGGCTTTGGCTGTATTATATTCATCAGCAAGAAATCCCCAAATACCAAGAAGCATACCAACATCTGCATGGGCCATGGATTCAGGACAGATTTCAAATCCTGGAGGAGAGAATTAATCTCCTCCTCTTCTTGGGCATGCTCTAAAGCAAAAAATGATTTCACTGACCCATGTCAGACTTAACACTTTGTTTCTCAGAAACAGAAAAGGATCTCCTGCAGGTCTCATTTGTTGAGGATGGCTGCGTACAGAGCATGAAACAGGAAATTGGCCTTTGCAGTGTGCAGAAAGGAGTCTTTGGCCATGGTGTAGCCTTGTCTAAGACTCTTAAAGCTAGCATTCCTGCTGAGGCTTACCCTGAGTGTTTACATGTCAAGATCAGATGAAACTTTTTCCCTTTTCCAAGTCAGCACTGCTGTTCTAAGAGGTCAGCAAACAGTATTTACCTTTAGCAGCGGACATGGCAACAATCAAAACATTAGGTATGGGTATAAAACAGGTGGAGACCCATTTATCATTATCTCACAGTCTGGATCTCCATACACATAGTCATTGGTAGGGAAGTAGGAATTTTCGTTGACTCAGATCCCAAACTGCAGCAACATGGTCTCCACAGTGAACTCCTCAGCGGCTACTTAGGACAAGGCTGACAGGAATGCCAGACGTGTTTGAGCTAGGGTAGCGGGTGGCTTTGCATGCATGTCTACAGGCCCTGGTGCAGCCAGAAGGATCTTGCACAAGAGCAGATGTGGGCTTTTGTTGTACTTAAAACAATAATTCTGCTCACCTCTGGATATAAAATAAGAAATTCTCTGAGTCCTTATACTGAAGGAAGACATAAATTATGATCGTGTTTTCCGCACTTTAATATATCCCGAACAGTGAGCCTAATGGTTCAAAATAGCTTATGGTGAGAAAATGTTATTTATTGACATAGTATTTAAATTTCCTTCCTCTACTGTTTAAGTCAGGCTAGTGTTAAAACTCAACATCTGGAGACAACATCCAAGAATATTGTAGGTTTTTTTTTTTTTTTTCCTGGCACTGTTATGCTCACTATGTCTTTCAAACTTTCCTCACTGCATAAAGAGATCTATGATATCTTTCTTTTTTCATTTTCTTACCTTTAGAAAAAAGAAATTCTTGGTCCACATTTCTTTCTTCTTCTTCTCCTTCTCCCCCTCCTCCGCCTCCCCCGCCCCCCCTTCTCCTTCTTCTCCTTCTCCATCTTCTTCTTTTTAATGTAGGTTCCACACCCAGCATGGAGCCCAATGCAAAGCTTAAACTCATGACCCTGAGGTCAAGACCTGAGCTGAGATCAAGAGTTGGGTGCTCAACCAACTGAGCCAACCAGGTGCCCCAGGAGAAAGAAGTTTTTAACTAATGGTGACAGTTGAAGCTCTTTGTGAGTCTTTTTGGTTCATTCTCTTCTAAAATGACTAGATATATGGTCTCAGGTTCCACAACACTCAAGGTGACCTTCAAGCTTTGCTTCCTGATACTTTAGTATAGAGCTCTGTTGCTCAAATGAGATGGACTTAGGTTCAAATCGTGGTTCTATCCTTTACTAATTATGTGAACATGGGCAGCTTATTGCTGGGAGATAGTTCTCCATTGTTCTCTTGTGTGTCTTCCCATTTTTCAAGCAGAGGCACTGACCGCCTCTGTTTCAGAACTTGTTTCAAGCATGTTTGTGTAATGAATAACCTTTGAAGATAGAGATAGTGTCTCCTGCTGGAGCAAAGGGCAGGCATGCGTAGTGTCCATTATAAAAATTCCATAACACACACTGTAAAAATTCCTGCAACACGTTATAAAATTCCTCTAAGTCAATCTATGCATCTGCAGGTGTTACCTGACACTCTTTGGGTTGCTCTGTGAGAATTAGAATTCAGGAACTTGGCAAAAAAAAAAATGGTGATACTCTGGCTACTGCTAGTGCTATGAATAAGTCCTTTGTCTCCGACTCAGGAGTTTCATGCCTTCTGCAAGCATTAATGAAACTATGGCAGGATAGCTTGTTAGCTTCCAAGTATGATAAAATAGCAGACCCTTGACAGTTTTTGACACTTACTATAATAACAGTATTATTCTTCAGGATCCTCACTCATGAACCAGACTTTACAGATTGTATGCCATACTCGAGCGAGGACAGTGAGCTCAGTACTAATCATAGAGTAGGCCCGCAATCAATATTTGCCAATGGTATTATTTAAGTGATAATTTCCCCCCCATCTTAAATAAACCAATTCTTATGTATAGTCTTATTTTGAAAGAAAGCTTCTGTTAAAAGATTCTGCTAAGAAACATATAATTTCAAGATATTCTTCCCTAAATGTAGGTCCTTTGAGAGTCATTTTCTTTCATCTATAAGATTCACACTTTCTCCTCTCATTTTTTTTTTTTTGCAGTACAATTTTATGTAAAATCTTGAATGAATCTAATGTAGAAACTTCCATTCCAAACAAAACAAAACAAAAACAACCCACCAAAATTTCCCTTGTTTGCTCCCATGGAAAGTACAAGGGGAAAGGAGACTTTGCAACAACTTTCTTCACTTAGTTTGGCTTATGATTAAAATTTTAATTTCTAAAATATCTTCTCTTTATTTCTCAAGAGAATGAGGTGGAAAGCACCTAGAAAAAGCACCAGAAAAGCTGGTTTCAACTGAACGTGTCAGCCTGACCATGTGAGAGCCTAAGTCTAATGTGTAGCTTATTGCTGCCCTTGATACATGAAGACAGAAGACATATAAGTTGTAGATATAATTATGTGATGGTTACTGTTTTTTAAAAGACCCTCCTCCTTATATCCCTTTTACCTATAACGAAAAGTCCTAGTTGTTTGGCTGGTCTTGTAGGCCCTTCTGACCTGTACGCTTCACCTGCAGCATTTCTGCTTCAGTTCTTTAACTTCTCCATAGGCCTTGACCACTGTCGGCTATTCCCCTCTCCACACACTTCAGACACACCTCTCTGTCTGGTATGTCTTTCCCTTCCTTCCACTTAACACACAATCCCATTCATCTTTTAGGGGTCAGCTCAAGTTTCTTTTTCTGGGAGCCTTCCTGGCTTTATCCAAGTAGAATTGGCTTTATCCTTTTTTCGTCTGACTCTCACGCTCTTAGTGAATATCACTATTCTTACCCTTAACGAATTGCTCTGTATTTATTTAGCTATGGTCTATTTCACCTAACTGATTGCTAGCAGCTTGAGAGTAGGGATTGTCTTACTCATTTGTTATGTCTTTTTTGACGTGAACTGTGTTGGCAAGTGGTAGATTCTTTTCTTATCAATGGGACAGAGAATGGGACTGGTCAGCTGTTCCGAGATTTAAGCCCTGGAATTTGTTTCATTGGTACTTGGTTAACCTCACTGGTTCTCAGCATTGGTTGCTCATTGGAATCACATGGAGAGCTTTGAAAAAGTACCAGTTGTGTGAATGTAGGTACTCTGATGGCATCACTTACACACCATGGATTAGATTAGTTGGTTTTCAGTGGAGTCCAGGGGTTGTTAATAATAATAGTAGGCACTTATATAGCTCTTACTGTTTAAAGTACTATTTCAGGCACTGTTTTAAGCACTTTGTTTACATTAATTTATAAGCATTTTTTTAAAAAGTCAACATTGAGAACCACTACAGTCTAGCTAAATGGCCAGAAATTATATGAAAATATAATCACTGAGGTTGTAATAAAATAATGAGACCTAATGATAGAAATAAGCTGGATTCTTTTAGCAGAGCCATATTTTTTGTTTATTTGTTTGTGTGTGTTTTAAACTCAATACAGGAGTAAAAAATTAATTCCAATGAGTGTAGTGTGATGAGTTGTGGTTAGACCAGAAGACATTTTCAGTGACTGCGGGAAGAATTCAGATTGCTGAAGAAGTTAAACATTAAGAGTCACTTTTCCAGCTTAAGGTCCAGTTCTCATGAGACAACACTTTATTAACCAATTTGCCATAAAAATGTGTCTTTGCTCACTGGAGCTTTTCAGTTTTGAAATGGTGAAGCTAATTTGATTTGACATCTTTGCCATTATTTAAAAGAAATGTAACATCTGGGGAAAAAAAAGACTGTAATGATTTAAGTAAAGTGATGCTGTAAGAGGTTTATAAAAAGCAGTCCTAGGTTAAAATAGCAAGTTTTAGTAAGAACAGTAAGAATAGCAGAAGGGGGATTTTATGTATCGTATTTAATTGTGTAAAGGATGTTTTCATAAAAAACACATTACAAAACTAGTTTGTTTTGCATTAAAACATATTTTTCTAGCTATCATAAGAAACATTACTAATATGGTTCAGGCCACCCTCAGTACTGCTCAGAGCTTCCTTACTAGTCTTCTTGCTGCTTTGCTCTCTTCTCCCATCCATCCTTCCTGCCTGCCAGTCATCCGTCATTACAGACGCCAGGTGTGCATGAAGGGTTAACCTCAGTGAAGCCAAGTAGACTTGCAGTGGACCTGGAATAAACCTACCCACTTGGGTGGTACAGGGAGTAGGAGAAGAGTCTCGTAAAACTCAGTGTCTACAGAGCAAGGTAACGGGGCCATTTGATGGCAGCCACTGAATATCAAAGAGAGCCAACCCAGAGTAACTCAAATGGCCTAGAAGCAGGAGGAGCATGACTCCATGGAAGCCAGATAAAACAGCACTGGAAGATATACCCAGGCCTTAAGAGGTAAGTCATGTCTGCCACAGTAGGCCCCAGCCGTAGCAGGTTGGATTTTACTTCCTGTGGTGGATGAGGGTTGTTTCAGGGATCAGTTTGTACTCCAATATGTTGTAAGGTGTCAGTAGGGCCAGCAACGAAGGACAAAAGCCAGGGTCTAATTACTAGAATTGAGAATAAGGTGGACAGGGTATTAAAAATAAGGCAATCAGTTATTAGCCCTAAGGCACAAACTGCAGATAAGTTTTAAAAGTGAGTTGATCTTAGGTCTCAGAATCAGACCTGAGTTTCTTAGGTGACGAGGTCCCACCTATTGGTGATGATGGTCAAGTAGTTGAGATGTAGGTAGAAGACGGACGCCATGTTTGAGATATAGAAAAAGGACATCTTCTTAACATTTAGCTCTGATCTTTCTAATCCATTTTCTTCAATGGCTCCCTATTGATTATAGAATAAGCCAGTTTCATTAATCTGACATGCAAGGCTTTCTATTTATCTGGTTTCAACTATTTTTTATTCTTATTTCTCATTTTTTATCGTATAATCTTTCTCCAACTCCAGCACCTACTTGCTTTGCATATAGCCTACGATTTTATAATCCAGACTAATTATTTTGTCTTAATACACCCTTTACTGACTTGATGTTTTTCTCAAAAATTTCCCCTTCATATCTATCCATCATATTGGCGGTAATTTATTTTTCCTCTTTTTTTCCACCTTTACGATTGACATGCCTTTTCAAGCAAAGGGTCATGTTGGCCTCATTCATTATAATATCTTCCATCAAGCCCAATATAGTGGGAGAGACAAAAACACAGGTTTTAAAAGAACTAATTTATTGACCTAATGTTTTGACATTACATATATTTTTAATATTATGTTAATTTACACACATTTTGTATCTTTGTAGACTTTATTAGACTTGATGGAAAAACCCATATTCTTCTTTAGTAAAATCCGAAGACTTACCAGTGATTTAGGAACAAATAAGAAAATTCATATTTTTAAGCACTTCAATATTTAGTTGCACAGTACCTGTTTGTATGTGTATTGTTTATTCCATTCCATTATATAATACACAGACTTTTGTGTGTGATTGGGTTTTCATGATACTCAGAAAGGCAAAGCCATGATAACATAATTTTTTGAACTTAGAAGACAAATAATTAACTTGGATTAAAAAAAATTCCATAATAGAACTAGACATTACCTTGAACCATTAGTATCAGCTAATAGCAATTACTGAACAATTGTTTACAAATGAGAAGGGGTTGATCAGGATTCAAAGCTTATTCTCAGTATTATAAGATCAGTAGTTGTCAAACAGGCATGATTTGTACTTGCCCCTCAGGGACATATAACAATGTCTGGAGACATTTTGGGTTTTCACAAATGGGGGAGATGCTCCTGGTATCTAGTGGGTGGAGGCCAGGGTTACTGCTTAATGTTCTGCATTGCACAAGATAGTTGCCCACAACGAAGATTTACCTAGTCTTAAATGTCAATAGTGCTGAGACTGAAAAACTGGATGTAGGCCAAGGCTAATATTTGGTCTATTGAAATTAACTTCAAAAATATATATAGTTCCATGACTTTCTGATTCCAGAAAGTCACCCAAAGTTAATCAAAGTAGAAATTACGTAAGGTACAATTAAGATGTGGAATCATGACCTTTCAGAGACTGTGGATTCTTACTACGTTGAAATGTACTGTTTTGACTTTTGCTTAGTAGGTAAGTCAGATCCTCAGTCTAAGAACTAATTTAATAGTGCGGAGGGTTTTGCAGTGGTCGTAGAAGTTGTGCTTGCTTGTGGTTTGGATTTACATGTGGTAAAGCTATGTATTTCCATAGTTTCACTGAATTTCAGGTTTTGCTTTATGGAATAATATTGGTAAATGGAACAATCCAAATAAGGTGGTTAGGTGCTCATCTAATGCAACTTTGAAACTTGTCTTTCTGTTTTAAAGCTTTGCATCAGTTGGGCTTTTATACTTTATGTCAAACTACTTGTAACCCAAATGATTTAAATAAAAACTCTGCAAGGTGAGGTCAGTGTGCACTTCAAGGCCAGGGCAAAAGACTTTGCCATTTGTTTTCACTGTTTTGTTTGGCCTTATCCATTAAACCAGATGGATAAGCAGAGCACATATGGTGTATGAACTGGCTGGGGCTCCCAGCAGGTCTGAGCTGTGAGCTCCGTGGCCTGCTGCTGTGCTTTCATGTTTGAGTTCAAAATTCCCCTACTCATTTGTTCAGGGGCAGAGGCCAGGCTCATCTAAGCTCAGCAGGAAACAGCCACTCTGAAATCCAGAATGCTCATCTAGGAGGAACAGGCTTTCACTGACAAAGGCCTTCTCATCCACGGTCTGTTCTCTCTTCCTCTGTACCACTGGGTTCCCTCTCTAAGGATTAGAGAGCAATGTAGGGACACAATTCCTGACTCAGGCTTGTGGGCAATTCCATTTTGAATCCAGTTCTGGCTCTGGATTGAATTTTCTTCTGGCTAGCCATGTGGTCACTTCCAGAGGGAGAGAAACTGCTACGCAGGTTTGTAAAGATCAGGAAAACAAAGGCCAGCTCTAGTCTTGACAATAGTAGGTGTGGTCCAAATGGAACGTTTAGCCTGGGACCATTGTCTTGTGGTTAGTGTTGTGGAAATACTGGTCCTTTCTAGGGGTGAGCCATCTCGGTGAGATGGTGTGGATCAGGACACTAGTATAACTTGTTTACTTTTGCTTCTGTTATATTGGATGGTCCTGGTAACTTTCACATTTTACACAGCAGTCCTGTATTTAGGAGGCTATAGTGGTTTTATGAGCTCATGAGTGGTCATGAGCATGGATTTTGGAATCAGAAAGATTAGGCTTGACTCACAGTATCTATCATATGTTAGCAAAGAAAACTTGAAAGTTATTTATGTCTGTTGAGTCTAAATTTCTCCACTTAAAAATTGATATAATAACGCCTCTAGAACTCGATCCAATGAGATGTTGTATTGTGTTGTGATGAGAGTATGTACTCCAGAGCCAGACTGCTTGAGATTGAATACTGGCTCTGCCATTTACCAGCGGGCTGACCTTGAATACAATGCTTCTCCTTTCTGTGCTCTGTGGAGATAATAACAGGATCAGTTTAGAGGGTTGCTGTCAGGATTAAGAGACTCTCTGTGCAGAACACTTAGAACAATGTTGGGCATCTTTCACTGCTTAATAACCATTAGCTAAATCATTCTTGTGAGGGTGAGCTTTTCTCAGTAGCAGAGAAATCCTTTCGTGAGTATGTATTCATTACCCACGTGTAGAGCATTCATAAATGTCCAGGCACACCTCAAAGATATCGTGGGTTGGGTTCTAGACCACTGCAGTAAAGCAGATGCCTCAACAAGGTGAGTCAAATGAAAAGTTACGCTTATACAATATTGTAGTTTATTAATTCTGCAAGAGCATTATGTCTGAGAACAACAATGTACGTACCTTAATTAAAAAACACTTTGTCACTAAAATGCTGGCCGTCTTCTGAGTCTTCAGTGAGTCACCATCATTTTGTTGGTGGAGGTCTTGCCTCGATGTTGATGGCTGCTGACTGATCAGAGTGGTGGTTGCTGAAGGTGGGGGTGGCTGTAGCAATTTCTGAAAATAAGACAACAATGAAGTTTGCCACATCAATTGGCTCTTCTTTTTGTGAATGATTTCTCTGAAGCCTGTGATGCTGTTTGATAGCATTTTACCTGCAGTAGAACTTCTTTCAAAATTGGAGTCAATCTTCTCAAAGTTTAGCACTGCTTTATCATCGGCACTGATGTAACACACCCTGGATCATTTGTTGTCATTTCAACGATATTCACAGCACCTTCACCAGGAGTAGATTTTATTTCAAGAAACCACTTTCTTTGCTCATTCATAAGAAACAACCGCTCATCCCCTGAAGGTTGATCATGAGCCTGCAACAATTCAGTTCCATCTTCAGGTTCCGCTTCTAGTTCTAGTTCGCTTGCTATGTCCATCACACCTGGGTTACTTCCTCCCCTCAAGTCTTGGGCCTTCAGTTCATAAAACCCACAATATCTGTGAAGTACACTAAAGCAAAGCATAATAAAATGAAGTATGCCTGTATTACGTAGAAACAATTTTGAAAGCCCTAAAATATTGCAGTATTTGGGTAATTTCTCAGTTTCCACGGTACCGTGCAGTTATTTCAGATACATAAATGGCCACTTGACCAAGGTATCTGGTATTGTTTTTCAAGTTGAGTAACGTTTAAGAAAAGTGTACATTCATACACGTGCACACACATGCGACAGCTCTAGGTGAGAATTGGGTCTAATGAAATCCAGCAATTGAAGAGAGCCTGTCACAACTCGAGCATTAGAAATTTTTGGCACTAGGGACACCTGGGTGGCTCAGTCAGTTCAACGTCTGCCTTTGGCTCAGGTCATGATCCCAGGGTCCTGGGATAGAGCCCCACATTGGGCTCCCTGCTCAGCGGGGATCCTGCTTCCTCCTCTCCCACTCCCTCTGCTTGTGTTCTCTCTCAATCTCTGTCACACAAATAAATAAACAAATCTTAAAAAAAAAAAAAAAGAAATATTTGGCTCTAGATGCCCCTAGAAATTGAAGGGTCCATTGGCCACGGTGATTCCAAATCGTCTGCTATTTTCTCCTTCGTTGTCACTGTACTCATCTACTCCAGGAGGACCTCCCGTGCATCATCCCTCCCAAACCTACATCTTCCCTTGAACTAGCTGCTCATTTCTAACTGTTTTCTTCTAACTACTCTGGCTGGGAAATCAAGTCCAATTACACCATGCATATTTTAAAAAGGGAAGACCTGTTTACTCTTATGCTACACTTAATCCTGACAAGTTTGGATTTCCAATACACAGTAGGCACACTTTTTGGTTGATACTCTGATAGATTATATAAAATGACCAGATTGCTCACTTCTGTGCATGCGTTTTATGAAATTTGTTTGAAAAGAGGAAAGAAGAAATGCAAAATGGATTATGAAAACCAGTATATCTCATATCTAGGTTATGATAGCAAAGTTTCATTTTCAGATAGAAAATGCCACGTGTTTAATTGATAAAAAAATAATTTACTGAGAGATTATGTATAATGGTTTAATATTTCTTCCTGAGTCTAATGGGTTTTAGATCTTAAAAAAGATGCTAAAACAAACTGTAAAAAACTTCCAAAGACTCTTTGTATGAAAATAAGTTTTAGGAATGTGTAACTTAAAAGAACTTCATTTAGAGTTTAGCTGGTATCTATTGCTTGCAGTAAGCTGAAGTAAAAACTGTATAATTTTTAAATCAAAATTAATGTGTAAAATGTTTTACCTTATTCTCACAATGCAGAATCAAAATGATTTAGATTTTAACTTTGTAGAAGCTTGGAAATTTTTCAAGTCAATTGTGGCATCACAGTGAAATTCCAGGCATGGTGAGGAAGGGTCTTCAGAACTTCAAGACTTCTTTCAAAACAGAAAGGCATTTTTTACATTGTTCGTGTTTTCATTTCATTTGGCCTGGGCAGCTTCCTGCCTGTCTTGTCATAACTACCACGTTAAATTTAGTTGTATGCTCAGAAAATGGAGAAAAATGTTCACCACTGGCAGGTGAAAACAGGAAATAAAAATATTGACTCGGGATGTTCCCAGGACAATTAAACAGCTAATGAAAGGATTATAGTCCCTAAGGCCACCATGAATAGGAAAGCGGGCATAAGTACCTCATTTAGCATCCAGTTGATTCCAATTCATGATGCCTATAATTTCTGGCTATGTAAGTAACGTGGCAAAATAGCTTCTATTGCAGTAAAATGAAAAAAAGTTCCTTCTTATATTTTTAGGATCACAGCAGAATCTTCCCTTCTCCATTTCTCTCTCTCTTTTTTTTTTTTTTTGGAAACACTTGGGCTTTTTTTGGAAATGCCCAGTCTTTCATTTTGATTCAAGTTTGAAACAAAATGAGTATACATCTAATCACCAATGGCATTGTTTACCAGAAAGGACCAAGCTGTTTTGCATCTAATATGACCCCAAACTAGAATAGTTAGATATGGTGGTGACACTATCAAAAATTGATTTATTGTTTATACAGAACACCATGACAAATGATTTGGAAAAAAATTCTGTAAGAGAAAGCTATTTATCTAGGAATCATTTATGGAAGAGTTACCATGTATGAGACACTGTAGGTGAAAAGAAAGAAAAATAGTGTTTACATTTTTATCTAGGAAAGTTAAATTTGATGGAAGTTACTGAGAGGTGATGACTTTTCCTTTTAGAGAAATATATGTGCGATTATCATTTTTTTGTAGTGGTTTTTAAGATTGATGGCAAAATGCATCAGGCACTTGCTCTGAATGCATTTTGATTAAGGTATAAATCATTCAGACTGTGTCCATTTTGCAAGTATTGTTTGTTGAATCCCTTGTCTACAGATGACATTAGGAAAACAACTTTTATTATATATCACATCTAATGGATTAGATGGGAGCTCTCAGTGTCTGGGGAAGAGGATGGAAGGAGGAAGTTTCAAAGGAAGTGAGAGAGTAAGTCTTGGAAGTTCTTGGAGGCTAGGAATCTCAGAGAGACGATAGAATTTTCCAGCCCGCCTTCCACTCCCACAAGGTAAAGAGATGTTTGGGGTATGAGCCTGGAGGACTTCACTTGCCTTTGTCTTTGGGCTTGGGAAAATGATCATGAACACTGCCTGGTGACATTGTCAAGCACTGATGTAATCAAGATGGCAAAATATTTAGCCCTCAAATGGGGGACAAGATTTCTTTAGAAGCCAGTGGTTCCTGAAGAGTTCTCTTGGTTGTGGTGAGTTTATGCCAAGGAGGAAGCGAGTTGGGATAGGTGGTGCAGAGCAGATGGCCACAGCAGACCCTCAGAGGATGCTGGAGTGGAGGAATAATCATGCAGGAGGCCAGCCACTAACTTAATTCCAAACATCTTCATCCCCTTCCCATGGCTGAATACCATGGAGGAAAAGAGAAAACCAATTTGGAATTGACTGAGTTTATCTCTCAATTGACTAGGAAAAACTTTGAAGTGACCAAAGGAAAAAACTTGAAATTGACTTGGTCAAGTCTCAGTCATCTAGCAACTAAGCTCAATTCTAGAGAGATGTGTTATTTTACACATCTGAATTTGGTCAATTAAAAATATTGTGCTTACAAAGACTGCTATGATTTCAATTAATGTGCCTTATTTCCTATGTGTATATATAAATGGTTTTGGAATGTTTATTTGATGCTAGGGTCAGCTTATAGATAGGAACATAAACTATTTTATAAAGTGCCCTTAATGGATTAATGAAGAGAAATGACCAGATGTTGATAGTTCAGAGATGTTTATATAATTTACCACTTGATTAGAAATATTTAAAGTAATTAATGTTTTGCGTAAGAAGTCATCAAGGTCAAAAATATCAATCATAAAAATGTTCAGGATTTTGCTTGTCATTTTCTAGAAATGATCACTTAAGAGAGTAGAGTCTATTCTGTGGATGTATTTACAGTGTTTGGAATTTTGTGATATCCTAATTTTCTTCATAGGTGTAAGATCATTGAAGGAAATAACAGCTATATTTTTGAATTAAATGCTTACTTTTCCCCATTTCTTTTTAAAGTAATTAAACTTGAAAATCAGTGTCCATATAATTTGTGAGACTTTCATTTATGTATGCATTTTCCCACACACTTAGTAATCAACCATTTCCCAGAGTGCTTTGGAGACATCAAAGTTCTGAATATGTCTAAAACTTGGGTGGTTTTCCCCAAGCACAGAATTACAATGATTACTGCAATGCATATTGTAGATCTTAGAGGTCTGTGTCTAGACAAACTGTATGCTCTAAGACCTCAGTGATTTAGAGTACTGGTTTGAATTTATATAACCTATAGTAACTAATGATTATATTGTGGAATTTTGACTAGGAATTTGTAATGTGTCCAATCTTTGTCTTTCTAAACTTTGTCTCTTTTTTATGTAAGTCAATTTTCAGATACATCCTTTCCTGATAGATATTATATCATACCTATTGATGAAATTCCAAAGATTACTTCCTATTGCTTTTATATTATTATTAATAAAGTTACATTTATTATCATAGGAAACCTAGGATAGGTGGTGTTGCTAATTGCCTAAAACTGGAGCCTGAAAGGATTGGTTATGTAAATTTTTTTTAAAAAGCTTTTTGTATCTTTCACATATAGCAAACTATGCATATTTCATAAAATTTGATATGTTCTGTAATATGTATACACCTGTGAAACCATCAGTACAATGAATATAGTGAAAATATTATTCATCATGCCCAAAAGTGTCCTGTGCCTTTGCTTATACTCCTTCCTGGAATTCCCTGTCCCATCTCTTCATCTCCAGGGATTGCATTGGATCTATAGATCAAGTTGGGAATAACATCTTGGAATCTCTCTCCATTTATTTTGATTTTTAATTTCTTTCATCAGAGTTTCGCGGTTGTCCACATATAGGTCTTGTACATGTCTCATTAGATTTATACCTAGGTATTTCTCTTTTTGGGGGTGTTAATGTAAATGTGTGTTTAAATGTAAACATTGTGTTTTAAATTTAAAATCCCACTTGTTCATTGCTGATATTTGACCATGCTTGATATGGTCAGTTTTTTAAATTTTAACCAGTCTGATAGCAGTATCTCATTATAGTTTTAGTTAACATTTCCTTAATGAATGCTAACATTGAACATCTTTTCCTGTGTTTATTTGTCATATATCTGTATCTATCTATCTATATATATCTTTCATGAAGTGTTTATTAAACTCTTTTGCCTATTTGAATATTTTTACATATATAACTCGGGGTCCCAAGACTGTCCACATGTTTGATGATTCACTAGAAATACTCACAGGACTCAGAGTCAGCAGTTCTCAGGATTGTATTTTATTGCTGTGATCAGCAATGGAAAAGGACACATCGGGCAGGCTGGAGGAATCCCAGTGCAGGCTTCCAACATTTTCCCTCTTAAGATCACATCTAACATTGCTCCTTCCTCCAACAGTAAATAAAGCAGTATGTATGCAGTGTTTTGGTCCAGGGTAGCTTGCTTGAGACTCAGAGTCCAGAGTTTCTATTTGGGGCTGGTCTTGTAGGTACTCTGCTGACATGGCCAGCCATAGTACCAAATTCCAAAGGAAAGCAGACATTCAACATTAATCACATTTTTTGTACAATCAGTCTAGGAAAGCTGGTACAGCAGGTTATAGTACCCAAGGTGGGCAAAACAGCCTATTAACATAGGGAACATCCCAAAAGCTAAGTCTCCAGAGGCCAGCCAAGGGCCAATCCTGCAAGCAGACCGTTCTAAAGATAGCAACCTCAAAAATTCTATATTAACTCTTTCCTACACACACACACACACACACACACACACACACACACACATTCTTTTATTTTCACCACACCCTCTTATTACTGTGGGATATCCAGGAAGAAGTAAGGATATGGTAAACCAGAAAAAGGCATTGAATTGAGGAAAGTTAGAAATGTAAGATACAGAGCAGTAAAACTTCTGGGAGTGTGGTATTTGCCTTAGAGCCATAAACGGGGGATTTGAATCAGACATAAGTTTATATTATGGTAAGAAATCTAGTTTCACCTAAAAGTAGACCGTGCTTTAAGTGATGAGAAGATATAAGGCTGGGAAGATGATGGGTTTATAGAAAACTTTCTTCAGGATAATTCTTCAGGATGGTCTGAAGCCTAGGGGACTAATTGGAGGCTAGGGAAAGAATGAATCCAATAGAAGGGGGTTACCAATCTGGTAGCATCTTAAGACCAGGGAAGAAATCTGGGATGGGCATGTTTTTTTACCCAAGAAGGCTAGAGGGGGCTGGCTTTGGGGGCATGAATGCCTCTGTACTGAGCAGTGTTGCCATCTTGAATTTACTTTGATTATGGTTTATTAAGCAGCTTGCTTCAAATTCTCTGCCCTGTCCCTCTTCCAATGAAAATTTCTTATCATGTAACAATGACCTCTTCAACATTCTAATGGTAAAAAATACTTCTTATAAAGTTGTTTCTTTGAATATCTCTCAATATAAGCCAGTGGGTTAGGAAGGAGAATGGGGAATATGTACAAATTAATAATTCAATCTAAGTGGGCAATGTACTACTGGTCTATCTTAATCCAAGGACAGACTTTAGAGTATCTGGTGGAACTGACTCCTGACATCCTTCAGGCAATATTAATAAATATTGCTTTTCTTGGTTTTTGGTAGGTATTGTAAGGCACTTGTGTTCAAGATTTGGCTTTCTAAAAAGTACCTGTACCTGGAGAGTTGGTATCAGAGACATTCATGTTAATATATAGAGGCACTGACCTTGGATTTACATAATCATGTGAGAATGAAGGTAGTTAAGAAAAGTAGGTGCCCAAAGTTAGGGACACTTCTCCTTAGCTGAGAGGATATGAGTTCATCCACTGAAAGTAAGAAGGCAATTTTCAAAAGAATATTGCCAAATATAGATAACATATACCTAGCCCTGAAATTATAATCCCTACTTAACTTATAAAGGTAGTTGGCTAAGAATGGAAAAGGGGTTAATACCAGAAAATAATCTTTGATTAAGTAATAAATGTTTAGATTATGGGGCATTATCTATAGTTTGATTGACCTGCTAAATTTTCTTAGGTCCTATTACCAATTCTGTATTCTCTAACTTGATCTTTATGAGAGATATGTGTTTTGGTAACTGTATCTTTTGTAGCTGTGTTAAAATTCAATCAATCATACAAACAAATAATTAATATAAAATCTTTTATCCCTAATACAAATCTTTGGCTGAGATAGCTTTATTTTTGGAATCCTAACTTTGTTAAGTAAGACAATTTCTATTGCTGCCATTACCATTGTGGTGCTAATTGTGAGTTATTGATATTAGTTTATTATCCGAGGGCCATACACTTAGCAAATTTTCTGTGGTTCTGGGCCTAGCTGCTTGAACCCTTAAAACAAATACATTACACATTATGGTATGAAAGACTATAAGAGCACATATAAAGGACATGATCGCTAAAAATGGAGGCCCAAATTTTAGGATATTTAGAAACTTTTGGATTTTCTATAACCCTAAATCATAGTCCTGAAATATTTAATATTACATTCCAGAAAAGGAGAAAGTCATGCATCTACTCAGCATGCTGCTTCTTAAGATACTACTTTCCTCTTTTTAATGGAAATAAAAATTCATTGAGTTCATTTAGTTTTGTGAAACAACTCATGAAATCAATTATGGCAAAAGAAGACAAAGGGATGACATTAGCAGTGAGGAGCAACTAGGACCATATCCGTGTGTCTACAAAGTGAGGTGAGGATCTGGTAATCATATGATTAATTTTCTTAGAGTAAACGACCACCCCAAATGTTGATGATGAATATGGTGGTGGTGATGGTGACAATGATGACATTAACAAAAATGACCATTTGTTGTGTGCTTACCAGGTATCAGGCGTTGTTCTAAGCACTATTCTTGCATTAATTCATTGGATCATCAAAGAACTCTAACAAGTCATTTTACCCCCATTTTTATAGACAAATTAATTGAAGAATAGAGAAGTTAATAACTTGTTTGAGGTCACACACTAGTAGTGGTAGAGATGTGATTCAAGCCCAGGAAATTTAATCCGGATAATTTCCTCTAAACCACTACTTCTTATATGCAAAATCAACAAATCTGATGTTCTTAGCTCTTCATCTACTGCAAATGATTATTTTCAAAGACAAGTGTGGTAAATGGGAAGCACTTTGAAATCTTTACTACAGTAAACAATATATTTACTACAGTAAATATTATTTAACCAAAACCTTTTATTCACACACATACACACACACGCGCACACACACACACAGACAGAGAGAGAGAGAGAGAGAGAGAGAGAGAGAGAGAGAGAGTTGGCAGACTTGTTTGGTTTTACCAGTTGGGTTTTATACCAAGACCTAAAGATGTTGCCATCTGCTTTCTCAGGGAGCCTAATGTGTAGAAGATGATAGCCTACAGAGAATGTTTAAAGGTGCTGAAAAGGCTCTTTTTTCAAAAGTACCCCTAACACACCTTTGCTGGTGCTGGGAACTCCTCTACTGGAGGCCACGTAGTACAGGAAGGACTAACACAGGCAACATCAGCATCAGGGTGGTTCGGTGTAACATGCCAATGAGGTGGACAGGGAGGAGGATGGACGTGGCTTCAGTTCTTTGTAAGTAAACATCTTTCCCACCTCTAGCAACACTTTAGGTGAACGTAATGCCTGTTAAATTGCACAACACCTTAGGATTGATAATAAAATTAATCGGTAACATCTACTGAGAATTAATTAGATTCTTACCCAGGTGAACATATTAGAGAAGGGCATGTATTAGAATTAATGGCAGTTGGAAGATGGCAAACAGCTTAGAGAATAGTCACTAGAAGTCCTGTGGTGTGGGGAAAAGTGGCAAGAGGGGGCTGTAGGTCTTCAAGTGGGTGCTAGAGATCTCAACAGGGTGTAAAATAGATCGTCAAGAGTCCTGTAGTGGAGCATAAGAAAGGACTGAGTTGAGGAAGCATGATGATGATCAGATCAGTCCTTTCTTATTTCACGTCATTGCTTTTGTCTGTCTTTATCATAGTTTCATTCCCGTCTGTTCCCCTGTTGTACCCCACAGCCTTTCCTTTATCTGAGAAAAGTTCTAAGGACTCCCTGACTCCCACTCCCCTTCATTAATTCCCTTACCTCCCCATTTTATCATCTCCTGTCCATACAAATCTTGTGTTCTACTTCCCACAACTTGTTTGTGATCAGGCAAATACATGAGTTATGGGAAGGAACTGAGCGGAGGAAAGAAAGGTATGTTAGAGACTATTGGTCTTTTTACCTCATTGTTTACTCCTTCCTTCGTGTAGAAGACGATCTTCAGGATCACTGTGTGAAAGTTCGGAGTTGTAGCTTTAGATTTTGTATTGGGCATCATGGATTCATAGTTTTAGACCTAAGTGTGACTGTGTTCAGATCTTTTTCTAAAGGAATAAGATAACGCAGACCCAAAGATTTGAGACTTTCCCAAGATGTAGCAAGTCTTCTGGTTCCTGGTATCATAAATATGACGTGCCTTCCTGTTTGCATATCAAACCCCCAGCATACCCACATACATTTGCACATTCCCGTTGGCTCTAAAACCAGTCCATGTGTGTGAGCTTTCAGGAATGAAAACAGCTTTCCTATTATTTTCCCTCACACTGGAGTAGAAGAAATACTTTAATCAGGCCTGTGATTTGTGAATGGTTTAAAAAGGTGGTTACCATGTTGAATGTATCTAGTTTGTCCACGTATCTAAGTACTGGTCTAAAGAGATTTATTACTCTTCATGATGTCACGATTCCTAAGTGGCACCGGATGAAATTTCAGACTGGGAGGTGGTTACCCTGGTTACATTCCTTTATGCATAGTGAGAAGGTAAGGAGGAAAGGATTTGTGTTCGTATTTTATGAAAATTAGAATTCACATCTCCTTAAGGGCAGGGATTTTATCTGTCTTGTTTACTGAGTTACGTCAGCACTGTGGGCTCTGAGTCAGTAATTGTTGACTGGAAACCATCAGCCTCACTGTATGACTTGAACTTTGCAGTATAATTAGTCATTAAAAATATTGTGCCCTTTTTGTATCTTTACCAACTGATTCCTTTCATCCTAACCTCCAACATATTTTTTACCATAATATTATTTGAATTCACTAAGATATAATTAAATCACTATTAGTTCATTGATTCCTTAGCCAAATCTATATAGCTGCTTTTAATACCCAATAAGTTCTGGTAGAAAATAAAATTAATATTGGCACTGACTGCTTTAAATGATATCTGGACTCGAATAAAAAAACATATGTTTTATAGTATCTCTGATCAACATATTGACAGATGCTAATGTCAATTTATTTGGCAGATAAGGAATTATTTCCCAGAAAGCTCTGCTTCTATTTTATAGTTTGGCTAACCAAAGGACAAAAAAGATTTTCTCTCATTTTTGACTTCTTGAACTTCAGAAAAAGGGATGAACAGAGGAAGTCAGACTCATCCCTATCCCCCCATGAAGATTATAAAAACAATTTAATCATCTGACTGCGAGTTTACAATCAGAAAGTATGGCGTATATTGCTGTCCCAAACAATATTAGGAAATTGTTTGGAAATTGGAAATTGGCAAAATAATTGGATTTTCTTGGGGATAAAAAGGGCCCTGCTTCCAGCTGTTCTTTTAGAGATAAACTAGACTAGTGATCCTATAATGCTAGATTTGACCAAATATTCCCTAGTAGATGTTTTCTTGTTTTGAACTAATTTAGACTTGAAGTGAGCAGACTTCTTATTTCAGTCTGATTTTATTTTAAAGGTTGAAAATACCCTGAAAATTTGAAACAGCTCTTAACTTATACCTTATTTTATTTTGGATATCCAATTATTCAGTGAGATTTTGACCTATATTGAGTCTGAGTATAAATTTTATAGTTTTTATTTTTTTTAATCAGAATTGTATATATATATATATATATATATATATATATACTGCAGGAAGGGAAAATTGCCAGAAAAGAGACAATTCTCTTTTTTGAATCTTTTTTCTTTTTAAAAATAGCTTTGTTGAGATACAATTTACATCGCAAATAATTCATCTATCTAAAGTGTACAGTTTAATGGCTTTAGTATATTTACAGAGTTGTGTCTCTATTACCACAATTTTAGAATTTTAGAACATTTTCATTACCCAAAAGAAATCTCACACCCCCACACTCTTAGCTATCACTTCCTGAACCCCACATCCCCCTGGCCCTAGGCAACCACCAATCTATTTTCTATCTTCACAGACTTACCTGTTCTGGATATTTCATATAAATGAAATCATACAATATATGATCCTTTATTACTGGTTCCTTTCTCTTAGCGTTGGTTCCAAGTTTCATCCATGTAGTTGCCTGTATCAGTACTTCTTTTTTTTTTATTATCAAATAATATTGCAATATGTGGATATACCACATTTTATTTATTCATTTATCAGTAGTGGACATTTAAGTGGTATCCACTTTTGACTATTATGAATAATGCTGCTATGAACATTCACACACAAGCTTTTGTGTATGTTTTCATTTCTCTTAGCTTCATTTCTCTTTTATGTATGTTTCTCAGCTATATTTAAGAAATACATTTAATGAGGTTATAGCTGCCATAGGCAATGATTCCTCTGATGGATATGGGCCAAGTAAATTGAAAACCTTCTGGGAAGGATTTGCCATTTTAGATGCCATTTAGATGCCATTCGTGATTGATGGGAAGGGGTCAAAATATCAACTTTAACAGGAGTTTGGAAACAGTTGATTCCAACCTTTATGGATGACTTTGAGAAGTTCAGGACTTCAGTGGAGGAGGAAACTCAGATGTGGTGTAAGTAGCATGGGAATTAGAATTAGAAGTGGAGCCTGAAGATGAAACTGAATTGCTACCATCTCATGATCAAACTTCAGGGGATGAGCAGTTGCTTCTTATGGCTGAGCAAAGAAAATGGTTTCATGAGATGGAATCTACTCCTGGTAGAGTTGCCATGAAGACTGTTGAAATGACAGCAAAGGATTTAGAATACCACATAAACTTAGTTGATAAAACAGCAGGAAGGTTTGAGATGATTGACTCCAATTTTGGAAGAAGTTCTACTCTGGGTAAAATGCGATAAACACCATTGCATGCTGCAAGGAAATCATTCATGAAGGGAAGAGTCGATCAATGTGGCAAACTTCCTTGCTGTCTTACTTCAAGAAATTGGCACAGCCACCCCCACCTTTAGCAATGACTACCCTGATCAGTCAGCAGCCATCAACATCAAGGCAAAAACCTCCACCAGCAAAAATTCCAACTTGCTGAAAGCTCAGGTGATGGTTAGCATTTTTTTAGCAATAAAGTATTTTTAAATTAAGATACATACCTTGTTTTTTTAGACAGAATGCTATTGCACAGTTAGTAGACTATAGTATACTATAAACATAACTTTTATATATGCTGGGAAACCAAAAAATTCATTTGACTCACTTGGTTGCAATAGTCGCTTTATTGTGGTGGTCTGGAACCAAACTCACCTCTCTGAGGTATGACAGTAATTTTTTTTTTTTTTTTAAAACTGACTCTAGCGTGAGTCTCAGTGTAAGTGCATAGTCATTCTCTGAATTAGCAGGAGGTTGCAAAGAAAGGGAAAGCCACTTGTTGATTAACTGTTTTTGTCTTAGAGAACTACTAAAAGTGACCCAATTTTTAAAAATTTTAAATCCAGTATAGTTAACATACAGTGTTATATTAGTTTTAGGTGTATAATATAGTGATTCAACAAGCCAATGCTTGGTGCTCATCATGATAGTGTACTCAGGGTCCCCTTCACCTGTTTCACCCATCCTTCCATCCACTTCTCTGGTGACCATCAGTTTGTTCTCTGTAGTTAAGAGTCTGTTTCTTGGTTTGTTTCTCTTTTTCTTTGTCTAATTGTTTTGTTTCTTAAAGTCCATATATGAGTGAAATCATATGGTTATTTGTCTTTATTTCACAACATTATACCCTCTATATCCAGCCATGTTGTTGCAAATGGCAAGATTTCATTCTTTTTTATGGTTGAGAAATATTCCATTATCTATCTATCTAATCTATTTATTACTATATAGATGTATCTATATATCTTCTTTTTAGTTGCTATAGTTTTCCCAACACCATTTGTTGAAGAGACTGTCTTTTCCCACTGCATACTCTTTCCTCTTTTGTCAAAGATTAACTGACCATATAATCATGGGTTTGTTTCTGGGCTTTCTATCCTGTTCCATTGATCTCTGTGTCTGTTTTTGTGCCAGTACCATACTGTTTTGACTACTACCACTTTGTAGTATAACTTGAAATCTGGAATTGTGGTGCCTCCAGTATTGTTTTTCTTTCTCAAGATTGTTTTGGCTATTCGAAGTCTTTTGTGGTTCCATACAAATTTTAGGATTATTTATTCTAGTGCTGTGAAGAATGCTGTTGGTATTTTGATAGGGATTGCACTAAATTTGTAGATTGCTTTTAGTACTGTGGACAATTTAACAATATTTCTTCTTCCAATCCATAAGCATGGAATATCTTTCCATTTGTTTGTGTCATCTTCAATTTCTTTCATCAGTGTTTTATAGTTTTCAGAGTATAGGCCTTTCACCTCCTTGGTTAAGTTTATTCCTAGGTATTTTGTTCTTTTTGGTGAAATTATAAATGGGATTGTTCTCTTAATTTCTCTTTCTGCTGCTTCATTATTGGTGTATAGAAATGCAACAGATTTCTGTACATGGATTTTGTATCCTGCAGCCTTACTAAATTCATTTTTCAGTTCTAGTAGTTTTTCAGTGAGGTCTTTAGAGTTTTCTGTATATATGTCGTCTGCAAATAGGGAAAATTTTACTTCTTCCTTACCAGTTTGGATGCCTTTTATGTCTCTTTTTCTTTTCTAATTTCTGTGGTTAGGACTTCCAATACTATATTGAGTAAAAGTGGTGCTAGTAGACATCCTTATCTTATTCCTCATCTTAGGTTTTGGAAAAGCTCTGTTTTTCCCCATTAGGTATGATGTTAGCTGTGGGTTTTTTCATAAATGGCTTTTATTATTTTGAGGTATGTTCCTTCTAAACCTACTTTGTTGAGCATTTTTATCATGAATGGATATTATACTTTGTCAAATATTTTTTTTTTGCATTTATTGAAATGATCGTGTGGTTTTTATCCTTTCTCTTGTTGATGTGATGTATCATGATGATTGATTTATGAATATTAAATCATCCTTGCACCCCACTTGAATAAATCCCACTTGATCATAGTGAATTATTTTTTTAATGCATTGTTGGATTCAGTTTGCTAATATTTTGATGAGGATTTTTCATCTTTGCTCAGCAGAGATATTGGCTTATAGTCATCTTTTTTTTTTTTTTGTATCTTTATCTAGCCTTGATATCAGGGCAATGCTGGCCTCATAGGATGAATTTGGAAGCTTTCTCTCCTCTTCTATTTTTTTGTGAATAATTTGAAAAGAATAGGTAACTAACTCTTCTTTAAATGTGTGGTAGAATTCATCTGTGAAACTGTCTCATCCTGGACTTTTGTTTGTTAGGAGTTTTTTTGATTACAGATTAAATTTCATTGCTGATAATAGATCTGTTCAAATTTTCTATTTCACCTTGGTTCAGTTTTGGGAGATTATAAATTTCTAGGAATTTTTCCATTTTTTTCTAGGTTGTCTAATCTGTTGGTGTATAATTTTTCATGATATTCTGTTACACTCCTTTGTATTTATGTGGTGTCAGTTGTTATTTCTCCTCTTTCATTTCTGATTTTTGTTTATTTGAACCCTCCCCCCCTCTTTTGGATAGGTTTATCAATTTTGTTCATCTTTTGAAAGAACCAGCTCCTTGTTTCATTAATCTGTTCTATTGTTTTTTTTAAATTTCTGTTTTGTTAAATTTCTGCTTTAATCTTTATTATTTCCTTCTTTCTACTGTTTCTGGATTTTGTTCTTTTTTTTAGCTTTTTAAAGTGTAAGTTTAGGTTGTTTATTTGAGATTTTTTTTGCTTCTTGAGGTAGGGCCTCTATTGCTGTAAACTTCCCTCTTCCCTCTTAAAAGAATAGCTTTTGTTGCATCCCATAGGTTCTGGAGTGTTGTATTTTTATTTTCATTTGTCTTCATGTATTTTTAAATTTTCTTTTTGATTTCTTGGTTAATCCAGTCATTGTTTAATAACATGTTGTTTAACCTCCATGTATTTGTGTTCTTTCTATATTTTCTTGTAGTTGATTTCTAGTTTCCTAGCATTGTGGTCAGAAAGGATGCATGGTTTCACTTCAGTTTTTTTTAATTTGGTGACACTTGTTTTTGGCCTAATATGTGATCTATTCTGGAGAATGTTGCATGTGCGTTTGAAAAGAATGTATATTCTGCTGTTTTAGGATGAATGTTTTGAATGTATCTGTGAGGTCCATCTAGTCCAATGTCAGTGTAAAGCCACTGTTTCCTTGCTGATTTTCTGTTTGGGTGATCTATCCATTGATGTGAGTGGGGTGTTAAAATCCTCTACTATCATTGCATTATTATTGATTACTTCCTTAATGTTTGTTATTAGTTTCTTTATGAATTTGGGTTCTCCCATGTTGGTGCATTAATATTTACAATTGTTATATCTTCCTGTCGGATTGTTCCCTTTATGATTATATAGTGTCCTTCTTTGTCTCTTGTAGGCAGCATATAGACGGGTCTTGCTTTTTTATCCATTCCATCACCTTATGTCTTTTGATTGGAGCATGTAGTCCATTTACATTCAAAGTAATTAATGATAGGTATGTATTTATTACCATTTCATTACTTGTTGTATGGTTGTTTTTTTAGTTCTTCTCTTCTCCTTTCTTCTCTTGCTGTTTTCTCTCAAGGTGTGCTGGCTTTCTTTAGGGATATACTTGTATTTCTTTCTTTCTATTTTTCACATATCTATTACCAGTTTTTGATTTGTGGTTACTGTTAGGTTTATATGTAACATCTTCTGCATATAGCAGTCTATATTAAGTTGATGGTCACTTAAGGTTGAACCCTTTCTAAAAGGACTAAATTCCCTGTGCAGGTCCCCCATGCCTGGGATGCCTGGCTTGGGGAGCTGTTCCTCTCCCTTCTCCACACTGATGTCTTCTCTCACTCCCACAGACAGTCCTCCTCCTGAGTCTGTCTCTACTTCTCCTACCCTCTGTTTGGCTCCCGACTGTTTGGTTTCTGACCGTGTCTCTGCTTCTCCTACCCTCTTCTATGTGGCCTCGTTTCTCCCTGTAGTTATGGAGAGTCTGTGCCACCAGTCTTTGGTCATTTTCTGGGTTATTTACACTGATGTGGGTGTTATCTAGTCATATGCATTGGACAAGGGGAGCTTAGGGTCCTCCTCTGCCATCTTCCCCAGAAATCCAATCCCATTTATTTTTGTTGGGAACCTCATTCTAATGAAGCTACAAATATTAGCATTGTCTAAAGATGTACAAGAAACCATGGCAAATTTTTAGTAATGCCTACTCTGTAATTTCAAAAATCTATCTTCAACACTGCTATATTAATATTTGTTGAATAAATTAGTGGATGCATAGTATTTCTAGAGTCAAATGATAATATTATGAGGTTTTAGTATGATTAATTCATATTTGTAAAAAGCTTATTGACTAAATTAGTGGGATTTGTAGGAACTGTTGGTTTTTCTGAAATTGATTATATCTTTCTATTGTAATATTTCCATGACCTCATTAATTAACCAAGTCTTAAAACCTTGTTTTAGTAAAGTAAGTGGAAATGAATCAAAGGCATAAAGGAAGCACATTGGTTGAAAAAAATAAGGTTGAAATAAAAGATGCATCTTCTGATTGCCATAATTTAAAAACAATTTGAGGATCATCAAAACATTAAAATCTATGACAGTCGTCTTCGTATTCATATCTCAGACATGTTCACTCCCCAAATCTTATGGAACAGTGTTGGCACAATCAGTGTGTCGCTAAGGAAACATATCAAGCACAAACATAAAAAGCATAACAGATTCAAAGGGTTCTGGGGAATTATTATAAAGCCATAAAACCTGCCAAATAATCACAACAATAAAAATGGAAAATTAATTTCAAGCAAGACCAAACATTTCAACTGACTGCTGAGAGACTTTTGAAGAATATATACATGCTAGGAAAAAAGAGGTGAGGACTTTTAAAGATCCAAGTAGTTAATTAATGGAGACTGAAGCCAAATGCAAGCATTGGGAGCATAGCAGAAAAATTTGGTTTCTGGTTTCATAAGGGGGAATTTGCCTTAATCAAATTTATTAGTAAGAAAGAGGAGGGTACAGAGAACAGACTCCTTGAAGCAGTTGAAAAATGGACCAATATTCTAAGCTTCGAGATTTGATTTGTTTTTTAGTCCAAGTAAAATATAACCAGGGTGTTAAAGGAAGTAGAGACAGAAATAGGAGACCCTTTTTATGGATAGTTTTACAAGTGCACTTAGCTCTGGAGAGACCCCCTAGGATTAGCCAATATGATGGAATTATTTTTAAAGGGTCTGGGAATGTACCAAGTGGCTTGCATACCAGTTGACGTCACTCATAAGAAAACTGTTAAAAGGTGTTTTGAAGGTCAAATGAAGAAACACTTGGAAGCTTACTTGCTCGATGAAGGAATGCCAACTGATTTTTTTTTCAGATGGGAAAGAGATGCTTCATTAACTTGTCAAAATTTCAGAAAGGTATTATTTCTGAGGAAGGAAAGAGGTGTTATAACACATCCTTCATATTTCTATAGTGGGCAATTTATTGAAATGCTTTACTGGGGTTACAACGATCCTTTCTCTTAAAAGTGGCATAATGGGAAAATTGGTAGATTGAACTGAAACTCACTAAATTGTAAGAAACAGAAGTCATTTGGCAATTGAACCATTGTTAGTTCAGAAAATCACCATCTTTAAAGGACTTCATTTTGGCAGCCATGATGAAAGCCTCCCCTTTTTTAGTCAACTTGTGTATAAAAACCTCTTCTTAGGCAGTGTGTATACAAATTCATATATACATGATGTGTGACTCCAAGATGCAAAACTTATTTTTTAATACAATTTGAAAACTAAGGGAAAGTTTGTCCCATCAAAGACATCACTGTAGCGGCTCCATACTCATTTCAGGGATGCTGCCTTTGGACGAATCATTCTTAGAATTTCTCTTGTAGAATTGTCCCTCCAGACCATGGAAAACTTTAAAAATTATATTTAATAGTGAAAAATTTCATACTTTGAGTCAAAATATTATATTTGGGAAAGGTCCAGAGAAATCACAATCTCATCTGGTAAAGAAAGTGAGTGATTAAACTGTTACTAATTTTTAAAAAAATGAGGTGTTACTATTAAGTAAAGAAAGTGATATTCTTTTGTGGCTTATTATCTGGTTTTCAAAATAATTCCCAAAGCATTTTGTACATATTTCAGTCAGTGAGGTATGCTGGTCATAGGGCTTGTAATAGGGCTAAAGATTCTCAAGCTGACTGCTTTGAAGAATAATTTTAGAATGAATTTGGATATGCTGGCTACAAAGCCAGTCTCATGGTGTTTATTGTTTTAACTTATACAGAGGGAGAAGTAGAGGGATATTGATGTCTAGTGAAGATCCATTGATTTTAAGATATGCGAACATCACATATTTACATTTTTATAGAAAAGGGAAGAGTCAAGGTTTTGTTGTGGTGTGCTATAGAGGAAAGAGTTATGGTACCTACCAGAAGGCCAGAGTTGAGGCTATGTGAACTTGGATCAGTCATTTCCACATTTTTTAGTATCTGCTTTTTCTCTTAAAAGTGAGGGTATGTTTACTTTGGAAGATGAGCCAAAATATTACTGTCCCATGTGAAAAACATTCATGTACACACATCATAGGGTGAATATGAGGTTCAAAAGAAATACTGTGTGAAAAAGCCCTTGAGAACTCTAATGGTCAACAAAGATATTGTAATTTTAGAGCAAATATTTTGTGAGGAAAAATTAGAAGCATTTAGATAGAATAAGACATTTAGAAAGAAGCATTTAGAAGAAGAAAGACACTGGACTTCTTTCTGCCCCTTAACTTTCTTGAAACATTAAGCTGTTAACTTTTTTTTTTAATGATTTTTTTATTATATTATGTTAGTCACCATACAGTACATCCCCGGATTCTGATGTAAAGTTCGATGCTTCATTAGTTGCGTATAACACCCAGTGCACCATGCAATACGTGCCCTCCTTACTACCCATCACCGGTCTATCCCGTTCCCCCACCCCCCTCCCCTCTGAAGTCTTCAGTTTGTTTCTCATAGTCCATAGTCTCTCATTCATTCCCCCTTCTGATTACCCCCCTTTTCTTTATCCCTTTCTTCCCCTACCGATCATNCATCATCGTAATTCTTATGTTTCATAGATGAGAGAAATCATATGATAATTGTCTTTCTCTGCTTGACTTATGTCACTTAGCATTATCTGCTCCAGTGCCGTCCATGTTGCAGCAAATGTTGAGAATTCGTTCTTTCTGATAGCTGAGTAATATTCCATTGTATATATGGACCACAACTTCTTAATCCAGTCATCTGTTGAAGGGCATCTTGGCTCCTTCCATGATTTAGCTATTGTGGAAAATGCTGCTATGAACATTGGGGTGCATATGGCCCTTCTCTTCACTATGTCTCTCTCTTTGGGGTAAACACCCGGTAGTGCAATGGCTGGGTCATTGGGTAGCTCAATTTTTTAGTTTTAAAGGGACCTCCACACTCTTTTCCAGCATGGCTGTACCAACTTGCATTCCCACCAACAATGTAGGAGGGATCCCCTTTCTCCCCATCCTCTCCAACAATTGTTGTTTCTTGCCTTGTCTATTTTTGCCATTCTAACTGGCATAAGGTGGTATCTCAGTGTGGTTTTGATTTGAATTTCTCTGATGGCTAATGATTTTGAACATTTTTTCATGTGTCTGTTTAAGTTGTTAACTTTTTACATGAAGAAAACAAACTTTGTCACAGTTTTTCTATATGTAAATGAAATAGAAATAATATTGCCTTCCATTTATCATGTGGAAATACAAATGGAAATGGTAGAAAAGTCTGGAGAGAAAGGCCCTGTATAAAGTATAAGTTTATCTTTTTTTTTTTTTAAGATTTATTTATTTATTTTGGAGAGACAGAGAGAAAGAGAGAGGGGAAGGGGAGAGAGCATGCATGTGAGCAGGGGGAGGGGCAAAGGGAGAGGGAGAGAAATCCTGAAGTAGACTAGACTCCCCAGACCCCCACTGAGCGGGGAGCCTGAGGCAGGGATCAGTTCCAGGTCCCTGAGATCATGACCTGAGCCGAAAACAAGAGTTGGCTGCTTAACTGACAGCCATCCAGGCGCCCCAAAGTATATTTTCGTCTTATATGAAGTGGCCTGGAAAGTGCCTGGCATATAGTCAGTTTACAATACAGGCTGTTTATTATTGATGTCCTTAGTATTCATGTACAATGGTTTGTCATTCAATCTAGTACTTCCAAATTTACATATTTAGAACTCAGCTTTGAGCATGCTTTCTAGTAAAAATACTGATATTTTATTTCCTTAATACGTTAATCGTAGTCCAGGAGATCCTGGAGAAGGGAGAAATAACCTGCCTTTATCAATAGAAACTCCACCAAGAAATGGCAAATATGACTTCAATACATGAATTACTTTGTACACAGAGTCAGAACAAAAGGCCCTAGCCTTATTTTTAGATTTCTAAATTACATATTGAAATTGAGGATATATAAATGGAAACATCATGCAAAATGCCCTGAACTTAAGGGATACTGTGCATTTGGCATGGAAAAATTCTCAGCCTCTGAAAGGATGAAAATTTGTCATTACTCTTGCTTCTCTATTACTGGGCCAGGCTGGTGTGTGTTATAAATCAGCTCATTATGCCCAGGGAAGGATATTGAATAGTCTCTATTCAGTTAGAAAAATGTCAGTAATATATCTTAGAAGAAGTCAGACCTTTTCTGGTTCTCTAATATTCTTCAACATGCACCCAGTGATTCTGTGTACTCGACTTCGCCATGTGAAAATTCAAGCTCTGAGATGCAGTGGGAAGGAGAGTGAGAGGACATTCGGGACATTGGCTTACAGCATGATGCCACAGAAAAGCTAAGCAGTTTTCCTTTTACAAAACCAGAAGCTATCTTTATTAAGGTTTCAGTGCACCGAGAAGGAAGACACACTCACTACAGGCTAGATCCTCACTTATTAGGAGTTCTTCCTTCCTCACATGGAGCGTATCCAAAATGTCTTGTCCATTTTTTCTGAATCCAGTGGTAGAAGACTGGAACTATATTTTTATGGGCTGAGAGAAGTAACTCATACTTTACTTCATAGACATTTCATGGTGACCTGCTAGTTATCATGAAACCTGCAGCCTACCCCTTGGTCCAGATAAAGATACTCTGAATGGATATGTATAAGATATATATATATATGTATATATGTACATGTGTGTATATCTATCTATATAAGATTTTATTTTATTTGATGGATGGATATGTATAAGATAAATATATATATATATATATATATATGGATATGTATATGTGTATATATGTGTGTATATCTATATAAGATTTTATTTATTTATTTGAGAGAGAGAGCATGTGTGTGAGAGAGCGCATGAGCAGGGGGCAGGGGCAGAGGGAGAGGAAGAAGCAGACTCCCCACTGAACAGGGAGTGTGATGTGGGACTCAGCCTCAGGACCCTGGGATCATGACCTGAGCAGAAGGCAGATGCCTAACCGACTGAGCTGTCCAGGCAACTGCCTTATTTATATATTTTAAATATATTTATAACATAAATATAAATCTAATATTTATGTATTAATTTGGGTGGAAGTAAGATATTTGCTACATTCAGCAAAATCTGAGCAGTCTCTGTTAGGTGGAATCCCGTCCATGCAATGTGAGACAGTAACCAATGGTCCTTGAACTTGGGGTTAGTTAAGGCATTTATTTAGTATGCTTAAATCTTAAAACTGAATAATAACTACATTAATTTTATTGTAAATGAACTGAAAATATGTTTTTCTTATAAATTCTTCTCCATGGACCAATGGTATTACTAGGGACTGGAAATAACCTTTAGCTATAGGGGGTCAAGCAGGACAGTGTTCTAATCAGATAGGACTGTTATTTTCTTTGTGTTGTCCCAGTTCTACTGGCTTTATCCTGAGAGTCCCATGGGAACGTCTTCTGGGCTTGTTCCTTTTCCGTTTCAGTTTTCTTTATTCTGTTTTTATTTTTTATTTTTTGGTCGTTGTCATAAACTTCATCAAACTATAGTCTTTGTCAATTGGTTTATATAGGCACTTTGTTTCACTGGTATATACTGTGCAGGAAACCGGAGTGCTTAAACTGATGGATCATTTTTGTGTATTTACCTGACCTGGTACCTCTCTGAACAATTTTTGATTTATGTATCTCTGTCAATATACTTTTTGTTGTCTGCTTCCTCTAGGTTACTATGGAAGGTAGGGTTTATAACACATTTTCTTTGGTGGTAAAAGTGATTCGTGTCTGAGATGCAAGCTGAAAGTGGATGCCCAATAAATCAGAGAGACTGCTTTTGACCACAGGTAACAGAAAATCAAGGGTGTCTTAAACCATTAGGATGTTTAATTTAATGGATAAGAAGCTCGGGGGTAGATAGTAAGGGGTAGTTCACTAGCTAGGTGATGCCCGCAAGGGCCCAGGCACTTTAGTTTTTGCTCAAGATGTTGGCTTTGTCCTTTGCCTCATTTATGTCACAGAGGACTGCCGGAGCTCCTGACATCGGTCCTAATGCGATGGCACCTAGAGCAGGAAGAGAGAGAGGAGGGGAAAATGGGATTACTCCATGGGCATGTCTGTGTTTTTAAGACCAAAATATTTTGTGGTTCAGATTTCTTTTTTTACATAGTATTTTTTTAGAATTATGTCTCATGGACACCTTGAGCTGCAGAGTGGCTGGGAAGAATTGGCTTTCTGCCTTGGGAGCTGGGAATGGGTATGGAATAGATAACTAAGGATTCATACCAATTACAATCATTGTGTTTGAATTTCCTGTGTTACACATAAAACATTCACCTTTCAGCCATGGTAGAGGGACATTTCTAATATCCCTTAATATCACAAGAGCCACATATACCCAAGCTTTTATCTGTCACACATTTCTCAAGGGGAATATTAATGGGTCATAAAGAACAAGAACACGATTTAATAGCAGGATTATATGGGTGAATATAGAAATTTTCATGCACCAGAAATGACTATTTTGCTGTGTTCTACATATGAGTAATGTATGCTCAATAAAGATATATTAAAGAAAATTATGAACAGAAATGGATCCAACACTTGCATTTCTCTGAGCCCCACTGGATAACTCTTCATTGGTGCAATTAAAGCAAACATTAAAACCCACGCTTGATTAATGTGAAAACAAAAATGTTCTGTTAATAAAAGTAACCATTGAAACCATTGATCACATGGGTATGTAGATCACAGAGGGTGATTCTCGGGACTGGAGAAGGTGGGTGTTATAAATGTCAAGAAGGCTAAAGCTATTTTACGAATTCCTTTGTCACACACACACAGACACAAACACACTTGCCACACTTGCACTGTTGGGTTTTGTGAGCAAGGGACATAAGAATGTAAAAGGGGGTTAAGGTGCCCTGGTGCATTAAGCATCTGATTCTTGGTTTCGGTTCAGTCATGATCTCAGGGTCATAGATTTGAGCCCCGCCTTGGGCTCCACACTCAGCGGGGAGTCTGCTTGAAGACTCTCTCCTTCTGCCCCCCTCCCCACTCTCTCTCCTCACTCTCTCTAAAATAAATAACTAAGTCTTTAAAAAAATAAAAGGGAAATTCCAAGGGCCCTGTAGCCCCAGAATGGTGGGACAGAAGGGTTGAGATTTTAGCCAGGGCAAAGGCAAAACGGTTCTATGGATTAGGGGAATGTATAATAAAACATGTTCATTGGGCAGTTTCTTTACAGACATTTATTTGCTTGGCTCACATGGTTAGGGCTTTATATGGGATGAAGAGAGCTTAATGATTTTAAAGACAAAGGTGTATATTAATATTCTGTTTAAGATTTGAGAAATTTAGTGGGTTTTGTGAGGCTAACTATATGTAATCTTGGCAACTGTTTTTGAATTAATTAACAATGTATGCTTTGTGCAATTTTTGAAGAAAGAGCATGAAGGATAAATTTGTGATTTCTGAGGGACAAATATCTAAACTAATGTTTGTAGGTTTGAATTTTTAAGTTAAGGTTTAAAATTGCATCTTGACTCTCTAGAATATTTTTAGAAAAAAAAGCAACGTAAGAATCATAACAGCAACTTTAAAAATGGCATCTAGTGTTTACTTTGTTCCTAGAAGACTAATGAGAGGGGGTGAAAAGAAGATACTTACCTTCGAAGTGCTTATTCAGATTTTTAAAATACCTACATGGGTCAGATACTATTCAAGAGGTGAAGCCATAGGGATGAAAAAAACAGACAAAGCTTCATAGACCTTATATTCTGGGAGGGGAGACAGATAATAAACAAATAGCAAGTACATTTGTAGTAGGTCAGATGGCGTTAGGTGCTTATGGGGAAAACACGAGAGGTTGCTGTTCTGGGTGGGTGGTGGTGATTGTTGCCATTTTATGTAAGGTGATCATGGAAGATCTCATGGTTAGGTGCCTCACAGATGAGGGTTCCCAGGGAGCTGAGGGAACAAGCTCTATGCACACCCAGGAGAAGACATTCCACACACAGGGAAGTGAGGATGAAGACTTTTTAAAAACTTCGGTACCATTTATATATTGTGATATGACTGTCACTGCAGCAATAATTAGCACGTCTATCATGTTATATAACTTTTCTTTTTCGTGCTTGGAATAATTACATTCTAGTCTCTTGGCAAGTTTGATGATTAAAATACAACATTGCTGTCTATATTCACAACGCTGTGCATTAGATCCCTAGAACTTATTTACATGCTACTCATTGCACGTTGTACCCTTCAAGAACATCCGTTTTATACCCCCCTCCTATACCCTGCCAACCAGACTTTACTCCTTGTTTTTACAAGTGTGGCTTTTTAAGATTCCATATATAGGTAATATCATAAAGTATTTGTCTTTCTCTGATTCATCGCACTTAACATGATGTCCTCAGGTCCATGCATGTTGTCAGTCGAGTATGAAGACTTTAAGTCAAAATAAAACTTGGGCTACTTAAGGAGCACGCAGCAATAATACTAGGTATGCCTGCTTACAGATCTGTTGTTAAAGACTCATCCTTTATTCAGGCACTGGTGAAGTGGGCTTTCTTAGAGAAATTCTGTTCCAGTTCTATCTAGGTCTTTTCTTTATTCCCAGAACCAATTCTTTGTTACCCACTGATTTTCTTACTGTAATTGTTACCATTTTGAGTACTTACTGTGTGGTGGATCTGGTGCTAAATGATTTACACACGTATCTTATTTAATGATTTTCTCAGCCTTCAAGACTGATTCATCAAGGTTAAGTTGTCCAATAACAAAGCCAATGAGTGGCTGAAACAGAATGAGAACTTCGCTTCTCAAGTGGCTCCATACTCCAAGCTAATTCACTACATCTCAGACTGAATTTGTAACTTTCTTGTATTTAGTATCCTGGACAGACTGAAAAAGATCTTTCCATATCCATAGTTGTTAAAAATTTAGCCTTTAGAGAAACTTCATTAATTTCTGTAGGTGTGTGTTTCCTAAATTATATTCTTCAGAAAACTATTCCAAAAGATTTTGAATAATTTTTATATGAAAAAGTGGTCCCATGGTCAAATAATTTTTAGAAACACTAGTTTATATAATGCCTCCCAGAGTCTTTGAAATGGTAATGTGCATTGAACATCTCCATGAAGTGAATGTCTTCAAATCATTTGATCGTGGAAGGGCTGTTTCTGAAATACCTATTAATATCTCAATGACCTAGCTTATATAGAACACAGCTTTCAAAATGATGCTTTTCTATTTTCAGTTTCAGAATGGATTACCCAGGTCCATTTGATGAAGGGGGATTTATGATGCTTCCATGAGAAAGCACTCTGGTTATTGCTTACAGCAAAATACCTTTTTTTGCTGCGCTGTTTCAATTTGAAAGAACTCCCGTAATTTGAATTTAGGTGGTAAAATATAACATCCAGGATGACTGACATCTAGAAGCTTTCCCTTCAAAATTTAGAAATCCCTTAGCATTGATGTGTACGTTATGCTTTCAAATATCCATCTCTCTTATTCCTTCTTACTCATTTTTACTGGGAATAAAGAAGAGAGAATGATCTGTCCCTGTTCTTTATTGTTTGCTGTTTGACTATTTCTTGTCTATCTGTGTGCAGTTTAGTTCTTCTCGACCTGATTGGACAGTCACTGACAAGCTTCAAGTAGGGCTATTCTGGTCTCAATGTACTGTCACAGTTTACTTTGAGAACAAACACTGTTATATCTTTGGTTTGTAACTGAGACTTCTGTTCTTTGGTGTCACCTGTTGGGGCTTTGGTGTAATTTAAGACTGAGAGAGAGGAAATACAGGAGAAATTTCCAAAATTTACTACATCCTTTTCTTGACTTCTACTTTTTAGAGGTCCCAGTTAGCTTGGGAAGTCTGAGTTTCAAAAACATCTCTTCATTCTGCAGTTTCGCCAACCACATGGTCAGCAGAACATAAGATGGCGGCCTGAATCATCATTCCATTTTGTTTCACATTTTCTAGAGTTAGGAGTGCCTTGAGACTAATACTGTTTGTTGGAGCAAGTTGGCTCATTATTTCTGGGAAAGCTTCTACTTTCTTTTGTCTAGGCTCTTCTTTGGGAAGTGTGACAGCTTCCACCTTGGTTTTTCTCTGTGCTACTGTGGCATGGTTGTTTCATGGTCCCACACTGTGAGCCATTTGAAAAGAAGCACCTGGGAACTACACACTAGGGTCTATGGCCTTGGGGAGATTTTCACAGAGCCATCTACTTTCCCTTGTACACATCTTCTGGGGACCACAGTGTTTACTGGTAGGAAACCTCTGTTCATTCTACTCAAGAAATAAATGCAAAACCTGGCACTCTCTTTTCTCACTTGTATTTTACGGAGCGACTCATACTAAGATGGCAAGGGCTGGACACCTCAGGGCCGTAAGGTAACCGCAGGCCCACACCTGTATCTACAATGGTAGCTGTTGGCAGAACCCCAGCACTGGCTCACTTCAGTCAGCATGGACATGGCCCTGGAGTGTGGCAGCTGGTCCTGTCAGCCAAAGCTCTCTTTGGCAGCAGCTTTCAGCAGGTCAGCTGATAGCTGAGCTCACAATTCTTTCAAAAAATATCCTCCAAGTCCTCTGAAGTTGTCTCAGCAAAGCAGATCCATGCCGAACGCTGCACTCCTAGCTTTCCACTCAATTCCCTTTCATTCAAAAAGCTATTGAATTTTTGAGCTGGAAAAAAATGTCTCTAGGGGCGCCTGGGTGGTGCAGTCGTTAAGCGTCTGCCTTCGGCTCAGGGCGTGATCCCAGCGTTCTGGGATCGAGCCCCACATCAGGCTCCTCCGCTAGGAACCTGCTTCTTCCTCTCCCACTCCCCCTCCTTGTGTTCCCTCTCTGCTGGTTGTCCCTGTCAAATAAATAAGTAAAATCTTTATTTAAAAAAAGTCTCTAAGCTCAACTCCTTATTTTGTAGAGTGAAATATGGGCTTCAGAGAGGTGTTCTGAATACAGACATTACTTAGGAGATGGGGACATGGTATATCCCCAGTTTACCAGTGCATAACATAGGCAGGGTATGCTCCAACATGGGGATATCTTGCTTTGTGACTTGGCCTCATAATCCTGAAGAAGCTTAAAAAATGCTATGGGCATGTAGATAAAGTTGTAACACTGGACTTCTATTCATTTGGTAAAATGAATAACTCTCACCATCTGTGACTTTCAGTACCACAAATGAAGGGACCCTTTGGGTGGCTTAATTGGTTAAGTATCTGCCTTCGCCTTGGGTCATGATTGTGGGGTCCTAGGATCAAGTCTGACATTGGGCTCCTTGCTCAGAGGGGAGCCTGCTTCTCCCTCTCCCTCTGCCCCTCCCCCCTGTTCAAATAAACAAAATCTTTAAAAAAAAAAAAAGCACAAACTAAGGTAATTTTTTTTGGCCATTGGTAATGAATTGTTAACTGATAACCATTACTGTTTTACTAAAAAGTTAAACTCTTATTAAATACTATATCCATTTAACCTTAAGATTATGTTTTAACATTTAATTCTTTGTCTCAGTAAGATTCAGAAAATCCAACAATAGAGTCCCTTTCTAAAAAAATTCAAAGACGATTTAAAATTTGAAGGAAGTAAAGTACCTGTCTATAGAAGGGGAACCGGAGTGTCCTGCTTAGAAAATTCTCAACTACTCCGAGATGCTCTCCTTTGAAATATATTGCATAAGTGGGGCAATAAATATTGACCGACTATACTAGACCTATATGAAATCAGGCTGTGAGTTTTACCTTTTATTCCTCTGTTTCTAAGACTACATGAAATATTAGAGATAAAGTTTGCCCTCTGCCAAAAGGAATCTAAGTGGATGGTAGATTATTATCATGTGGGTAAAATGTTCTACATTAAAGTTTTACATCCCTTGAAATCTTGTATAAGGTGGAATAAAGTAAAATGTATTCATCTGGCAATTGAAACACTGTGAAGTATTCAGAGGAATCCTGCTGGTCAGATCAGAGAGTTGAACATTAATTTATTCACTTACTGAATGGATTTATCTGTGGGAACATTTAAGCACAGTGGACTTAGTAAATGATAGCGTGGTAACAATAAGCATATACTGATTTCTTTTTTTCACTGAAACAAAATTCATATAACGTTCACCATTTTAACTGCATTTAAGTATACACTTCCATGGCTTTTAATATATTCATAATAGTGTGCAACTATCATCACTAATTCTAGAACATTTCTTTCTTTCTTTTTCTTTTTAAGATTTATTTATTTATTTTAGAGAGAGAGAGAAAGAGAGAGAGCTTGAGCAGGAGGAAGGGGCTGAGGGAGAGGGGGAGAGAGAAGGAGACTCTGCTGAGTGTGGAGCCTGACATGGGGCTTGATCTCGCTACCCTGAGATCATGACCTGAGGTGAAATCAAGAGTCAGATGCTTAACCAACTGAGCTACACAGGCGCCCCTCTAGAACATTTCTATCACTCCAGAAATAAGCCCTATACCCAATTCTTCTCTCCCTCATCCTCTGGCAACCACAAATTTACTTTTTGTTTCTATGGATTTGCCTAATTTGGGCATTCCATAAGTGGAATCATACAACATATAGCATTTTGCGTCTGGCTTCTTTTACTTAACAGTGTTATCAAGTATCCATGTTGCAGCATCTGTCAGTAACTCATTACTTACAGCTGAATAATAGTCTGCTATATGTACCACATTTTGTTTATTCATTCACCAATTGATGGACACTTGAGTTATTTACACTTTTTCTATTATGAATAATGCCAGCATGAATATTCATGTGCAAGTTTTTGTGTGAACACGTTTTCAGCTTTCTTGGGTTTGTACCTAGGAGTAGAATTGCTGGGTCATATGGTAACTCCAACTTTTTGAAGAACTGTCCAATTCCACAGTGACCAATACCATTTTTCATTCCCACCAGAAATGCATGAGGATTCCAATTTCTCCACAATCTCCCCAACATTTGTTCTTTCCCTCTTTCTTTAAATTATAGCCATCCTGGATAGTATCCCATTGCGGTTTTGGTTTGTACTTCCCTAATAACTAATGATGTTGAGTATGTTGAGTATATACTAATTTTTAATCTCCACCTTTATGCTGAATGAAGAAACAAATGTAATTGAACAGAAAATTCAAAGAGTATATATAAATTAACATTATGATGAAACTATCATGTCCACATGCTACAGTTTTAAATCTGTAACACTCATGCGTATATTTCTTTTAGATCTCCAATTAAATATATGTACAGGTGCATATGAAAATAGTCTAATGGAAGACTGAAGTGGGCCTTACTATCTGGGATTCTCAGCTGACCATGACACATGCTTGAGCCATTTCTGAGGAGAAACAAATCTTTCATGAATTTTTAGAAGCCATCTGAATATTAAATTCAAGAAAGTGTCCAAGGTGTAAAAAGTAAAATGGTTGATTGCTTTCATTATCTCCAACCTCCCAATAATGAACCATTTTTTCTTCTCTAGTGCCCCATTTCTCCTCCTTCTCATGAGATTTTTAGACATCTGCTGTCCCGGGTTTTTCCAGTTTTCTTCTTTCTAAATTTACTCTCTAAAAAGACTCTTATTGCTTTTATCTATACGTTAAAGTGAATGTAATCCAATGTGTTACAAATGCAACAAGAACAAAGAAGTCAGGATTAGTAATAGTCTAGTTTGCTGTTTGAACTAAGTGGACTCCAACTCCCATGCTTGTATGCTTAGTGTTCTTTTTATGGTTTCTCTCTCTCCTATTCCTGACTGGCTGTCAACAGTCATCTGACTTTTCTTTCTGTTCTGAGTGTAACTGTCCACTTTCAAAGATGGGTCCTGAAGCTCTATTCTACAAATCTGTTGAAAAGGTGTTTAAAAAATCATAGCCAGTAGTTGTTGAGTGGTTTCCTTTATAAGATTGCTTTAGGGCTTTCTGTGATGACCGTTTTGACTGTTTAGTTATTTCTCCCTTTCTGTTACTAGGTTATTTTTGGATACGTGACACCTGGTATTTGATTGCAAATATTCCAATGACCTCTGTTTTTAAAATCATCCCGCTAGTGTGAACTTTTGACACCTGACACTTTTATGAAGCACATAATTTAGATTATAAACCAGCAGAGTTTAACTAGGGAAATTTTCAGACAAGGCTAAGTTGGTCTAATGTCCAAGCAAAACATATACTGTGCTGCCACATGGCTGATCTTATGTCTATTTTGAGTTCCATGAGCCTGATGTTAATTACCTCTTTCAGCGGATGTTTGTTGACAGTTAATGTACTCTGCTACCTGACTTTTCAAAAGCAATTATAGATTCTGGGTTGCACCCTTAAATTAATATCACACTTGCCAGATCCAATAGAAGAGCTGTTCTTACCTTTTAACACTCCCAGCCACAAGATGCATCTGAGTTGTGATAAATGTTACTTTGGGGTTTAGATTAATGTGTTTTCCTATCTTTGTGCTTACTTATAATTGCCATTATAAAATTGAGTATGAATGACTTTTATTCTTCTTTACTCAGGTGTAAACCGATCACTTATATAAGTACTACCGTTTAACTTGGTTACCTTGTTCTACTGTCTCTTTGCTGTGTACAGTCAGTGATGTCTATATAGCTAATTTTGGCTTATAATTGATTTAGGAAACTGTTTTAAGTATTATTATTTATAGTAAAGCTATTTTGTTTTATCCTACATAAATACTACCTGGCATTTTGTTCCTATTCTCCACCCTCTTATCCAGGAAACTACCAGCTTTTACTTGATGGAAAGAAATAATAATGATGATTTGACTCATTAGTTTGTCATCTAATGAATTCAGATAAAAATTATGAGTAGCCTAAATCATGTCTGAACAATTTAGAAACTGTTATCTCCAAGGAAAATAAAGTAAAATCCTTTGACAATAATTTATAGGTTGTGTGGAGAAGTTGCTATGAGTAACAGATTGGCACATGAAAATTTTATTTTCCCAAGGGTTACACCTCCTCCCATATTTTTACACATGTGTTTCTTTCTCCCCCCAGTTCATCTGATTGCATGTGCAGGTTTCAAACTGTGTATAGTCCTAAGTCATGTTTAATGACTAAAAGCTACATATTGCCAAGCACTGTGAGGCACTGATGAACATCTAAAAGATGGAAGGTCCAAACGAGGAATGATTATGACTTGGAGGAGGCTTAGGAAACTGTAAAGTCATGCTAAGAATAATGAACTTGAATAGAAAGATAAGGAAAGGTATCCGACTGAAGAAATATTGTTACCAGGCAGAGAGAGAGAGAGAAGTGCAAGGAGGGTGAGATGCCAAGGAGGGTGAGAAGTGCAAGGAGGGTGAGATGTAAAATTATCATGCATGAGGACGTATGTTCTCTTGCCTAAGTTGCATGCCATTGACCTAAGCTGGTCACCAGTGTCATTAATAGTGAAGGTGGTCTTCTTAAGGGATTTTTTCCCCCTGGATATTTAGACTCTGAAATACATATATTTTCTGTTCTATTTTTTTCTCCTCCATTTGCATGTGAAATTTTATATCCTAGGTTATGTTTTCTTCACAAAGCTCTGAATCATTGGGAATAAGATTTCCTTTTAAAAGTTTAGATATTAAGGGATGCCTGGGTGGCTCAGTCAGTTAAGAGTCTGCCTTCTGCTTGGGTCATGATCCCAGGGTTCTGGGATCATGTCCCGCATTGGGGTCCTTGCTCAGTGGGGAGCCTGCTTCTCCCTCTACCTGCCACTCCCCCTGCTTGTGCTCTCTCTCTTTCTCTCTCTCTCTCTGACAAATAAAATCTTGAAGAAATAAAAGTTTAGATATTCAGAAAAAACAAATATTGAAACAAACTGTTACTAAGTCTTAGGACAGTAGTTTTTTCAAAATACAAAAATGTAATCTAATATTGTAAAGCTGGTATAAATAGATGTACCAGATATCAGTTAGGATCTTTGCTTTTACTGAAGCAATATCATCCTCTAAATATATACTATTGATTGTAACTGCCAGAGCTAAGGATATCTATAAGTGTTCATTAAAGTTTTAGGAAGACAGTACATTTTAGTGGTAAAAAAATATATATATATTTTGGCATTAGGCAGGCTTCAATTCAAATTCTGATTTGGTCACTTTTTATAACTTTGGGCAAATTACTTAATTCCTTTGAACCTCCATTTCCTACTCTGTAAAATGAATATATTTGTAAAGCATTCACCATTCCCTCTGTACAGTAACTACTCATAAATGTGTGTATTATGATGGCTATTATCTTCCTGTTTTTCCTCCTCTGTTATTTAAAATAATTGGTAATTCTTTTCATCTTTCGCTCTTTTACACTGCTTTTTTGACAGTCTTTCTTTTCATTCATGTACCATTTATCAGGGCTTTTCAGAAAGAGAATTGTCAATTCTAGAACCATGGGACAGAAAAAGACCTTAAGTGGCCACCACATCTATCCCTGTTTCAAAACAATGGAATATCTGGATGATTCAAGACCAAAAGGAATTCGTCTGTTTGCAAAATTTAAGAACAGAATAGCGATGACCTCTTTTGGTAATGCCATGTAAGATGTTCTTTATGTGTAGTCTAGGTTTCTCTTAATCAATCCATTTAAAAGGAAAAGTATACTCTTATTTATATAACAATTCCTGCCTAAGTTGTAAATCCTTTACAACTGACTCAGGCCTGGCTGAATGTCCTTTACATTTCTTATAGTTGGTTCTGCTTTCAGTTAAAATGTAGGGGGCTACAAAAGATCACTGCTTATGACATAACAATGAGGAGAAAACTAAACTGAGTAAACTAAAAAGAAATGTATTTTCTTTAAAGCCATGAAAGAGCTATGAATCCCATTGAACTTTCAATGATTATGAGTGTGGTATCATGGCAGATTGGAATCCCATGGAGATACAAACAGAGTTTATCCACCCCACCTTCCAACACTCTTCCACAGGATTTTTGCTGAATAAACAGCTGCATGGAAACTTAGGAGCTAGGCTGGAAAACAAGTGATTTCATGAGGTACTTATATTGCAAATCCCTGTGGAAGGATACACTTAATTCTATCCTTAAGACACTTAAAGCTAGAAATGAACTAAAACCAGTTGAAGTAGAAAACCAGCCCCAACGGTGTTCAATTCCTTATTAGGTCAAAGAGATCAACCTCTCTAGATGTCTGCCAAAGAAAAGGGGAGCTCTTTCTGTGGAAAATATCACCTATTTCAGTCTTGACTATTGTTTCTTACACAATGACAGATGAAAAAATAAAAACTAAGAAACATGAAGCAGGAAAATATGGTTCATAATAAAAATAAAAAACAGAAACACACAGAGATGTTAGAATTAGTAGAAAAGGACGTTAAAATAACATTTTAAATGTGTTTAAAATTTAGAAAAAATGTGGCCAAAATGGATGAAAAGATGAAGGATGTCAACAGAGAAAAGGAAACTTTAAAAAAAGAACCAAATCTAAGTTTTGAACTGAAAACTATGATATTTGAAATGAAAAATATTCAGTGGGATTAACAGCAGATTGGACAGAACAGAACAGAATTAGTGATCTAGAAAACATTCAGTAGAAATTATCCAAACTGAAGTACAGAAAGAAAAAAGAATTTAAAAAACAACAGAAAGAGAGTATCAGACCTCTGAGACAGAATCAAATGGTCATTCATGAAATTAGAGTTCCAGAATGAGAGGAAAGAGTGGGACACATGTTTGAGAAATAATGGCCAAGAATTTTCAAATTGATTAAAACCACTACTTCACAGATTCAAAAAGCTCAGTGAACCACAAGCAGGGTCGATACAAAGAATCCACACAGAGAAATATCACAGTGATCTTGTTGAAAACCAAAGGTAAAGGGAAAAATCATAAAGTAACCAGAGGGAAAAGNCAGATTCAAAAAGCTCAGTGAACCACAAGCAGGGTCGATACAAAGAATCCACACAGAGAAATATCACAGTGACCTTGTTGAAAACCAAAGGTAAAGGGAAAAATCATAAAGTAACCAGAGGGAAAAGAGAATATATTCAGATGAACAAGATGAGAATAAAGACAATTTGTAATCAGAAACAACAGAAGCCAGAAAATAATGGAAGGACATCTTTAAAGTGGTGAAAAAGAAAAAACCTACTATAACTTAGAGTTCTATACCCAGCAGAAATAGTTTTCAAAAATGAGGGTTAATTTAAGACTTTTTTCAGACATACAAAAGCTGAGAGAACCTACCACCAGCAGTTCATACTGTACATACAGTTGACCCTTGAACAATATGGAGGTTAGGGGCACTGACCCCTTGCATAGTCAAAAATATCGTGTAAAACTTTTGATCCCCCCAAAACTTTAACTACTAATAGCCTTCTGGTGACTGGAAGCCTTACCAATAGCATAAGCAGTCAATTAACCCATCTTTTGTATGTTATATGTATTATATACTGTATTCTTACAATAAAGTAAACTAGAGAAAAGAAAATGTTGTTAAGAAAATCACAAGGAAGAGAAAAGTACATTTGTAGTACTGTATAAAATCTGCATATAAGTTGATCCAAGCAGTTCAAACCTGTGTTGTTCAAGGGTCAACTGTAATACTAAAGGAAGTTCTTTATGCTGGAATAAAAAGGTCCCAGGTAGAAGTCAGATATCTATAAGGAATAAAGTGTACTGGAAAAATGAATATATGGTAAATAAAGAAGACTATCTAAAATATTTATTTAAAAGACTATTGATTATCTGAAGCAAATATAATTACAAAGAACTGTAAGGGTTATAATTTATTCAGGTGCAAAATGTATGAGGATAATACCACAAAGGATGGAATGAGGCAAATGGAATCATACCGTTGTAAGGTTGTTACACTATTTATGAAGTGATATAATATTAATTCAAGGTGTCTTGTGAGAAATAAAGGATGCATATTGTAATTACTACAGAAATTACCTAAAGACTCCTGCAAAGTGACATAGCTAAAAATAGATAATAGAAAATACGAAGTGTAATGCAAAACAGAAATATTGGAAACATTTCACTCAAAGGATGTCAGGAAAGGTTAAAGAAAAAAACTCCGATAAGGCAAATAGGAAGGAAATAGAAAGATGGTAGGTTTAAACCCAATTATCTTAGTAATTACATTAAATGTAAATGGACTAAATGATCCAATTAAAAGGCAGAGAAAGTCAGATTATGGGGATAGTGTATCAAAATAAGATCCAAATACATGTGATTACGAGAGACACAACTTAAATAAATAAAGGGATGGAAAAATATACCATGTTAACATAAATCATAGAAAAGTATCGTGACTGTGTTACTATCAAACAATATATATTTCAAAGTAAATAGATGAAAGCAGAGATCATAGATGAAACTGAAAGTTTTATAGTCATAAAACTATCAATTCATCATGAAGACATCACAATTTTATCTTGAGTATGCACTTAATAGCAAACCTTCAAAATTTCACGTAAGTCCTTACTGTTCCTCCTTTCATTGGCTCCTTCTTCTAGTAGTTCTGCGATCTTAGTGCTAATTTAACCATCACTGTCACTTGGGCTCAGGCCTCTGTGGAGTATGGTACTATTACCAGACAGGAAAAGGATTATTTGATATACCTGTTTATCCCTTTATTTATTCCCTCATAGAAGGCATCTAGTGCACTGGCATGGAGTCTACCAGGAATTAGGGACCTGGTGTCAAGCTGTGGTACTGCTGGTAACATCAGACAGGTCACTCAAATCACTTTAAGCCTCAGTTTCCCCATGGGGAATGGGGATAGAAATACTTGCTCTGCCTAATTTTTAGATTTCTTAGGAAGCTTAAATGAGAAAACACATGCAGTGCTGGATATATAAGAGACATTGTTGTGAACATAGTAGTGAGCTTGCTTTTTGGCACCTGCCTAATCCTGGCTCACGTGCAGCTGCTAGCCCCCAGGTGCCTTTTCCTTATTCATCAGTTTAGTCTGTTTTTATCCTGAGACCTTTACAGACAGAGCCGAAGGAGACTGATAAACCTCTATGAAGAAGCTCAGAAGGTTCTGCCCTTAATTTTGTACCTCTTATATTCACTCAAGACAGAAATTTGAAGAGTCTAAACAGGTTAATTAAACCAGGAGGCAAGTCCTATCCTGAGATCTGGTTAAAGATTTTACAAAGAGACAATGGAAAAACATTTAATGTAAAGATTAAAACTTTTGACTAAATTTTTAAAAATGTATTATTTTTTACCTAAAAAGTGGTTTTCCATTTGGTTTTGTTTTTGGAGAGAAACTGATTTCCATGTGTAAAAGGAATAGAACTGTTTTTGTGTGGATTGTATTTTATGGAAGTGTATTTTTTAGTGATAAAATTTTCCTGGAATGAATGAGGTTACCAGAACAGGTTTCCTTGGCATGTGAGAAAATTATAGGACTGTGTGAAATTACAGTTTTAAGATTTGATAAGTTTGAAATTAATTAATGTATCCATATTATACATTAAGGGCTTGCTAATTAAGGTAGACCTCTTAAAAAATATTAACCAATATAAATATTATTTGAAACTTAATTATCTAAACCTACATAAACAACATATCTAAATCATGTCTAAATTTTAATAATATTTCTAATAAGAATAATAATACTTGAAGACTAAGAGATCTTCTTTTCAAGAATAACACTAGTTGTAATATAATTATTACAATAAGCATGATAAAATTGCAGGGCACCTGCAGGGCTCATTTGGTTAAGCGTCTGCCTTGGGCTCAGGTCATGATCCCAGGACCCTGGGATGGAGCCCCATGTCAGGCTCCGTGTTCAGCAGGAAGCCTGCTTCTCCCTCTCCTCCCTGCTTGTGCTCTCTCTTGCTATCCCTCTCTCTCTCAAATAAAAAAGTAAAATCTTGGGGGAAAAAAAAGAAAACCATGAGAAAATTGCATCAGAATCTCCTAGGTATTTATTGTACCCAAAACATTAATATTATGTTTCATGATATCTTGTACATGAACATATATACTATATACATAAGAATTTTCTTCAGTATTTGAAGCAAAAAATTTGCTTCCCACATATCTGTATGAATTGCTGTATGTTTTATGTTCTGTTAAAAACAAACATGACTATGAAGAAAATTTCACTGTTTAAATCCTGAGAATGACTGTGCAGTTGCTCATTTGTTATATTCCTTAATAGAGTGTAGGCCAATTTGATGCTTACAACATAACAGAACAGATTCCTGTTGTGAGTGGATTTCTTAATAGTAACCTGAAAAAAAATGTAGGAAACTTTGTAGGAAGGTGGTAAGGGAAAATGATAAAGGCATCGAAGGAAATGCTTCTGGTGTCAGGAGGCAGAGAGAGTGACAGGATCAGCTTGGGGTGTGGTAAAGTAGGATCAGAGAGTTCTATGTGTATGATCTCAGGAAGGTCCACCTAACTTGGGCCCTTATTTTCCTTATCTGTAAAATGGGGATAATAATACCTGCCTAATAGTATTCTTATGATATTGATACCAGGTTATGTTTATAAATAATTTAATACAATGCTAGGGACAGGTACATAGCAAACATACACTAGATTCAACTAATAAAGTGAAAATTAACTTTCCCCCTGAAATGGGGTTTAAGAAGTTCTGTCATTTCCATCTTGATTTACTTAATCTCTCTATATAAATGATGAGTTCTAGATCAGCAGATTACCTTTGGAAAACCTTTATTGGTTTTATTGAAAAAGTCATTTCTCTGTCACATCATCCATTAACATAAGGTTGCAGCTCTGACTTATTCAATGAGGCTTTGTTACATAAAAATGAAGCTATTGATATTATTGACTATTAATGAATGCTTATTCCATAGTATAAGTTATTGTTTCCACAAAATATAATCTATTTTAATAACCGAGATGAACCACAAATTTTTTAAACAAGGAATGAGTTTCTATATTCAATTTATTAAACTAACCAGGTACTCAGCATATAGCTTTAATTAAGTTATTTGCCTTGAGGCCAATCAATAATTAATTTCCCCATTCAAAAACTATGACTTGGATGTTTCTCTTAAAGCATGCCAATTAAAAATAGAAAAGCCAAACTATAAAAAATATATGTTTATTGACAAGTTAGAAGATGTTGCCAGGCTTTTTAACAAGCTCTTTGAAAATACTGCTTTATTTGAAAAGAAGCTTTAATTACCTTTGATCATGGCACTGAAGTCTTAGCATTATATTCCTATTTAGTAATACATACTCAGCTCATGGTGATACTTCTGTCATAGCTTGTGGTGATTAGGGAGAATCATAAAAGACAATTGATAAACTTGTTAAGATTTGACTATGATGGAAAGAACAGCTTTGAATTATTCTTATTAATTTAACCCATATATTTTAGAAAACTAGTGATAAGCTGGTTGCCATGAAGTATTTACTACTGTAAAATGATAAGTTTTAGCACACTTTACTAACAAATCTGAAACTGAGTTTTGAGAGAAAGGGAAATGGGACTCATATTCTCTTTTATTTCCCAAACTATGAGTTTATATAAAATATAATGCTAACATTCTCCCCGTTGCTCACTCTGTTCTAGCACCATGGCCTCCTCACTGATCTTACACAAGCCTGAAGTTTGCATTTGGTGTGCCCTTTGCCTGGCATACTCTTCCCTTGGATATTTACTTCACTTCTTCACTTTGCTCAGTGTCATTTTCTCAGAGTTGCTTACTCCTATCCCTCCCACTTAAAATCACACACTACAGTGCCCCTAATTTCCTTTAACCTGCTCTGTTTCTGTCTGCCATTCTAAACTAGTCATCTTCCAATGTACTATATATCTTAACATATTTGTTTATTGTAGGTTCCATCAAATGTAGACTCCAGGAAGCCAGAGAGTTTTGTTTGCTCTACTCATGCTGTATTTCCAGTACTTAAAATATTGTCAGATGCCTAGTGAAAACTGGATAAATATTTGTTGAATGAATGAATAGATGCATCAATAAATGTAGAAGTAAATAGATTCAACATCCTAGCTTAAGCACCTAGAAATTGTTCTGATTATTTGCCTGATTGCCTCAAACCTGGACTCATCAATGGAATGTGCCAAATGAAGTTAAAAAGCCAGAGATGGTATCTCATAGAACGAGAAATCCAAAGAATTTAAGGAGATTTGGTATCTCCCAACTTTGTTCCTCAAGAGGATATAGGAAACACATTCTTCACTAGACATTAAGAAATTCACTAGTGAGGGGAGTGCAATATTCTTGAAAAAGACTGCAGTGGCTGTCATCTCTAGGCTGGGATGATATCGCCACATACATTGGCATCCCATGTTCACTGAGGCCAAATAGCAGCACTCAATTGAAAGCAAGGTGAGGTGGTTCCATGATAATCAGCAGAGTGAGAGTGATGATAAAGTTTAACATACAGAAGACTTTGGAAGTGGCTAATTGATCCTGGGGATTCCAGAACTGAAATTGTTGATATCTCATTAAGGTCCTACTGAAAAACCCTCTAGGTTTGGCAGTGGCATGGGTAGCCCACCACATTGGAAATTTATGATCCCTCATACTTGCCTATCCTGAATCAGATCATAGACTCAGAGTTCCTTAAATGAAAGGAAAGATTTGTCTTGGTGAAGAAGGACCAATAGTCTCAAGTATATCTTCTTCCTAGTCTTTCTCTAGTACTTTTGATACAGTGTATTATTGATGATTAACTTTATTGTTTGATCCATAGGTAGCAGCATATCAAAACTGGCTTGTGACTGAACTAGATAGAGAAGGACTGACCATCCCTGAGTGATTGTGGGTATTCACTTCTGAGGAGCGGATGCCCATGTTTTAATTTGGAGTATAGATATTTTCTTACGCCAAGTATGAGAATGCTGTTGTTGCTATTGCTATTGTTTACAATAGTATGGATAGGAAGAAGGTTGTGCTTGGATGGAGAAGTCAAAGACTGCATTATTGGTGATAGTTTATCTTGCTCTCTCAACAACCACTCCTATCACTTTCTAGCTTGTGTTCTGTATCACTCATTTTTGAATTTTAACGCCACTCCTGTCCCTTGTTCATGGAATTCCCCCCACTTTCTGAAGTCTACAACATGTAGTTTAGTGTTTAGTTGTAGTCTACCTTATTTTTAAGTAATTTTATATATGTGTTTTTACCCTCTCTGAGGTCATTTTATTTTAATGCGAGGATGTCATGTATTCCCTTTTGTGTCGTGCTCAATAACCTCTGGTCTTTTGATCTAATAGAACTGCCAGTTCCGTGATATCTCTTTCCACCGGATAGTTCCCACTCATTTATAATCGAACGAGCAAAAACTCAGCAACTCAGTCATAACAAACCAAATAGATAATTCCTGACGCCCAAATAGTAAAGTCTGGTACAATGAAAATGCATGAGCATTTCTGGAAAGAGATCAAAGCCCCCATTCTTTATATTATGAACCAACCAGCAGAGGGAGCAAAAGAGATATTGAAGTGATCCTGTTTCTGCTTGCGCACCTTCTGCTATGGTTGCTGTCTAGAGCTAGGCTGTATTTTTAACATATATTCCCCCTAATCCCTGGGCAGAAATTCACCACATGCCTGTGAAGTCAGTTCTACGAGATTCGACTTGCACAACTTCTTTCTTCAATCTTGAGTTCCATGAAAACCTCAAGAGCTACTGGGTGAAAAACCAGGACTAAAATTTTAGGCTTTCAAACTTTAGGTGGCTCAAGAATTAGGGCAAAGAGATTTTAAATGAATAAAAAAATTAGGATAAATGATATTAATGAATTTCTGCTGTGTTCTGTATTATCTAAACTATTTTGAGAATTTTTCACATATACTCCAATGGAAGTTTTATTACATTCATAGTAAAACTGTATTTTTATATGATCAGGAAATAACAAAGAGAAAGTTCCTTTGAAAAGAATAATTTATATTCTTTTGTGTGTGTGTGTGTGTGTGTGTGTGAATAGTGCATATATACTATATATGATATATTTCCACATTCCCATATAAAATGTCCTTTAAAATGTTATAGATCAAAAAAGTTTCTCATTATCCTGGATACTTTGGTTTAGATAATTCTGTTAAGTATAATCATGAAGATGGCCAAAGACTTTTATGTGCTTTATAGTGTCCCCTGCAAAGCTTTAAGAATGTCATTAATTACATTCTTTGGATAAGTTCAATAAGAGGACTCTTGGATGTATAAAATCTTATTACCCAAACAGTCCCTTGAATTTAATGAAGATATATATATATATGTGTGTGTGTGTATTTACATAATATATTATATATATACATATATATATTTTTAAAATATTTATTTTATCTATTTCATAGAGAGAATATGCATGAGCTGGGGGGAAGGGGAAGGGGAGAGGGAGAAGTAGAGACGCAGGCTCCCTGCTAAGCGGGTAGCCTGAAGTGTGAAGTGTGGCTGGACCCCACAACCCTGAGATCATGACCTGAGTGGAAATCAAGAGTCCGACGCTGAACCAACTGAGGTGCCCAGGTGCCCCTTTAATGAAGTTATATTAAAGTACAGTCACAAGGATGAAGAAGCAAAAAAGAAGAAAAATCCATGATAATGTGAAGCTAATACAAATTTAATATGAATCATTTTATGCATCTGCTGAAGGATATCAAAAGGGAAAAGAAGCATTATAAGGCATTTCATTTTTAAGAAAATGTAATTATAAATAATATCATTCGTGTAGTTGCTTTTGTTTTGGGGATGTATAAACTCTTACACCATTTAAACGTAACACAAACTTGGGGAATTTCCAGATATCATGGCATGGTGGACATCTTTATCATTCCCGTAATTCTTGACTTTAGATAGAATTATATCCAACTGAGTTATTTGAGCTGATCTCCAAAAACAAGTCCTATGGAGCTCTTTTACCAGGGTCGCACCAACATGGGCTATGTTTGTACCAAAACCATGAAGCAGGTGGCACGGGTCATCACTACACTCGCCTGAGCAATGACCTCCACACCAACGAGCCCCTGTGTGGGGAGATCGCCATGATTCTCAGCAGGAAGCTCTGCAGCAAGGCAGCAGGCTACGGCACACATCCGAGGGGTGCAATCAGAGAGGTCTGGTGAGTGGTATCTGCATCAAACTGCAGGAGGAGAGAGAAAGAAGAGATAGTTATGTTCCTGAGGTCTCAGCCTGGATCAGGCGATCATTGAAGTGGATCCTGCCACTAAGCAACTGTTGGGGCTCTTGGACTTTGGCAGTCTGTTCAACCTGCAGTTCACAGCCTACACTTGGGATGAATTTCAAAACACCACATGCAGTTGTTTGAATCTCTTTGCTGTGCTACAGTATCTTCCATAAGCCTTAGGGAAAAAAAATTCATATAGAGATTCCCCTGACTGAGGCTAATGAGATTATTTTTATGAGGAGTAGATTGGATATGTGTGTGTGTGTATGCCTGTGTGGGCCTGTATGACTGATCAACAACAGAAATAACCTTAATATTTGTCTCCTCAAGGGAGGAACAAACATTCTAACTATTGTGAAAGTCTTTTTTTCTCTTGTTGTCTATTTCTATCCTGTAGTGAATTCGTTTTTATTACAATGTGGTCATGCCTTGTGCTGGAGGCATAAACTGGCAGGGTAACTGGACCTCTGTGGGGGATACCTTGTCTGTCTTCTGGCTGTGTAGTTGGGTTGTGCAACTCATGGAAAGAACAGCATTACAGCTTGAGAAGAACACACCACTGAGTGTTTTGTAAGAACATCTAGGAGAGAAACAAATAAACCAGTGTTGGCATTCATTTCATTAGACACTAATAAAACAAAGTTTGAAAACTCAAAGAAAAATAGTATCTTTTAGTTTAAAAGAATTTGAACCCCCAGATTTCACTACCTAATGCTTCTCGGGAATACAGCTTAATGAAGCTCATTGTTTTAGATTTTTTGGTACAGTGGGTATGGAAGACATTTGAGCTTGTTGAATTGACTCAAAGTTTGGGAAAAGGTGCCGGAGAGGAGGAGGTCTGGTATGGTTCAGTGAGTTGGCTTGAACTAGCACCCCAGAGATGTCAGTTCTCAACCCAGTTTTATCATTCAGTAATTGCTTGTCCTTGGCTAATTCAACAAATTTGTTTCCTTATCTGCCAAATGTCTTACCTCTTCTTGTACGATAACATGATCACATGGAGGAACTGTGAAATACCTAGCATGCTATAAAAATATGAGCTACCTTTAAAATTATTTGTTGTTATTAAAAATACTCAAGAGGATGATCTTTATGGCTACGATCAAGATGCATGTTTATTATACTCTGGAATATATAGCTTGGAAATGACAAAGCTTGACTAGGACTAAGCCAAAGTGCTCTGATGTTTGGGAGTAAGGTGAAAGACATGCAGTATTCATTAGGACACTTGTGGCGATTAGGGAGATGACCTTAATAGGTTATCAAATTCATAGCCTCTCACAATGGACCAAACTTTAGCCAATTCAATTAAATGAGATTTTCCATTGTTTACAAAGACAGCCAGCCAGGACTATTCCAATACAAGCAGTTTCAATATTATGCAATTCTTTCTTATGTAATTCTTAATTCTCAGGCCTCACCAGCATGGGGATAAAAATAGAATGTTATGATTGTTGCAAGTTGGTATTTCTGTGACCCAGCTCCCATTTTACTGTGTGAGAACTCTAGACCACCCTTACATGTCTACTAAATAGTTATAGCATTCTGTATATCATCTATAGTCAGCGGATTTATCCTTTTAATTACCAAGTGGCATCCTATGTTCTATTTTCTTTCTCTTTTACCCTGGCTCTATACTGTTTGTCTACTGCTTTCTGGTATGAAAAATAACAGCTTTGCTGCCAGTGCCACGCTATGGAGATGATTCTAGAAGTAACGGTGTTTGGTGCCCAGGCTGCCATGCCTATTGCTGAGGGTGTTGATGAATCTCTCATGGCATCAGCCATCAGTATCTCCTACTGTTGGGGATAAGACTAGCCCCAATTCTGCAGCTGTCCTGAGTACTCCATAGCTGTCCCAGGTACTCTTGTTTTTACGTGCTCGTTAGTGGATGCATCCATGTTCTGGTACTTAGCTGTGAGTCTGTAAGTTCTGAGGCCAGGCGAATGAGTGACTGACATTGTGTTGTCCTCAAAGTTGGATCTTCCCTTTGATTCTGGCACATCATCCTTGGACCAAACATGTGTGCCTCATTCCTTTTTTCTGTGCATTTTACCCGAGGGGTTTCGGTGTCCTATGTAATACTCCCTAGGAGGCATCCCCCAGAGCCTGATGTGTAACTGATNGGGACCGGCTGAAAAAGGGGTCCCCTACTCCTCCGCCATCTTAACCTCTCATTCCCGTAATTCTTGACTTTAGATAGAATTATATCCAACTGAGTTATTTGAGCTGATCTCCAAAAACAAGTCCTATGGAGCTCTTTTACCAGGGTCGCACCAACATGGGCTATGTTTGTACCAAAACCATGAAGCAGGTGGCACGGGTCATCACTACACTCGCCTGAGCAATGACCTCCACACCAACGAGCCCCTGTGTGGGGAGATCGCCATGATTCTCAGCAGGAAGCTCTGCAGCAAGGCAGCAGGCTACGGCACACATCCGAGGGGTGCAATCAGAGAGGTCTGGTGAGCGGTATCTGCATCAAACTGCAGGAGGAGAGAGAAAGAAGAGATAGTTATGTTCCTGAGGTCTCAGCCTGGATCAGGCGATCATTGAAGTGGATCCTGCCACTAAGCAACTGTTGGGGCTCTTGGACTTTGGCAGTCTGTTCAACCTGCAGTTCACAGCCTACACTTGGGATGAATTTCAAAACACCACATGCAGTTGTTTGAATCTCTTTGCTGTGCTACAGTATCTTCCATAAGCCTTAGGGAAAAAAAATTCATATAGAGATTCCCCTGACTGAGGCTAATGAGATTATTTTTATGAGGAGTAGATTGGATATGTGTGTGTGTGTATGCCTGTGTGGGCCTGTATGACTGATCAACAACAGAAATAACCTTAATATTTGTCTCCTCAAGGGAGGAACAAACATTCTAACTATTGTGAAAGTCTTTTTTTCTCTTGTTGTCTATTTCTATCCTGCAGTGAATTCGTTTTTATTACAATGTGGTCATGCCTTGTGCTGGAGGCATAAACTGGCAGGGTAACTGGACCTCTGTGGGGGATACCTTGTCTGTCTTCTGGCTGTGTAGTTGGGTTGTGCAACTCATGGAAAGAACAGCATTACAGCTTGAGAAGAACACACCACTGAGTGTTTTGTAAGAACATCTAGGAGAGAAACAAATAAACCAGTGTTGGCATTCATTTCATTAGACACTAATAAAACAAAGTTTGAAAACTCAAAGAAAAATAGTATCTTTTAGTTTAAAAGAATTTGAACCCCCAGATTTCACTACCTAATGCTTCTCGGGAATACAGCTTAATGAAGCTCATTGTTTTAGATTTTTTGGTACAGTGGGTATGGAAGACATTTGAGCTTGTTGAATTGACTCAAAGTTTGGGAAAAGGTGCCGGAGAGGAGGAGGTCTGGTATGGTTCAGTGAGTTGGCTTGAACTAGCACCCCAGAGATGTCAGTTCTCAACCCAGTTTTATCATTCAGTAATTGCTTGTCCTTGGCTAATTCAACAAATTTGTTTCCTTATCTGCCAAATGTCTTACCTCTTCTTGTACGATAACATGATCACATGGAGGAACTGTGAAATACCTAGCATGCTATAAAAATATGAGCTACCTTTAAAATTATTTGTTGTTATTAAAAATACTCAAGAGGATGATCGTTATGGCTACGATCAAGATGCATGTTTATTATACTCTGGAATATATAGCTTGGAAATGACAAAGCTTGACTAGGACTAAGCCAAAGTGCTCTGATGTTTGGGAGTAAGGTGAAAGACATGCAGTATTCATTAGGACACTTGTGGCGATTAGGGAGATGACCTTAATAGGTTATCAAATTCATAGCCTCTCACAATGGACCAAACTTTAGCCAATTCAATTAAATGAGATTTTCCATTGTTTACAAAGACAGCCAGCCAGGACTATTCCAATACAAGCAGTTTCAATATTATGCAATTCTTTCTTATGTAATTCTTAATTCTCAGGCCTCACCAGCATGGGGATAAAAATAGAATGTTATGATTGTTGCAAGTTGGTATTTCTGTGACCCAGCTCCCATTTTACTGTGTGAGAACTCTAGACCACCCTTACATGTCTACTAAATAGTTATAGCATTCTGTATATCATCTATAGTCAGCGGATTTATTCTTTTAATTACCAAGTGGCATCCTATGTTCTATTTTCTTTCTCTTTTACCCTGGCTCTATACTGTTTGTCTACTGCTTTCTGGTATGAAAAATAACAGCTTTGCTGCCAGTGCCACGCTATGGAGATGATTCTAGAAGTAACGGTGTTTGGTGCCCAGGCTGCCATGCCTATTGCTGAGGGTGTTGATGAATCTCTCATGGCATCAGCCATCAGTATCTCCTACTGTTGGGGATAAGACTAGCCCCAATTCTGCAGCTGTCCTGAGTACTCCATAGCTGTCCCAGGTACTCTTGTTTTTACGTGCTCGTTAGTGGATGCATCCATGTTCTGGTACTTAGCTGTGAGTCTGTAAGTTCTGAGGCCAGGCGAATGAGTGACTGACATTGTGTTGTCCTCAAAGTTGGATCTTCCCTTTGATTCTGGCACATCATCCTTGGACCAAACATGTGTGCCTCATTCCTTTTTTCTGTGCATTTTACCCGAGGGGTTTCGGTGTCCTATGTAATACTCCCTAGGAGGCATCCCCCAGAGCCTGATGTGTAACTGATCCACTCACTATCCTGGAATGCCTGAATAAAATCTCTTCATCATACTAACTGTCAGCCTTTTCCTTTGGTGTAGTACTGAGCGAGGACTCTCATGTTTATAGCAGTACTTTATACTCTTATGTATCATACTCTCATACTCCTCGTCTCAGCCATCCTTTCTGCAAAAAAAAAATCAATCTCCACTTTTTAAAGTAAGGGTGTAGTTCTGTCGGCTCTTATTCATCTCTGTGGTTGTAGGCTTGACGTCTGCAACTTCTTCACAAAGTAGGACACCTTATTCTAAAATGTGACTTCTCTCTTCCACAAGGTTTCTTTGTTTCTCAAACCTAAGTGACGAGATGAAGCATTATTTATGGGGTCCTAACATAACCCCCGTTCTCGGTATGCCTAGTGTTATTGGCATCACACGAAGCGTACATGCCTTTTAAATGATGCATAAGAATGAAGTGTTATAGCAGGCTCCTGGTTTACCCTGGCTTGTAAGTTCCTGAGAGATGCCAGAATTGGCCAAGGAACTTCTTTTTAAAAAGATGGAAAAAATTCCATGGAAGACAAACATAGATCACTTTAAAAATCGTTTTTCTCCTATTTCTATTCGGCTCCTCAGTCCGTCAATATCAAAGTCCACTTTCTAAAGGTACACATAGCATATTTGTATTGGAACATAATAGCAGGATTTTGAGAATCATCTAGACATTCGACAATGTCAGTTTGAAACAAATGATTTTTATTCCTAGCTTAATAAAATTTCAAGTAGACATCAACTTTGGATGTGTCTCTTAAAGATCATATGTTAATTCATTAGTGAATACCAGAAAGCAGATTGACATGTTTTGTCAATATACTTTTTCCCTTATTTATTATGGTGTATCTTTTTTTAAATGTTTTTTTATTATATTATGTTAGTCACCATACAGTGCATCCCTGGTTTTTTGATGTAAAGTTCGGTGATTCATTAGTTGCGTATAACACCCAGTGCACCATGCAATACGTGCCCTCCTTACTACCCATCACCAGCCTATCCCATCCCCCCACCCCCCTCCCCTCTGAAGCCCTCAGTTTGTTTCTCAGAGTCCATAGTCTCTCATGCTTCATTCCCCCTTCTGATTACCCCCCTTTCTTTATCCCTTTCTTCTCCTACTGATCTTCCTAGTTCTTATGTTCCATAGATGAGAGAAACCATATGATAATTGTCTTTCTCTGCTTGACTTATTTCACTTAGCATTATCTCCTCCAGTGCCGTCCATGTTGCAGCAAATGTTGAGAAATTGTTCTTTATGATAGCTGAGTAATATTCCATTGTATATATTATCATGGTGTATCTTAAAAGGTCTGCCTTTTACAGTGATCTTCTGAGATGTTTTGGGAAAGAAGGGTACCATGGGTCAGTGAGGTTGGGAAAAGCTTCATACCATATTCAGAGGTTCTGTAGGAAAAAAAAAATTCACTTAACTCATTTAACCCATCTAGTCCCAAACTAATTTGGCCACAATAATCACCTCTCTCTCTCTCTCTTTTTTTTTAACAGGGACACACTTAACATTTTATAGAATATATTTTGGTAATTATTACTCTGTTTTAACCTTTCCAACTAACTTTTTTTGACTGAATAGGTCATTTATTTCAATTTTCCTTTCAATAAATATTTCAGGTATTTTCGTGGTTTGACTGAGTCAGCTAGGAGTTTTGATATGGCCTGTATACCTAGTCTCATTCAACTCACATTTTTCACACATGCTTCTTTGGCAAAATAAGTGTTTGAATTAGGTTTTCATCACAGGGTAAAACAATTGCAGAAAGGACCTAAACTTGTGTTCCTTAGGTGAAGCCTAAGGAAACTAGGCAGTTTCTTAGGACCAGCATGATGCTGAGCCAGACTGTCTTTTGCCTGGGAAAATACAAATGTACAGGACCTTGAATGAAGGGACAGCTCAAAGAAGCAATGAATTCAACAGCTGCAAGAGACTACAGACATCATCCAGTGTTAGGACCTCATCTTGTGCCAGTAATCAGAGGCCCAGATTACCAAAGCGACTGGCTTCAGGTTAGGTCCCAGCTGTAGCTGAGCTGGATTTAGGCCTGATGTCCTCTAAAATTTTTGCTAACTTTGGAGCCTCTTAGGCCTCTGGTGGAGTAGTTGGATCTGGTCTCAAATTCACCTCTGCTATTTTCACCAAGAACAAAAGTCCATAACTGTTGTCCTTTTGTTTTCCAAAGCACAGCTGTAGAGATGACAATGTATACCATGTGATAAAAAGTTCTTTCAAATATTAAACTCCACCAAAATACTTTCAGACAAAAAAGTTTGTGTGTTGTATGGGTGTGTGTAGGGTGGTGGTGGTGGTGATGGTGGCGGCGACAGCAATGGGGTAGGTAGGGAAGGGAAATGCACATTCTAATGGACTTAACTGGGCTAGAAATACTCTTGTTCTGGTTTCCAGGAACAAAGTAAAATAAAATAAGTAAAAACTGTCATCCTATTCAAACAATTGTTGAATATTTGTTCTTACTCAATTTCTATTCTGGAGAGCTATTAAATAGGCTGTGAAATGGGTTGGTGGTGAAAGATGAGCTGGTAGCAATTATTTCCCCATATCCTTACTGACTTGGATAACAGTCACTTTTCTTTGCTACGTACAACCTAACTGAAAATGCAGATCCAATGACTAATGTCTTGGGTGTGTCAAAATGGCAGGCAGGCAGTGTTTGCAACTCATCTCTCTATTTAGCATCTCCCTCTGTTTTTAGATTAATTTTATTTTTCTTATAACCCATCAAGCTAAGTCTTTTCACAGGGGAATACAGATTCTATTGCAATTACCTGGAGGAATCTCCACTCAAGTACTTGTTGGAAGTCCTTTGGGTTGAATAGAGGTTTTAACAGGGAAATAAGCACTGCAGAATTATGTCCAGCTGTGTACAAATATTTATGGGAATAGTCACAGAGACTGAAATAATTGATGCAAAGAAAAACAATTACCAAACAAATATGACATTGTTTGGATACAGAAGACTATTCCATGACTTCCCCCTCAATTCCTCTCTATTATGATTATATTTATTGAATCTCAAGTAATCAGAATGATTTCTGAAATTAGAAAGTGGTCACCAAGAACTAGGTATGCATAATTACCATTATTTTTAAGAATAAGGACAATTCTTGAAGAAAATAAAAAGAAATAATGATATTCTTGCCCATTCACCAAAACATGACATGACATTTGACAAATAAAAAATGAAAAAAAAAAAACCCACAAAAAGTTGCAAGTTACATTTTAGAAATGTCTGTGTAAGAAGTTGTAATTTATTAATCATTACATCTTTGACATGAATGAGAAAAATAGTGGTAAAATATAAGGGGGAATAGTATTTATTTTATTTACTGCCATAGTTTGGAGTTCATATAGATTTACATATCTGTAGCTCCCAAGAATTCAGAGCCTAGAGACTGGGAAAACTGGATTTCAGCATAAAGACGATACTTCATGTAACCTTCATATAATTTTGCTGGCTTTATCACCTCTCACTCTTCCAGAAGTCTGTGGAATATCCTCTTGGTGAAAGCCACTTTAGACTTTCCTTTCTTAGTCACCCCTTCTCTGCATTTCACTACCTCACCACCCCACAGTTTCCCACCACGTGCCAGAAAATTATCAATTCTGTCTCCTCAGTGTCTCATAAATTTGTTTTTGAGAACAGAATTATTGCAACACACCCCTTGCGAGTTCTCCTTCCTCCATTTTGGATTTATTTAATCTGTGCTTAAAATAGCTGCCAGAATAATGTGTCTATAATAATAAAATGCATTGAATGGTTACTATATGCCAGGCACTTAACATCCATCAGGCCATTTAATTCTCATAGTAATGTCATTACACCATTTTGTTAGATAAGGAAATTATGGCCAAGAGAAACTTAGTTGCCTAAGGGTCACACAGCAGGAAGAGGCAGAGCCAGGAGTGGAATACTAAAGGATCTGCAACTTACATTGCCTTTCTAACTAAGCCAATCAGATCGTGTTGTGAGTTGTGTTCATTCTGATGTTGCTGTCATTCATGAAATTGTCAATTTGGGAAGGCAATAATTTCCTTAGCATACTCTAGTTCTGTGGAATAGAACAGTAAGGAAAACTATATGATGCAATTTTTTTATGGCTGTTTTTGATATTGACTGTTAATTAAGCCCATCCCTAAATGAAAAGGGTTTCAGTGGTGCAGAGAGACAATGAATGGATTGATTTGTAGGTTAGAGGTGTGTGAGTGGTAGAGAGGTTTGGGTCTTTAATTAGCTGTGATTGCTTAATTCAGTTGATTAAAGCACCATATGAATGAAGTCACGTTTATGGATTCGGTTCTTGTGTGGGCCAGTTTATTTAGTCATCCTTGCACTGTTAACCTCAGCCCACCTCCTTGCTAATGTGTACCATTAGCTGAAAAGGACAGTGTGAATGGAAAAGTGCAAATTACTCCTCATACTTGGAAAAAATTACCCAACATGCGTGTCCTATTGACATTGTTGGAGAAGTAGGGTACATTATTAAATCTTTGATTGTTTTCAGTTCTCCCGAAAAATTCATTATGTGACAAAATGCCATAAATCATATACAAATTTGAATACCCTTTATAAAATAGCTTTAACTGCATTTTAACAAATTGACAATTGAGCCATAACAGATTTAGGTGAAAATAAAAAGAAACTATATAGACAGTTTTACAAGAAAAATAGATCTACCTACCTGGATAGGAATGGCTGATAGCTACGTGAGCACTTTCACTGGAGGTGTTCACAGCTCTTTCTTAAATTCTTTTCATTAGAGGTGAATTATAGGGATCTATGTTCCTAGGTTCATGTTCATATACTTGAAATAAGGCTGTCATAATTAGAGAAAAATAAAAATTACAAAAAATAAAAAAATTAAAAAAATTAAAAAAGAAAAGAAAAGAAGGAAACTTAGGTTAATATTTTTCAGACCCCTCTTCTTCTTTTCCAACCAAAGTAAGAAATAACCCATATAAACAGACCACCCCCACCTTTGAGGTGTGGTAACTTAAAGCCTATTTAAGTTCTTCTTTACATACTGTTATTCTTATATTGTCATTCTGCCCAACTATCACAAAAGAATTTTTCTTTTCTTTGTAGTGTTGTCTGATATAGGGGAATGAGCATAACTATTTAATACATTTGTATTGAATTTCTACAAAATGAATGCATATTTATTGGACGCTGGTACCCGGAGATATAATCGCAAGCAAAAAGAGGACGTGGTCCTTCCCTCATAGTGGCTTGGAATATAGTGGGGATGATAGACATTGGCCAAATCATAATTTATTAAATGTTGATTGAGTATGTCTATGTGCCAGGCAATTTTGTCAGCACTGAGGATACAGAGATAAAAAGGACCTACACACCTTCCTTGCCTCAGTGAGCTTACCTTCTTATGAAAGAGCCTACAAACAAAAGTAAGCAAAAAAAATAAAAGGTGCCATATGATAATAAGTGCTATCGGGAAAGTCAAAGCAGGGGGGTGATATGGAGAGGGTGGTGTGAGTGCACTTTTAAACAAAGTTATTGGTGAGTGTCACTAAAAATGTGACATTTGAGTGAAGAACAGAAGGAGGTGACGGCGAGTCGTATTTCTAGGGAAAGAGAAAAGTATAAGGGTGAAGTCCTGGGGCAGGAAGGTGCCTGGTGTGTTCTCAGAACATCGAGAAGGCTGGAGAGGTTGAGGAAGGGTAACTGAGGCAGCAAGTAGCATCAGATGAAGTCACAGATGTTGACAGGAGCCATGGCAGGTGGGGCCTCACTGGGACATGTAGAGAGGGAGACAGGGAGCCTCTGAGAGTTTTCCGATGTGGTTTAGGTTTTAATAAGATCATTCTGGTTGCTGAGTTGAGGATAGATGGCTGAGGAGCAAGAGGAAGAGGGAGGAACATTTCTGATGCAGACAAGAGGTGATGGTGAATTGGACCCAGGAGGATGATGGTGGAGTGGTGAGAATTGGTTGGTTTCTCTATATATTTTGTTATTCCCAATAACTAGTACAGTATCACTGATTATATTTTGGGGCAAAAATGTTAAGTTCATATATCATACCAAAATATTTTCTAGCATATTTTTTTAAAAATGTTTGTTAGAAAAAAATCTATCATCAGCAGACAATTCACGTTACATTATCCTTTCACTGAAAACCACCCAGTGGGTTCTCATTCTATTTATGTTAAATTTCAAACCTTACAATGACTGAGAAGGCCAACCTGATCCAATATGGTAGCTTCCAGCCACATGTGAGCACTTGGATTAATGCTAGTCAAAAAGGAGATGTATTATATATATATATATAAAATCTATAGGAGATTTAAAATCTTAGTGAGGAAATAAGAATGTAAAAATGTTACTGATAATTTTCAAATAATGGCTATAGACTAAAAGGATAACATTTTGGAATTATAGTGGAAATATAGTACCGATATTAATTTTACCTTCTTCTTTTTACTTTTTAAAAATGTGATGACTGGGACATTTAAAATTATAAATGTGGGTGAATTTTTTTGGCTCATATTATATTTCTGTTGAACAGTGGTGGTTTACATTTTCTTTTTCTGACTTTATCTAAAACTATTTTCCTTGTTCACTATGTTCCAGGGACACTGGGTTTCTTTGAGATCCTTGAACTTGCCAGGCTCATTCCTGCCTCGGGGTCTTCATATATTTTATCCCCCTTTCCTGAAATGTTATTCCCTTAGAACTTCCCTTGTTTTTTCTATTATTCATATCTCAGCTCAAATGTCACCTCTTAGACAAGCATAGAGCTGTCTATGATCCCAATACTGGTGTCATCACCCGTGGCTACTTACTGCCACCTCTGGATCCAGCTCCCAAGGAAAGCTCACCATTAGGGCAGAGGACTTGCAGTTGAGTACCAGGCACTACAAATAAGGCAGACTGTGTCAAAGCTGTGAGTCACTTGCAGCAGACTGAAGTCCCAAGTTCGAGTGCCTGACTTGTCTAGTTGAGGCAGAGAAAGGACTATCTTAAACCTTTGGCTTCTTTCGTCACTTTGGGATTCTCTCAAATACGAGGATATCTGGGCAATCCAAAATGATAAATGTCTATGATAGCATATTTTTCCTTGCATCAATATTTAAAGAGTTTTAAAAGGTTTAAATTAGTGTCTTTTCCTTATATTTTATGCCATTTTGTTGAAAATATTTCCGAATCTGTGAATCTGTGAATTGAATGTGAATTTTTTGTATTTAAGTGATATTTGCTGTGACATTTGCCTAGTTATTTTCTCAGTAGTAAATACTTTTTAAATAAGCATTCAAAACTTTATATTAAAAGATTGCTTTCAATATTTTGAGACAAAATTCTTTTTAGGATATGCCATGATCAGTTTTTCCCCTGCATTAGGTAGAGATTTTAAGTTCAAATACATTTTTCTAAAACAAACAACTACCAATACTTGGTTGCTTAATAATTATATCAACTTAAACCAGCTTTTATTTTAAGTGAGAGTAGGTGACTTATTAAATTTTGGTGTGGCATATGCATGTTCAAATATACTATAGGGTTGTCATTTAGCTCACACTCTTGAAAAATTAAACAAAATAATAATAATATGATTTTTAAAGAAAGCATTTTTACCATAGCTGACATAGCTTTTCACCTCTTATACCATCAAAACTGGTAGTGAACGAATAAAATATGATTGATTGTTGAGTGGTTTTATTGGAACATCTTATATATTGGTTCATTATAAGAATGAGACTGATATTTAATGTGAAAATTTGTTTTTAAATCCCAAGTTCTTTCTATTTTTAAAGATTTTATTTATTTGTGAGAGAGAGAGAGAGAGTGGGAGAGAGAGAGCACAACCGAGGTGAGGGGCAGAGGGAGAAACAGACTCTCCACTGAGCAGGGAGCCCAATTCCGGGCTTGATCCTGGGACTCTCGGATCATGACCTGGGCTGAAGGCAGACAATTGACTGAGCCACGCAGGCACTTCTAGTCCCAAGTTCTGTTTGTCTATTTGTGTTGTAACTATAGGATGGTATCGTCATCAAATGGATTTCTAAATATGTTTTTATTTACTTTTCTACTATAAATATAGTATGTATTTAATGTGGAAGTTTAAAAAATATAGAAGAGCAATGAGACAAATGAAAAAAATGAGTTATGATCCTGCCTTCCAGAAATAACCACTATTGACATGATGTATTGCTTTTCAGTTATTTTTCCTGTATCTTCGTCTATGTATGCGTGTATGTGCATGCATGTATCTGTGTGTTTTATTGTGTACATTACTTAACCTGCTTTTTTTCACAGGATATGTGTAATGATATGGTTGTGAAACAAGTATGGGGTTTTGGACCATGAATGTATTCAAACGTTACTTTATAAATGCTGATCTTTTAAATTTTAGGAGCAAATTTTCATTTGGCCTTGTCTGGTGTAAGGATATACAAGTGAAATTCATCACAGAGCAAGACCCATCCCTGAGTCATTCAGAGGCTGTGCTCCTCAGTTACAGCTTGTCTGTTTCCTGGAAGTCCTCAGATCCTTCTCTGTGATACCAAATATCTGTTTCTTGCAACACCACACCTCACCATTGCCAACACAATCTGTCATAATGAACTTGTATTTCTTTTTTTTTTTTTACGTGTGTTCTTTGGGATTCTTAATCTCACTTTCTGCTCCCCCCACCCTGAATTAAACACATTTGATTTTGTCTTCAAGTTAATTTTCCATCTGCTTAATCCCAATGATTTCTGAATATTGAGTGATGAGAACACTGGATTGTTCTATTTCATTCTTGATCACCTTTAGAAGGATAGATCATTTAACTCTTCTGAGCCTCAGGTTCCTCATGATTAAAATGAGGATTTGGGTTGTACATTCCCTAAGGTCTTTTTCCAGAGCTAACATGGAATGCCTGTGTGTCTATAAAAGCAGTATGAAAGAGTGGAAAGAGCATGGGCTGTGCATCAAAGAAATCTTGGTGCAAATCTTGGAGCTCTGTGACTTTGGCTTTGCTGCTTACTGTTTCCAAACTTGTAGTTTCTTTTTCATTTTTTTTTCCTCCTTTGATTGAATGACTCGCACTCTCTGTCTTCAAGTTTGCTGATCCTTTCTTTCCTTCATCTAGTCTGCTGTTGAATCCTTCTATTGAAATTTTTAGTGCAGTTATTATATTCTTTGGCTCTGTGTATTCTTATTTGGTATTTCTTATATTTTCTGTCCCTGTCGAAATTCTTGCTTTGTGCATGCATTGTTCTCCTAATCTTGGTGCATATCTTCATGACCATTACTTTGAACACTTTATAGGGTAAATTGCTTATCTTCATTTCATTAAGGCCTGTTTCTGGGGTTTTGTGTTGTTCTTTTGTTTGGAACATATTCCTCTGTTTCTTTATTTTCCTTGACTCCCTGTGTTGGTTTCTGTGCATTAGATAAAACAGCCACCCCTCTCGGACTTGATGGGGTGGTCTTGTGTAGGAGATGAGCTTTGTCATTCAGTCTGACCCTAGCTCTGGGTTGTTTCTTCAACTTTTGAGATTTCCAAGCTTCCTTCCTTGTTCTTAGTGGCTCTCAGTAGTTGAGAGTGTCCTAAGACCTGTCAGTGTCCCAAAGGGGAGGATCTCAGTCAGTACCTCTACATAGGCTGATTAGAAGCCAGACCTTTAGGCCATATAGCTTTAAAAGTATGCAAATAAACCTCTTTTAGGAAAGACTAGGAGCTGGCTGTTTCTGCCTGCTTCCTCTGTGCTGAGTCCTAGGGGATAGTCATGTTAAGTCCTCCAAAGCCTACTAAGAACTGTTTCTTTGTTTGTGGGTCTCGTGGACACAAGCCTCATTGGCTTTCAGAGCTAGGTGTTTTGGGGACCTGTCCCTCAGGTAGAAGTCTTAAAAGATGGGGTGCTAGATGTACCCTTTATTCCTCAGGGAGAAGCTGGGCATTGTAAGTTTCTCCCCAGTTACATGCTGCTGTGCTGAGGGTGAGGTTTATGGCAAGAGTGAGCCTCAGTCTTTCCTACCCATCTTGATGTATATTTTTTCTTGTTTACTTAATGTACGGGAAGTCATTCAGCTAGTTTCTGGATTTCTTTCAGAAGGAATTACTCCATGTGTAGCTGTAGATTTAGTGTCTCTGTTGGAGGAAATGAGTTCGGAGCCTCCTAGGCCACCATCTTGTCCAGATCTCCCCAAGGTTGCATTTTCTTATATGTAAAAAAGGGGTGTATAAATTATTGTGTTGGCTACATGTAAGAGAACTCTGACCACAATGGCTTGAACAAGAAATGGTTTTACTTTTCTCATTTATTGAGAAGTCTGGAAATAGATAGTTCAAAGCTGTTGTGTCTGCTCCTTCATCTTATTGTTATCTGCTTCTACTTGTCTGCCCCACTATCCATAGCGTATGGTTTTCTTTAGGAGTGCACTGCCAAGCATAGTGTCCATATTCTAGACAAGAAGAAGGGAAGGGTGGAGTTTAAAGGGACATGATAGCTGAAGTTTCCTGAGGAAAACAGTCTAATAGATTTCCACTTCCACATTATTTGTTAGAGCTGTGACACAAAGTTCTCCCCAACTCTGGAGAATCTAGGATACTGTATTTTTTCTGAATGTGTTGGTATCCTGAATATAATTCAGATTTTGCCAGTGAGAAAGAAGATGAAAATAAATAATTGGTAGGCAACATCAGTGTCAGCAACTGGAAAAACTTCCTTTAGTTGTTGGGAGGCCATTTGAGATGATACATATGAACATACAGGATATGTATGCTTAAACAATGACTACTTCCTATTACTATTTTATGCTGAAGTGACTATTTGCAACAATCATGAAAAAGGAGCTTTTGTAATTTAATTATTGGTACACTTAAAAATATATATGTCTGAAGAATGTAAGAAGTGTCTGTTTCCCAACTGTTTTGCATAAGTTTTGTGTTACTTTCCAGTGTGGCTTCAAAATCAGATATCTAATTTTCACTGGACCTATTAGATATCAAAAAATAAAGAGAAACAGTAAATTGCAAAAATCTGTGTTTGACTCTTCTAAATGTGAAAAATATAAATGAACGGTAAGAGCAGATTAACTTGGGGGAAATGTTTAATACTTCCAGGAGTTTTAATATGGGGGAAAACCCTGTCCGGTAGAAAAAGTGACCTCTTACATAGTGTGGTTCAAAAGGAAATTGGAAAACAAATTTTCCATTAAGTGCCTCCTTGCCCCAAATGTTTCCCCTTTTTGCTTTGGTGAGCCTGAAATGCCCGTGGTCAGAATGATTATGAGACTATATTCCACAAGTGTCTTTCTAAAGTGTGTAATCTGGAAGGAAATTTTGACTGAGGCATTAGCAATCTATATATATTTTAAATCTTATCTGCAGTTGTAGTGAACAGGCAGCTGTGAAACTTGGTAGAGACAGGGTCCATTTTGGGGGTTGGGGAAAAGAAGATGTGAATCTTAGGCAGGAGTCAGCAGCATGAAGAGGTTAAGAAGAATCAAAGGAGGGCAGGTTAGGGTTAGAAAGGTCAAACACCAAAGAAGACATAGGTCTGTCTCTTCTTTTAATGCATCAGTGTGCAACACTAACACTGAAACCCTTCACGGTCATCACCTGAGGTTCATAGAGCAGAAAGAGCACTTGACTTCCATCCAGCTCTAGGACTCTGATAGTTGACAGGAGCTCTGCATAGCTCCAAGCGGTAGTCACAGAGATGTTTCAGATACGACTAGTAATATCTCAGAACTCCTTAGAGCCTAGAACCATGCCCTCCTTGTACCTTCACCTTTACATTAGACACTGCAGAGAAACGTCTCCACGGATGTCTTTGTGATAGTCAGAATGGTACCCTTTAGACTACCTGAATGTTTGCATTTAAGAAATTTCTCCAGGTTGGTTGAAAAAAACCAAGTAGCTTCTATTAACTAGACTGTATAGTGTTTCACCTGCAGTCCACCGTGCTGCATTAGCATTGATTTGCAGGGCCGGGGGAGCAGGAGCAATATTGTGTGGTCATGTAATTTATTAGACTAAATTATACTTTTCTTCTATAAATCAGCTGGATTGAAAGGTTCAGATTAGATCTCTCATCCATTTGCTTTTCTTCGTCTTTAAAAATTCTCCCTCATGTTTATTTAGCAAACACCTATTTAGCAAATACTTATGAGTTATTTATAAAATGCCTTTTTAGCCATTTTATATAATGGCAGATTTAATCTTTATTATAACCTCCTGAGTTAGGTATTATTATAATCGCCACTTAACAGTGGAGCAAACTGGCTCAGAAAGGATGAGTGACGTGGCCGAGATCATACAGCGTGAAAGCGGGAGAGCTGACATGTGGATCGGTCAGTCTGGCTTTAGGGCCCAAGCTCTCACCCACCATTCTAGGCCTTGTTGAATGTGCAGCCAGACTGATTGCAATTTTTCTTCTTATTGGTCGTTTGTCTTAAAATCCTAAGCATTCTGTAGTTTTGGCATAGAATATTTTGGTAGTACTTTATTTACAGTTTTTTTATGCAAATAAATCCTTGCCTGTGACCTGAAATTGATCAGGTGCTAGATTTTATTCATTTAAGTAGCAATATTTTCACTTCACTTTCCAAAGGTGAATAAAGACCCAGAATTTCTACCTAGCCCCAGAATTATATCATCTCCTCTTATAACTTCCATAGAATTATCATCTCTGAAAGCATTAAACATTTGGATGTAGACACCACAATCTGGGAAAGCTGCAATGGCAGGCAATGAGGTATGCCATATGGTTAGCGTGTCAGTGGTTTTGTATCACAGTGCAAGAGCCTTATTGTGCAAAAAAAATTTTTTTTAAACCTTCCTAATGCCAGAGGAGGCTTCAGTTTTTATATTCAGTGAATTGACCATTTCTGTAACGTTTCAAATATGATTCCTAGGGCAACCAGAGGGACTCAAGAATGAGTCAGGAATGAGAATTTAAACAAATGGAAACTCGAAAAAATGACATAAATATATAAATATGTGGCCTTCAGCCAAACAGAATCGTACCTTGATTTTTTGGAGACGAGCCTCTATTTGTGTTTAGAGGGCTGGTGGTGTCAGAGCTGGCCCTTACCAGCTCACAAGAGCACTGAATATTTACCTCCCCCCACCCCCCAACCTCTTTATTCAGTGACTCATGTTGTAGCTTGAAATTGGCCATGGGGAGAGTATTTACACCATGGAAATCAGGAAACAGTGGATATCAGGGCCTTTTCTTTATCCCCAGAGACAGTTGCCAAACATTTACAAACAACATACCATGAGGTGCTTGGATACATAACGAATGCATGGTATTTAAAAACGTCCCTCTAATAATTTTAAAAGAAACGAACAGAGACAATAGGGATAAATATAACCCCTTCGACTTAGCTTTATTCATTTTTTTCATACTACTTTTTTTGTGATCAAAAGCCTATCTTAGGAGGAAGATAATCTGTCCTAGGAACACGAAATTCACCACTGGATCTTGTAACCAGACCTCGCAAAACACAATCTCTGTCAGCCTTGGAAAGCTTTGTCAGGAACAGAGCCCTCTTTGGGTTTTCATTTCCATTTTTCACCAGACATTTACAAAGAAAAATTACTTCCTACTGAGTATCCATTAGCCTCCAGCACTGATGCTAATGAGCAACCTGCCAGTGAGCTGGAGAGCAAGTGGGCGGAGTCATCAAATACACTTAGCACTTCCTGCTCGACCTCCTGCGTCACTGCAAAGACGCTTGCTCCTTACCAGCCTGGGGAAAAAGTCGCAGTCTCACAGCTGTACATCGCCGGCAGAGCTGCTGAGCCGAAGGAGCTCCCTTGAAAGGACACCCTGATGTGTACTCCTGAAATCATCTGTGTGCATAACCTCCCCGTGGTTGGGTTTCTCATCCAGGTTGAAATGTTCTTAAATGAATAATATTAAGCCAAGAGCACAGACCCTTTTAAAATGCGTCGCTTTATCAAAAACAGAAAGCCAAATAGGACTGAGAGCGAGCCTGCTCTTTCTGTACAGATAGAAAGACATGGCAGGCAGAGGAGGTGATGCTGAGAGCCGAGAGCAGCCAGCCACAGGGGGACACGGTCAACGCTGCCCTTTAAGAGCCTTGCCCGGTGGGATTTTGTCTGTTAGTGTGTTTTTTGTTTTGTGCCTTCCTCGTCGCTGATGCCGCAAATGGAAGAAAGGAAGGAGAAGTTTGTGACTCTAGGGCTTTCCTAGGAATGTTCCGTAGCTTCGAACAGTCAACAAACGGCAGATGGAAGAAAAAGATTTCTGATTAGCCTCTGGGCAGGTGGTGACACACTTTGTGTCCATGGGATACTGGTGGGAACAAACAGTCATTTCAAGTTGGTGTTCCTGAGCAAACGATGCTGGTGCCTTGGTGAGTGGCTAAGCATTCACTAAGAGGCAGTTTTAGTTCTATCATCTGGGAGATGGTGAACAGAAAGAAGCAAAACTTTGTTTCAGGGGGAACTCTTGCAATGCTTCAGTCTAATTTATTTGTTTATATTCTATTGGATCCAAAAGTTATTTAAGCTACTCTGAAAGAATACATGGTACAACCAATGAGCAAATTGAGCAAAAGAGAAAACAAACGTGAAAAAATAGCAAATAACGGGGTGAGGTTAGTTCACAGTTTGCTTGATGAAGCTTCCTTTGCTAGAGGTGGGCCAGAGACTTGGCTTTAAGCTTATAGGAAATCAAGGTAGAGAAGACGATATGACGAATTATTGTCTGAGTGTCTATATGGTGAAGATGAGCCAGGTGCTGAGGCAAAGAACTGCTATTCTACATGGAACAGTAAGAAAAATGTGACTGGAAAGGTCAGTGAACATTTTCAAGTTGGGACGGACACTGAGTAATAAGTATTCAGGTCTGATAGATGTTACCTTTAATTTTTAAAAATATTTATTTATTTATTTGAAAGAGAGAGAGAGTGTGAACATGATTGGGGGAGGGGCAAAGGGATAGAATCTTTGAGCAGACTCCCCACTGAGTGTGGAGCCCGACATGGGGCTAGGACTCTGAGATCATGACCTGAGCCGAAACCAACAGTCGGTCACTCAACCGACTGAGCTACCCAGGTGCCCCACCTTTATTTAGTTTTTTGGAGGACTCTACATTTAAAATGTAATAATTAATATTTCAGGACTAAAAGTACCTAAAATTATACTTAACAATGCCCACCAAAAAAAAACCCCCTAACAAACCCAACACCCCCCAACCCCAAATATGAAGAAATCTAAATGGAAAGCATTTTAAATGTTAGCAAAGTGAATGGAAAGGACGCTTCTGCTTTTATGCTTGTAAAGTGAGCTATCAGTCTAAACTGCGTAGAGTGAAAATGACTTAATACTGCAAAGATGGGTAGGCCTCCCAGGCAGGTGTTTCCATATTATAGGCCCTCCCTGGCAGTTGTTACTGTGGCCACTCAGAAGCATCGAAGCAAGGTGACCCTGAACTGCACGAGTCCTCACAGCACACTTTTCTTACTCAACTTCACATTTTAAACTGAAAGAGGCTGTCTATTTGTGAGGCAGTCTTTATCTTTATCTCTGCCAGTCCTTTTCCTTTTCCTCTTTTGTATAAGGACCCCTAGAGACTGCAGCTCATCTGGGGCCCAGCTGTGCATATAAATGTGGATGTTTAAACATTAGCCTATATTTTTTCTTATTTTATACTGCATTCAACTTTTATTTTGCCACTTCAGCCCATAATATAAAACCACCTGAAAGATGGATTTAACCATAGCTCCAGGCCCAGAAAAATATGATCTAGTGGTTCTTTATGTTGACTGATGGTGACTAGGACAGGAGATAGGAGGTATTGATCATGAACGGGTGGGGGTTAAGAACACCTTGGTAGAGAGTGGGGATATCTTTTCCTTTACACAGGAGAGATGGAAAGGCTTGAGTAGACTTTAAAGAAATGGATGGTGCAGGCAGGAAGAAAAACAATCAAGAGATTTTGGCTAAATGGTTTCAACATACTCATAAAATTGAGAGCCACTCTGTTGGTTTTCAAACATTGTGAGGCCACGGGTACCTGGGAAGCTTGTTGAAAGTACTGATTTCTGAACCCTGGGAGTCAGAGATTCTGCACCAGAAAATTAGGGAGGGCAAGGATAGTGGTGGGGGGGCAGGGAGAGGCCTGCAGAAATATAGTTTCGAGAGCTACCTCAGTCAATAACAATGCAGGTGATTCACAGACTCTGTTTTATCTTATATCCCTTTCTCTTTTATTCCATGCCATTGTTATTCTTGCACCTGTGTGTGACCACAGAAATTTTTGCTTTTGATTTGAAACGCTATACATTCAGAACCAACCAGAGCCATCTGCTCTTTTACTATCCCAAACACCAATCTTATCTGTCTTCCTCCATCGATCTATCCACGTCTGTCTGTATCTCTTTTACATCCAAAAAAGGGTAACTATATACTACATTATACTATGGGTTTTCTATTTCCCACATACTAACAAATCTTAGTTCTTTCTACAATAGTATATACATGTCCAGACCATTCTTTTCAGTGGCTACATATGATTACGTAACTGGATGCATGAAACATTTATTGCTTTAGTGATATAAACTGAGATTATTTTTTTCTAATGATAAGAAATCATACTATGAACTTGCTTGTACTGGATGATATTGAGAATATGTCTATAGAGTAAAATCTCAGAAATATGACTATCAGATTGAAGACCATGTGCATTTATTTATTTTTTATTTTTCAATTTACTTTTTTTAATTGTCATGTCTCTTTATGAGACTGATGTCCTGTCTACTGCACTAAGAAGGTGATCATTTTCATGTCTCTTTAATCTGAAACAGTTCCCCAGCCATTTTTGTTGTTCAAGACATTGACATTTTTTTCAGGTCTAGACTGGTTGTTTTCCAGAATGTTCTTTACATGATTAGATTCAGTTTAAACATTCTGAACATGAGTGTCATACAGATGAAATTGTGTCCTCGGTGCATCATCAGTTGATAAAAGCCCATGTGTATTTAAAAATGTTTAATTAATTGTTCAAATTTTTCCTCCAAAGTGTATACTCTAAATCATATTCTCACCAGAAATGGATAAGATTGTCTTGTATCCAAGTTTCATCAGTATTGAATATGATCAAAGTTCAACATTCTTGACAATCATAGAAATAAAAAAAAAACCCTCATTTTTATTTACATTTTAAAAATTAATAAGAGATCTTTTTATTATTTATAAAGCAACTATATCTTTTTTAAAATGTAAATCATAATGCAGTCTTAAACTATTGATCACAGACCTCTGTCATCTGTTTCTTTTACATTCCCTCCTTTTCATTTTGAAAGTTCAAATTAGAAAACTTGTAAGAATACTACAGTGAACATCCCTGTATCTTTTACCTAGATTTACTACGTTTTAACATTTGCTGTGTTCTTGTTCTCTCTCTACACACACACACACACACAAACACACACACACACACACACATACACACACACACATTTTTATTCTGAACTATTTGAAAGTAAAGTGGAGTCTTCATGCTACTTTGGCCATAAAAACTTTATTTACAACGTAAAAACAAAGACATTTTCCTAAATAAATAGAATACCATTATTACAAATAAATGTAAATCATGTGATCATATCTTTGATCATTTTTCTGTTGGGCTGTCTAGTTTTCGTATAGTTTTATGAAAGTGTTTAGAAAATTAATCAACTAGTTCTTTTTTATGCCATCTAGATTGAAAGATTTTTCAAAAGCAGTTTGGTTTTGCATTTATTTTTTATTACCTAAAATATAAAAAAAACAATTTGTCCAGAAATGGGAAGGGTCTGCAATTTTATGCTGCTTTTTTTTCTTGTAATTTTACCCTTCTTTTAATCTGAGTGTCATAGTTCCATAATTGCTGGTAGAAGACACGCATCTCCTGGATCAGAGATGACAGAAAGTATGTTACTCACAGCAAAAGCAGCAGCAAAAGTGTCAACACTTATGCACAATTGCCCTGAGCCCCAAACTCACAAGTGATACAAAAATAGCCAGATGGCACCGGCACAGACAGTAGCATGCATTTTAAGAGAGGAACCCTGAATTTAGGGAACCTAAATATTTTATAATGGGCAGGAAGCATGTCTGTTCTTTAAAGCATGGTTCCTCAATCTCAGCCTTACTGACATTTTTGGCCTCGTTGTGGGGGCTGTCCTGCACATTGTAGGATATTTAGCAGCTCCCTGACCTCTGTCCACTAGATGCCAGTAGCATCCTTAGTCATGGCAATCAAAAATGTCCCTAGACATTGCTAAATGTCTCATGAGGGACAAAATCCACCCTCACTTGAAAACTAATTTTCTAAAGGGAACCATTATTATTATCTTCCAAGATGTTCACTATGCAAGCATTTTTTTAAAAATAATTTTTTATTATGTTGCGTTAGTCACCATACAGTATATCCTTAGTTTTTGTTGTAGTGTTCCATGATTCATTATTTGCGTATAACACCCAGTGCACCATGCAATATGGCAAGCATTCTTTTTTTTAAAGATTTATTTATTTATTTATTTTTTGAGAGAGAGAGAGAGCATAGGGGGAGGGACAGTGGGAGAGGGAGAGAGAATCTCAAGTGGACTTTGTGTTCAGCATGGAGCCCAATTCAGGCTCAATCCCAGGATCCTGAGATCATGATCTGGACCAAAACCAAAGGTCAGACAGTTAACTGACTGAGCCACCCAGACACCCCTATACAAACATTTTTAAAATGATAGTTTGGAACAAAGGGTAGTGGTCATACTTTTCTCACAAGATGTGCAGGCATGTGAGACCCATGAATTATCTCCAGACACAAATATATTCACGTCATCCTTGTATCAAAACCCTCCTTATTTTGTCTGTGTAATAAAAATTTTAGTATAATGGTCTTTAATATCTTTTGTGTGTATTTTTTTAATGTGGAGCTGAGAGGATAAAGGACACATCTACTCAGAATCTTTCTCGTAAAATACACTCTACAATGTGAATGGTCTCTTTTATCTCCTCTGTAGAATTTTTGTTTATCAATAACCATGTGATAAGTAGAGTGTTGTTTTGGAAAAGATGCAAAGAAGAAATCAAGGTTCAGCTGATGTATATATTACTGGTTTTCAGAAAAGAGATGTATTGCTTTAATTAATAACAATGTCTTTCCCTAGAGATACTATATAAACATTTACAGATATTTTAAAAACATTGACTTGGGAGGCCAATTCATGAGGCTGTAAATTATAAGCAATTTATAATAATATAAGTACAAAGCAATTAAAAGAAATTAGTTGATCTGAGTAGTTGATAGAAGGATAAAGAAAGAAGGTAAAAATTAGGTCTCAGAGTGTTAAAACTAAGGCACGGCACAAAAGATGTTGCTGCAGATAACAGTCCCATATTTTAATCTGAGCCTGTGTTTCACAGTATTTTTTCGGCTTTTAGTAAAATTGTTATATTTAAGATATTTCCAAACCCTAAAGGGAAAATATATTTTGATTAATCAGTGTTTTTTTTTTAAGATTTTATTTATTTATTTGACAGAGAGAGAGAGGCAGCAAGAGAGGGAACACAAGCAGGGGGAGTGGGAGAGGGAGAGGGAGAAGCAGGCTTCCCTCTGAGCAGGGAGCCCGTGGCAAGGCTTGATCCCAGAATGCCAGGATCATGATCTGAGCCGAAGGCAGATGCCCAATGGCTGAGCCACCCAGGCACCCCTAATCAGTGTTTTTAAACTTTATGTAAATATATTCCCAATTTATTTCTGTAAAATAGCATATTCAGCTTAGCTATTTTTTTTCTTTTTTCTAAAAAATCTTTGTTAAGAATAGATGCAGGAGATGTTTACTTCTGGATGGCACATATTAGTTTATGACAAGCCAATGCCTCTATGGAAGTGATTGGAATAAGCCAGAGAAATTATAAAGTCATTTTGTGAAGGCATCAGAGAGCTGTGAAAACAACAAGGACTAGATGATCCAAAATGGCTGAGGTGAAAGAATTTTCTGAGTTGAGCTGATGGTGTCCAGTGGTTTTCTCCTAGGACTTATTTGGGGAAAAGAGAAACTAGCACAACTTTCACTGACTGTGCGAGGCTGGTGTGACAAACCAGAAACAAGAGAGGCCGAGGAAGCTCAGATGCCTTTTCTCACTGGACAAGGGGCTAAGGTCTAGTACCGTGAGAAGCTAGGCTGAAACTATCACAAGGTGGAGTGAAATCTCTACAGTCTCACAGTGCTTCTTAGGAAATAGGACTTACTGCAGGTGGCATTGAGAATTAGGACATTGTTAATGTCCTTTTCAAGACACATACTAGATTTTGAAAGTAGGTGGGGACTGGAAGGCAGAGTTAAGCTGTGGAAGGCTGAAGGGGAGATCCAGATCTTCCCAGAATCTCAGGGCTGAGAAGGACACTCATTCAAAATCCTGGAAGGGTCACATCTTAGGAACCGAGAGGGCTAGGTATAGACAGAGATTTACTACAACGAAAACAGAACCCTGACATAACTCAGTCTCTGATTTGGATTGAGCTCATCCGTCCTTTATCCTGTCTGCCTAAAGGAATGAGGGATTCTGTCTGGTGGTAGATAATATCACCCAGAGCCCGTAGAGTTCTTTTATTTACTCAGTGTCCTCTGTGCAATAAATAATTACTAGACCTATGAAAAGGCAAGAAAAAAAACCACATGATAAAAAAGACTCAAGAATTATCCAAATATTGAATTTAGGGGAAAATGAAATGTTAGGAGGCGTACACTTGTGGTGGACTCAGGAATGTAGTGAGCCAGAGAGAGCTTAGCTTCCATCCTTGCAATAAGAAAAAGCCCAGCAAATCAGAAGTTTATAACTTTTCTTGGATCCATCAGGGAGCTTGAATAGACACTTAATAAGAGAGGATATCCAAATGACCAATAAAAAAGAGAGGATATCCAAAAGGGGATTGTATTGGTTATGCCCATAAAAATGCTGTGCAATAATGCTCTTATATACTTACTCAGTGATACATAGCAATAAATGTTTATTGATTTTGTGTCTAGATCAGTTACAGTTTTGTATATCTTACCTGGGCTCACTCATGCCTCTGAGGGTTTCTGGCTGTCAGCTTAGGCTAACAAGGCACTTAACTCTATAGCTGAGTAGCCTGGACCTGTTTTTATAGCAATGGCAGAGGCACAAAAGGAAGAGCAGAAAAATATGAAGCTTAGGAACTAGCTCACTGTAATGTCTTCATTCTATAGACTGTTGATTATTGGCTGCATAGTCAAGCTCACATTCAAGGGATGGGTAAATAGACTCTGGTTTCTTGTGAAAACTGAAAAGTCACAAGGTAAAAGGTACAGCTATAGGGATGGGTAAGGAACGGTGCTACTGATGTAATCTATCAAAGTGCTCTTCTCTCTGTGGCCAATTTCACCCTCTTCCACTGGCCACTGGCTTCCTTCACAGGATAAAGAGTCCGTAGCTCTTGAACTCTGTGTCCTTTATGCTTTGCATCAGAGTTGGGCTGGCCACCTTTTTTTGTTCCTGTTAGAACAATCTCTGGAGGATGATTTGGCCAGCTGCCTATCCTTCATCCTTTCAATATTTTAGCCAGAGATTTTAGGTCATAAAATAAGTCATGACTTTGGGCCGCCCATCTTTGTAGTTCTGGAACACTCTTAGTGCAAGGAAAATCATTATAACCAAATATATCCAATTCTTATTTAAAATATTCTGTGTTTAAAGAATCCAAAATATTTAGCATCTGTGTTTGGAACAGTGTCTGACATTTAGGCATTCAACAAATCTTGTTTGATGAGTTTCACTTAACAAATATTTATTGAATGTGCCTTGTTTGTCAAGCACTATATTAGGTTGTGGGGACAGAGAGTTAAGGCAACAAACTCCTTTTTGTAGCTTATATAAATGGATGAGTATGATGGGCTTCATAGAGAACCCTAGAAATTTTAAGAAAATTTGATTCGTGAATAATTTAGGTTCTGTGTTGTGACAGAGCATCCAAAGGCATAACTGGCCTTTTTCCTGGATCACATAATGACTCTGGTACTCCTGAAAATGTAGATCTTCCATGAGAGACTTCTGTCATACTGTTTATTCATTTCCACAGAGTGGTTCTTTAGGTGGAACAAACCTTGTCATGCTAAAAGCATAGACACCAAGTCACTTGAACTGAAATTGCTTTTCTTTCAAATATAAATATAACTTTTAAATTGAGTGTCCATAACTTAGAGGGAATAAAAAATACTTTTTCCTCTAATCACTGCTTCCACGTATGCTCGAACAAATTATTTGCTTCCAATCCTTTAACAAAAAATGGACAGATTTTATAATTTTTAAATGCTGACTACAATAAGTGTAGTCACCATCTGTCACTGTACAGAATTATTACAATATTATTGACTATATTCCCCATGTTGTACTTTTCATCCCTGTGAAGGGATTTATTTTTTCTATAACTGAAATTTTGTACCTCTTAACCCTCTTCACCTCTCTCACCTATTTTTTTCACTTATATTTTCACCTGTTAATTTTTAAAATTACTTTTGAATCTTTGGAATCCACTCATTACAATTCAAACACCAATTTCAAATCCCTTCAAAGACTTTTCTCCTCTTTGCTATTGGTTACATGTATGCCTTGAGGCAGTCTATTGGAACAATCCACAGAGACAAAATGCACCCAACCTCAAATTTAGTTCAGATGTCCTGACTATGATGCACACGTGTACCAGGAGGGTACTAAAGGTTACTTACTTATGTGATAAGGCTTTATAGAGAGAGCAGGGAAGCTCCCTAGCACATCCAAATAGAGTTTGAGAAGTCTTAAGAGTAGCAAAAGGAGTTTGAGAGTCGGGGAAGGAGACTGGTTTGGGTTTTCATTGTAGTTAGGGAGTAGAGCTGGGATGAGGGTTCCCTTGAGGATAGGGGCTTAATTGGTTTGAACTTCTTCCTGGCACCAAAGAAGGAAGCACCTGAACTATCCTGTCAGCTCGCCAGTGGTGGAGCAGAAGGAACGAGGGGTGCTGGGGATTGACAACTGTCAGTAGTCCAACATCAGAAGTGGAGTCAGACTCTTTATTTCACAGTCTAAGTCAGGTCCTCCTCTCTCTTTTTGTTTCTTGTTCTCCCTTTGTGAAGAAGAGTGAAGAGAAAGATATTAAATAGAATAATAGGTTCTTTAAAATAATCTGAGTTCATTCTGAACAAATGACACAGACACAATTATTTAAAAACTACAACACAATTCAATAGCAAAAAAACCAACAATGTGGTTTGAAGATTGGGCAGAAAACATAAAAAAACCTTTCTCCAACGAGGACATATAGATGGCTAGCAGGTACACGAGAAGGTGCTCAACTCACTGATATCAGGGAAATGCAAATCAAAACCACCGTGAGCTATCACCTCATACCTGTTATAATGGCTATTATTAAAAAGACAAGAAGTAAGTGATGGTGAAAGTGCGGAGAAAAGAGAGCCCTTATGCACTGTTGGTGGGAATATAAATTGGTTCAGCCACTATTGTAAACAGTATGGAGGTTCCTAAAAAAAATTAAAAAAATAGAATTGCCATATGATCCAGGAATTCCCCTTGTGGATATGCTTCCCAAGGGAATTAAAACAGGATATTAAAGAGATACCTGCACTCCCATGTTCATTGCAGCATTATTTCACAATAGCCAAGATATGGAAACATACTTGATACATGGAAGAAGTGGTGGCACGTGAGGAGAATACTTCCGAGATGAGAAACCAGGAAGCCAAAATATCATCCCAGCTGATGGTATGCCACTTCCTAGCTGAGCCACTCCTCATCTCTGGCTCTTCATTTCCTAGTAAATAAAATGAAGTGATCAGATTGTATCTTCCATTTTGGTAAAGAACTTTCCATGAGAGTTTTTCCTATAGAGTTTCTCCTAACATCTGGTGGGGGTTATCACACTGATCATTTAAACCAAGTGACCTATCAGTTCAGGCTGCTATATATGATCGTGTTGAATATATTGACTAGTGTATGAATAATCCAGTCAGATGTACAGGCAGATGGGTTATCTGCAAACATGTGGGAGATGTTTCTGAGATATATGACCTTATTGGTATACCTGGGTTTCTGTGGGAGGAGTCATGCAAATTACCTGTAGCACAATGGTCTTGGAGTTCTTTGGTCATAGTCAACAAATTTACCTACCTACATCCAATTAACTGTCTCCTTAAGAAATGGGACTTCTATTGATTTTCTCACTGAGCCTGGTAGCTACTGACCAACCTGTGAGAAGGATCAACATTTTGAACACAAAAGAAACACAGGCGGCTAGATGTCGACATTATTGATAGACTATAAGTACCTACGTCAAGATGCATTTCATCCTTGAAATTGGAATTGCAATTTTAATACATATAGAAGCCAACATTTTCAAGCAAGCCATCTCTCATTTAAATAAGACAGTAATAGTTTTCACACCAGAGGTTTATGCTAACAAATAGCGCTAGCATCTCACTCATCAACCCTTACAGGCTTGATGTGTTGTTTAATATTTTATGATTGCTTTGCTGGTTTGTCCTGATTTTATAGAATTCTTATACTATACAATAGTGTTAAAATTTGCTAATGTTTATTGAGTGCTTACTACCATTACATGCCAGATATAGAGCTTGGCACTCTACGGGCACTATTACACTTGGTTTTCTCAACAGCTCCTTGAGGGTCATGCTCTTGTCTCTCACATTAAAATGTGAAGAGGCTGAGACAGGGAGCGGAGGAGAAGGAGGTAACCCAAGGGCACACAACTGGGTACTGATTTGATCTAAAGAGTTTCAAATCTGTCTAATCCCAGAACTCATGTTCTTAACCAAGATATATTACTGCTTTTACCAACATCACCTTATACTAATAACAGAGGCGATATTAAATTGGGGGGAAAGAAAAATTTATATCGTTTGGTATATTGCATTCCTGCTTTCTACTGGGTTAGACATGGCTATTGGCAGAAATTTTCAAATCTCTTTCCAGGTTTTACTTTTTCCTACCCAGAAATACGTAGTAAGGAGAAATGAAAAATAACTCTTTAAAGTTGGCTAAATATTTCAAAATAGGAAGATGGGGTTATTATTGGTTTGGAGTTGTGACAAAAAGAAAAAAAGTTTAATGCAAAGCATTTTTTGTTTTCATATCATGAAGGAATGATGGGGCCTAATGTGCTATGATCTTTTATGAAGCTGGAAGTAGGCGAGACTGGGCACTGACTGGACTCTTTTCCCAGCATAGAGGATTCCCTTCATCCCACTGTGGGACACTTGGTAGCCAAAAGCTGGAAGTGAAAAGGCAATGGGATTGCAATCATGAAAAACTACAATCACACAAGCTTTGTTTCTAAAATTTCATAGCAATAATACATAAGGAATAATAGACTGAGCTGCAGTGAAAACTTTTCTTGTCATGAAATTCATACTTTTACAAGAACTAAGACAATTTTTTTATTTTAATTTTTTTTTATTATGTTAGTCACCATACAGTACATCTCTGGTTTCTGATGTAAAGTTCGATGATTCATTAATTGCGTATAACACCCAGTGCACCATGCAATACGTGCCCTCCTTACTACCCATCACCAGCCTATCCCATTCCCCCACCTGCCTCCCCTCTGAAGCCCTCAGTTTGTTTCTCAGAGTCCATAGTCTCTCATGCTTCATTCCCCCTTCTGATTACCCCCCCCTTTCTTTATCCCTTTCTTCCCCTACCGATCTTCCTAGTTCTTATGTTCCATAGATGATAGAAATCATATGATAATTGTCTTTCTCTGCTTGACTTATTTCACTTAGCATTATCTCCTCCAGTGCCGTCCATGTTGCAGCAAATGTTGAGAATTCGTTCTTTCTGATAGCTGAGTAATATTCCATTGTATATATGGACCACAGCTTCTTAATCCAGTCATCTGTTGAAGGGCATCTCGGCTCCTTCCATGATTTGGCTATTGTGGACAATGCAGCTATGAACATTGGGGTGCATATGGCCCTTCTCTTTACTACGTCTGTATCTTTGGGGTAAACACCCAGTAGTGCAATGGCTGGGTCATAGGGTAGTTCAATTTTTAACTTTTTAAGGGACCTCCACACTGTTTTCCAGAGTGGCTGTACCAACTTGCATTCCCACCAACAATGTAGGAGGGATCCCCTTTCTCCACATCCTCTCCAACAATTGTTGTTTCTTGCCTTGTCTATCTTTGCCATTCTAACTGGCGTAAGGTGGTATCTCAGTGTGGTTTTGATTTGAATTTCCCTGATGGCTAATGATTTTGAACATTTTTTCATGTGTCTGTTAGCCATTTGTATGTCTTCATTGGAAAAGTGTCTGTTCATATCTTCTGCCCATTTTATGATTTGTTTATTTGTTTCTCGTGTATTGAGTTTGAGAAGTTCTTTGTAGATCTTGGATACCAGTCCTTTATCTGTGGTGTCCTTTGCAAATATATTCTCCCATTCCGTGGGCTGTCTCTTAGTTTTTTTGACTGTTTCCTTGGCTGTGCAGAAGCTCTTTATCCTGATAAAGTCCCATAAGTTCATTTTATCTTTTATTTCTCTTGCCTTTGGAGATGTGTCGTGAAAAAGGTTGCTCTGGCCGATGTCATAGAAGTTGTTGCCTATGTTCTCCTCTAGAATTTTGATGGATTCCTGTCTCACATTGAGGTCTTTCATCCATTTGGAGTTTATTTTTGTGTATGGTGTGAGAGAGTGGTCAAGTTTCATTCTTTTGCATGTAGCTGTCCAATTTTCCCAGCACCATTTATTGAAGAGACTGTCTTTTTTCCACCGGATGTTTTTTCCTGCTTTATCAAAGATTAGTTGCCCAAAGAGCCGAGGGTCCATTTCTGGGTTCTCTATTCTGTTCCATTGGTCGATGTGTCTGTTTTTGTGCCAGTACCATGCTGTCTTTGTGATCACAGCTTTGTAGTACAGCTCGAAATCCGGCATTGTGATGCCCCCAGCTTTGTTTTTCCTTTTCAACAGTTCCTTGGAGATTCGGGGCCTTTTCTGGTTCCATACAAATTTAAGGACTATTTGTTCCAGTTCTTTGAAAAATGTCCTCGGTATTTTGATCGGGATAGCATTGAAAGTGTAGATTGCTCTGGGTAGTATGGACATTTTAACTATGTTAATTCTTCCAATCCATGAGCATGGAATATTTTTCCATCTTTTTATGTCTTCCTCAATATCTTTCAAAAGTGATCTATAGTTTCTAGGATATAGGTCCTTTACGTCTCTGGTTAAGTTAATTCCAAGGTAACGCATGGTTTTTGGTGTTATTGTAAATGGGATGGATTCCCTAATTTCTCTTTCTTCAGTCTCGTTATTCGTGTATAGAAATGCAACTGATTTCTGGGCATTGATTTTGTATCCTGCCACCTTACTGAATTGTTCTATAACTTCTAATAGTTTGGGAGTGGATTCCTTTGGGTTTTCCATATAGAGTATCATGTCATCTGCAAAGAGAGACAGTTTGACTTCTTCTTTGCCGATTTGGATACCTTTGATCCCTTTTTGTCTTCTGATTGCTGTTGCAAGGACTTCTAGTACTATGTTGAATAATAGTGGCGAGAGTGGGCATCCTTGTCGTGTTCCTGATCTTAAGGGAAAGGCTTCCAGCTTTTCCCCATTGAGAATAATGCTTGCAGTAGGCTTTTCATAGATGGCTTTTATGAGATTGAGAAATGTACCCTCTATTCCTACACTCTGAAGGGTTTTAATCAGGAAAGGATGCTGTATTTTGTCAAATGCTTTTTCTGCATCAATTGAGAGGATCATATGGTTCTTGAGTCTTTTCTTGTTGATATGATGTATCACATTGATTGATTTGCGAGTGTTGAACCATGCTTGCATCCCAGGTATGAATCCCACTTGGTCATGATGGATAATCCTTTTAATGTACTGTTGGATTCTATTAGCAAGGATCTTGTTGAGGATTTTGGCATCCATATTCATTAGAGAAATCGGTCTGTAATTCTCCTTTTTGAGGGGGTCTTTGCCTGGTTTGGGGATCAAGGTAATATTAGCCTCATAGAATGAGTTTGGTAGCTTTCCTTCTGTTTCTATTTTTTGAAATAGCTTTAGGAGAATAGGTATTATTTCTTCTTTGAATGTTTGGTAGAATTCCCCAGGAAAACCGTCTGGGCCTGGAGTTTTATTATTTGGAAGGTTGTTTATCACTGACTCAATTTCTTCATAGTTAATTGGCCTATTTAAGAAATCTATTTCTTCCTGTTTCAGTCTTGGTAGTTTATAGGTTTCCAGGAAGGCCTCCATCTCTTCCAGATTGTTTAGTTTTTTGGCATATAGCTGTTGATAAAAGTTTCTAATAATCCTTGCAATTTCAATGGTGCTGGTCGTGACCTCTCCCTTTTCAGTCATAATTTTAATAATCTCAGTCCTTTCTCTTTGTTTTTGGACAAGTTTTGCCAGTGGTCTATCAATTTTATGGATTCTCTCAAAGAACCAGCTTCTAGTCCTGTTGATCTGCTCTACTGTGGTTCTGGTCTCTAATTCATTGATTTCTGCTCTAATCTTGGTCAACTCCTTCCTTGTCAGTGGGTTAGGCCTGTCCCTCTGTTGCTGTTCCAGTTTCTTGAGGTGAGAATATAGAAACTGCATTTTAGATTTTTCTATTCTTTTGAGTGAGGCTTGGATGGCTATGTATTTCCCCCTTAGGACTGCCTTTGCAGTATCCCATAGGTTTTGGACCGTTGTGTATTCATTCTCGTTGGTCTCCATAAATTGTTTAATTTGTTTTTTGATTTCCTGGTTTATCGAGTCATTCTTGAGCAGGATGGTTCTTAGCCTCCAAGTGTTTGAGTTTCTTCCAGGTTTTTCCTTGTGGTTGAGTTCCAATTTCAGAGCGTTGTGGTCTGAGAATATGCAGGGGATAATTTCAATCTTTTGGTATTGGCTGAGACCTGTTTTGTGTCCCAGAGCATGATCTATTCTTGAGAATGTTCCATGGGCATTTGAATAGAATGAGTATTCTTTGGTTCTGGGGTGTAGTGTTCTATATATATCTATGAGGTCCAACTCGTTGAGTATGGCATTCAAAGCCCTAGTTTCTTTGTCCATTTTCTGCATGGGTGCTCTGTCTATTCTGATAGTGGAGTGTTGAGGTCCCCTACTATTAACGTATTTTTATCTATATGTCTCTTTATTCTGGTTAAGAGTTGGCTTGTGTATCTTGCTGCTCCCCTGTTGGGGGCATATATATTAATAATTGTCATATCCACTTGTTGAATACTTCCTTTAAGAATAATATAGTGCCCTTCTGTATCTCTCTCTATGGCCTCTAGTTTAAAATCCAGTCTATCTGATATGAGAATTGCTACTCCAGCTTTCTTTTGAGGTCCATTTGCGTGGAAGATGGTACTCCATCCCCTTACTCTAAGTCTGAATGCAAATTTAGGTTCAAAATGAGTCTCTTGTAGACAGCAAATGGATGGGTCATGTCTTTTTATGCAATCTGCAACCCTGTGGCGTTTTATGGGAGAGTTTAAGCCATTTAGATTGATAGAGATTATTGACAGATATGATTTTAATGATGCCATTTCTCTTTAAAGTCTTTGTATCGGTTGTGACTTGCTGCTCTGTATCACTCTTGGGGCCTTTTTACCTTTATAGAGCCCCCCTTAATATCTCCTGTAGGGCTGGTTTCGTGGTTACGAAATTGGTTAATGATTGACAATTCTGGAAGGTCTTTTTTTCTCCATCAATTCTGAATGACAGCCTTGCTGATTAGAGGACCCTTGTTTTATAGGGATCTTAGGGATGTGGGCTTCTTGATTTTTCAGCCTGCCTTCTGGGGGAGGGGCCTGCCGGCAGGTACTCAGAAAACCCTGTTTGGGTAGAGTCTCTGTGTCCCTTGCGAGGGGGGATGGGGATGGGCACCCTGTGAGCCGGTATTTCCGGGCTTTTGTTCTCTGGCGGCTTTCCCTGGCGGTTTGCTATGCCTCTTCTGAGAGAGCAGCAGCGGCTGAAATTCAGCCTCTGTCTCAGAACAGAGGGATNACAAAACAGAGGGATCGTGGCCCGTTCTCCACTGATATTCTGGTCACTTTAACTCTGTTTCTCTTGGTGCTGCTCAGCCCTGCAGTGTCCCGGGATATGCGCCCCACAGCCAGCGTCCCAGCCCTCACTTCCAGGGCCGGCACATCTCTGTCCTTTGTGTTTCTAACACCGCCCGCCGCCAGCCGCCCCGCGCGGGCTCCCGGAGCTCCCCGTCTCAGTCTGGTGTCTCACGGGTGCTGACCGCGAGTCCGCCTGCTCCCCCGTGCAGGTGGCCCTCCAGCCGCCAGCCGCCCCGCGGACGCTCCCGGAGCTCCCGGTCTCAGCCTCGATCCAGTGAGCACACCGGAGCTCCGGAGCTCCGTGAGATGCTTGGTGGTGCACGCTCCCGGCTCACGGACTCAGTCTGCCGTTTCCAGAGTGCGGGTCCGCGGTCCGCCCGCTCCCCGGTGCAGNAGCTGGAGATGTTCATTTGTACAGATCCAGATGGATCTTCCTGTGTCTCAGGCTGATTCCGTGGGTGTTCAGGCTGGTCTGGTACCTATCCAGCTCGACTCAGGGGACCAGCTGAAAAAAAGGGTCCCCTACTCCTCCGTCATCTTAACTCCATCCCAAAATCAGAACAAAGGCAAATTTAAACTTGTTCGTGTCCTATGCATTATCTTTTTTTTTTTTTCTTTTGGCAAGTAGTATTCTCAGTAAACACAGTTTATGGGTCATTAGAATGGATTAAGACTAGATTTTAACTTCATTGATTTTAGACTCCTCTATTTTTTTTTTTTTTTTTTTTTTTCAAGTTTTTATTTAAATTCCAGTTAGTTAACATACAGTGTAATATTAGTTTCAGGTGTAGAATTTAGTGATTCATCACTTACATATGACACCCAGTGCTCATCACAATAAGTGCCCTCCTTAATACCCATCACCCTGTTACCCCATCGTCCTCTCCTACCTCCCCTCCGGCAACCCTCAGTTTGATCTCTATAGTTAAGAGCCTGTTTCTTGGTTTGCCTCTCTCTCTTGTTTTTTCCCCATGTTCACTCGTTTTCTTTCTCAAATTCCACATATGGTGTAATTGTATGGTACTTGTCTTCCTCGGACCTATTTTGCTTAGCATAATACTCTCTAGCTCCATCCATATCATTGCAAATGGCAAGATTTCATTTTATGGTTGAGTAATAGTCCATTGTATATATACAGCACATCTTATTTATTCATTCATCAGTTGATAGACATTTGGGGACTTTCCATACTTTGGGTATTGTTGATAATGCTGCTATAAACATCAAGGTGTATGTATCCCTTGGAGTCAGTATTTTTATATCCTTTGGGTAAATACCTAGTAGTGCAATTGCTGGATCATAAAGTAATTCTGTTTTTAACCTTTTGAGGAACCTCCACACTGCCTTCCACAGCGGCTGCACCAGTTTGCATTCCCACCGACAGGGCAAGGGTGTTCCCCTTTCTCCGCATCCTTGCCAACATCTTTTGTTTCCTGTGTTGCTGATTTTAATCATTCTGACAGGTGTGAGGCAGTATCTTATCCTAATTTTGATCTGCATTTCCCTGATGATGAGCAATGTTGAGCATCTTTTCATGTGTCTGCTAGCCATCCCGATGTCTTCTTTGGAAAAATGTCTATTCGTGTCTTCTGCCCATTTTTTAACTGGGTTATTTGTTTTTTGGGTATAAACATGACTGGAAAGAAAGAGCTATTTAAAAGCCTCCTTTTTTCCCCATGTGGGAAGAGTAGTGTATTCTCCCACTGTTAACGCTATGACAAGTAGTGGATTGTAGAGGAAGGATAGGCAAAACAGTTGCAGTCAATGTTAGAAATGTGTGAATCTTGAATTCCATGATAAATTGATCTTGCTTCTACCTGCTTTTGTACTTTTGTAAGTTAATTAAACAACATTAGGAAAATGGAGCTGTGAGTCTGGCTCAGAGCAATGTGCTGAGATATTCATGGAGAAACAGATTCTAGGTTATGTTTCAGTTTTCAATTTATCTTGTAGAAATGTGAGAAGAGGTTATTGATTTCCAATCCTTGAAGGAACCTGAGCTGCCTCCATTGCCTGAGATATTATTGGAAGGGTTGGATTTAAATACTGTCTTAGAGAGAAGGGCGTAAGGATGACTAACATGAAAGAAATATTAGTGGAGTGAAGGCATGTGCAATTAATTTTGCTTTCCTTTTTTTTTTTTATCATCCCATCAACCATTTAACAAGCATTCAATGCCTACTATACACCAAGCTGTGTTTTCTGTGCTGGGGAAAAAGTTACAAACAAGAAAGTTTCTGCCCTCATGGAGCTTATATTCTAGGAGGATACAGTAGTGAAATCTTTCACCGTATTTACTCTAGTACCTTCTGGAGGTTCAGCAGGTCAGTGGGATTGAATTGGATTGGGCCTAAAGGTATCTACCTGCATGGTGTTTCTACTCTGCTATTGTCTACTTAACCTGGATTTNTACCTGCATGGTGTCTCTACTCTGCTATTGTCTACTTAACCTGGATTTCTCTGCTTTCCTCACCCACTAGAATGTAGTAGAAATATTTTGAGGAAGGTGTACTTTGACAAATATTCATCATTAGAATTTTATCACTGTGAAGCCTATCCATTTTGAAATATAAAGCAACATCCAAAAGTGAACATCCGTATAAAAGATTTAAAACCATGCCCCATGTTCTACAACCTTGCTCTGCCACGTGTGACCCATGAACCAGCAACATCAGCATTGCCTGAGAACTTGTTAAAAATGTGTACTCTCAGGCCCAATCCCAGACCTACTGAACCGAATCTGCACTTTAGCAAGTTCCCCATAATAAAGCTGTGCTTTAGGGGCACCTGGGTGGCTCAGTTGGTTTAGTGTCTGCCTTCAGCTCAGGTCATGATCCCAGGGTCCTGAGATCAAGCCCTGCATTGGGCTCCCTGCTCGTTGGGGAGTCTGCTTCTCTCTCTCCCTCTGCCTGCTGGTCCTGCTCTCTCTCTCTCAAATAAATAAATAAATCTTACAAAAAAAAAAAAAAACCCCAGAAAATGCTGTTCTTTAGTCCTGACAGTAGTTGCACATGGAAAGACTTTTCACACGTTCAGAAATACCTGCTTGATTAAGGTTAGCTTTAAAAATAGGGGCACCTGGGTGGCTCAGTGGTTAAGTGTCTGCCTTCGGCTCAGAGCGTGATCCTGGCGTTCTGGGATCGAGCCCCACGTCAGGCTCCTCCGCTGGGAACCTGCTTCTTCCTCTCCCACTCCCCCTGCTTGTGTTCCCTCCCTCGCTGGCTGTCTTTCTCTCTCTATCAAATAAATAAATAAAATCTTAAAAAAAAAATAAACCCACNATAAACCCGCTTCTGAACTGGATCTGAATTCAGAAAAGCAACTGGGTTTTTATATTTTTTCTCTACTTGCTGCCAGAACATATTTTGACTAAAATTTTTCACTTTTCAACTTACTGTTTTAGTGTCATATAAACATGGCTAGTATATAGCAAAGCATTAATATTTTTTCAGGTGAACATGTCATGTTATTCAAAGGTTTTTGTTTTTGTTTTTTACTCTGTTCAGATACCTAAGACATAATCTTTAGCAAAACCTATAGAACAAAATTGTGTGTGTGTGTGTGTGCGTGTGTGTGTGTGTTTGTGTTGGTTTAAGAGAGAAAGCACTCTGTCTTGATAAAGCAACAAAAGCAAATAGGATTAGATCAATATCTGATCCTAAAATGACATGTTACCTTCTGGGGGGTCCAGGTGAGTATTTCCAGAGTGCGTTCTGGTTTTGGAACTGTCTGATGCTTGTCTATGTGTACAGAGGGCTTAGACAATCCTCAAGAAGGCATGAATTCAAGGATTTTCACAGTTTTTCACCCCCAAAATATTGTTCTAGCTGTTTAGTGTCTCTGGGAGTTGAAGAAATGAAACTTCAGTAAAAAGCCACATTTTTGTTAAGCGGGATAGTGTCAAATCCGCTAGCTTCTATTCTATTCTTATATGATTTAATTGTTTTCCATCTGCAACGCTTTCTCCATATATCACATAATTCTCATGCTTCAAAGTTCAATGATAGTCTCACTCCTTCCAGAAATTTCAATTTTCAATCTCGCTCTGATCTCTTACTTCTCTAAGTCCTTTTGCACATGGGCCACAATTTATTTTCTACTGTTTTTCCTCAATTGTTTTATATGTCTACCTTCTCCTCCAAACCAACTGTTAGAGTCATTTAGGGTAGATTTGAGGTCTTAACAATATTGTATTCCTAGTGCTTCTTATGGGTTCAGAACATATTAACCGCTTAGAAACAAGTTGTTGATTAAACCAGTTCACCCTATTGCTACAAAATGAAACCCAGGAGAGTTAGATTTTTCTCGGGTACATAGAAGGCTTATTAAAACTCTGTAGGGGGTTATGGGAAATAGAAGTAAAAGGTGATGATGGAGAAAGAGTTGAGAGTGTTTGCAGTCAAGCTTCATGAGCTTCACAGATTTGCCTAAAGCTAACTCTTGGTGCTAACTTCGCTTACCCAAATTTGCCAAGGTGAAGGTTTGTGAAGGGTGGGTGAATGAGGTAACTGGAGATTAAACCAGGATCTGGATCTCTTATCTTGGCTTATGTTTCTGGCAGTAGCATACTCCCTGCTGTGGAGGTAATCATAGCACAATTATCAGAGACCATGGCAGATCCCTAGTTTTTAATCTAAAGGCTTAATTGATCTTCCTTTGGCCTGGGCACCTCCAAACGATCCTTAGATTAGTTCACTTTATCTGCTTTTGGATTGTGAAGAAAGAAGTCATTGACAAGCAGAAATGCCACTGCTTTCTAGAATCTAGTTCAAATCCCCAAACCCCAGCTGTGTGGATTCACCACATTCAGATGTGGTGTTGGAGTTGCATGATGTTGTTTCATCTCTAGGTGCTCTGTGGGCATTGTGTGACCCAGATACCACGGGAAACCTGCTGAAATCCTGGTCTTTGAGCTCAAGGGGTTTTATTTTTTCATGTATTTTCTCATATACTTGAATACATTTGTTGGGTCCTGGCCCATTAGTACACATTGGCACTAGGAAGATTTTTTTGTTGTTGTTAGTTATCATCCAGGAGGGATAATTTTTCCACTTCTTTAATGTATAAAACTCACCCAGCAAAGCTTATAGATTTTAATTGCTTCACTTATTTCCCTTATTAGAGGCCAGTATGTTCTGAGGGATGGTATTTACAGTTCATTGCATATCATGCTTCATTTGCTATATCCATGCTGACGTACGTGTGTTGATGGTTACTCTTGCTGTGTCGTGTGTAAAAGGGCACAGATGTCTCCTAGCATTTTTAATTACATTCTAACAAAACATGGATTTTTCCATTATAGTTCATATATAAGATGTCACACTAAAATAATAGAAGTTGAATGATTACTCTGATTTTAAGGTCTTTCATCAGTTTTGAAATCCATGGTGGCTTAATATGATCTGCAAATACACAAGTATCTTTCAGTTAGAGAATATTTGCTCAGGCAGGAGACTCTTCCTTTATTGACTCTGTAACTGCCCAAATCATTTCGATTGCCAACACTATTAACCGCATCACTTTGCTTGTCATAATCCTGCATTGCCTTCTCTTCCAGACCTCTGTCTTTCCATTTTCCACTACTGCATCTTAACATGAGTCATCTTGGTCAGCAGAAAAAACATGATTACTCTTTCCTAAAGTTAAACTAATCATTTGAAATGAATGCCTTCCAATGTGTAGGATAGGCATCATGAAAATAGGACAATATGCCCTATTGTGTCAGGGAATGGCATTTATTTGTTTGCAAACTCAGATATGAAGACTGGACATTTTCTGAATGTCTTCTGTGGGTGAGGTATTGTACTAGGGGCTTTACATACATGACCTTGCTTAAACTTCAACCCAAAGTAGGTAGTCTTATCATCATTCTACAGATGAAAGCAAAATAGGGTTTCAGAGAGAGAGAGAAAGAAGAGAGTCAATGCTGATTCAATCACCTGACTGGTAAGAGCTGAAACTGGGATTTAAACCTAAATATGTGTAACACCATCTTGCCTCCCTAGAGAGAAACAGAGAAGTAGAAAAGTCACCTTCCAATGTGACTATGACCCACTAATGCCTTTGGAAAATGTTTGGGAAACTCAAGTCCTGCTTCCATGACTTTTGTACTCAGAATACCCATTTTTGTGAAGAAGAGGCTGAAATAGCTCTGCCCTTTATGCGATAGAATTTCTGGTTATAACCCAATTTAGAGAAGACAACTCGTTCCCTTAGACTACCGTGGTACATAAATATCCACCATTCGCCTGTCACCAGACTCGAGCAAGTTATTAATGGGCCAAGGTGCTAGGAAAATAAGTTTCATTGGAACTAGAACTCTAATAATAATCTGAGGAGACCATATCTAAAAGAGTCACTATGCTGGTGATGTAGACATCAGGAAGGAAGGCGTAGGGTGTGGAAGTGGTGATGGTAGTAGCCAGGGCCCTGCTAGAAGCGAGGGGGACCCACGTAAGAAGCCCTTCGTCTACCACTTTGTGGAACTTACTCATTTTCACTTGCAGAGTATAAAACACTTAATATTTGAGGAAAACAGTGTTAGCATGGTGGCTGAAGGCACTCAAGTAAAAACAGCAGAGACTTTTTAATCTGTAATTATATGTTAATTAGCCATTAGTAATTTCCATTAGCAATTTATTAGACCTCTGGAAATCTCTTCAATTCCTTTGAAATTGGGACACTCCATCTGTTAGTGTTATAAATGTCTATTACTTTTATGAGTTTCTGTATAATATGTGTTCAATAAATGTTTGTTCCATTTCCTTAACAGCATAGTAGTGTCATAAGTCCTTGCTTTGTTTCCTAGAGTATAATTTTTTTACATTGCTTTCGAGTCACCAAGTTTTTATAAAATATCAAAATTAAGTCCTAAATTTATTTTCTTCCCTTGATTTTTATGTGAAATTTTCCTGATGTTTCAGTGAGCAACTGTAATATCTAAGTTCTTTAAGAAAATTAAGCTCTTTTTCTGCTGTATGCATTCTTCTCAAGAATTAGGAATCTTCAGAACAAATTTAGCAGACATTGCTATAGATACTGCACAGGAAACCAGCTTTCTAATCCATAGGCAGGTCATTCAAATGTTTTGAACAGAATTTTTAAAATCAACTTTAGTTATGGACATTAGCATATGGTAAAACATTATTACCATATTTAGGAGCTATTGAACTGGCGTATTTTATTTTGTTTTTTAACTAGGTATATTTTAAACAGAGATTCACATTTAAAATCGAAACTAATCCTATGTTAATGAGAATTTCCCTGAGTGGGTCATCTTCTTCTATCAAGGAAAGCTGCTTTGACATAGTAAAAGCAACGGAGGGCTTTGAAATAAAAAAATTGGGTTTGAGTCACTTGCTATGAAATAGTTGAGTGTCTTTAGACACATACCCTCCTATAAGCCTCAGTTCATCATCTATAAAATGGTGACAATAAAAATCCCAAATATGAGGCTAAAATAAAAGAATGATGTACTCACATAGAAAAGTTTAATATTAACATTTGTTATCATTATAACCATCCCCAAAACCAAAGTACCATGAATCTTGATGAATCAAGAAAATGGTGGCATCAGGGTAGGCTAAAGGGGAAAAGTGAGACATTCAACATTGGGTTTAAAAAAAGAAAGTCAATTCCATCATGTGGGTTATCTAGCTTCATTCCTAGTGTGAGAACTTGACTGGGTAATAAAGCTGATTAGCACTGATTCACAGCGATGGTGACAAGAACGAAGACTTGGCGGTGAACTGATGGGGAGGGAGATCGATGAAGAGCCTCTTCTTACCTCATCTCTCCCTTCCCTACAACGCTTCAACGAGAACATCGTCTAGGATAGTTAAGAACCTTTCAGGTGGCTTGCAGGTTGACAATTAGCCCCTACCTAATTACTAGGTCATGTTTGCAAGGTGAGTTCTCTCAAGTCCTTACTCTGGTTTATCTACTGTTATTCAGAAACTGGTAAGTATGATTAAGTGTTGACTACCTCTTCCAAATGTAAGGCAGACCACAGTTTTTATAGAAACCTTGCTTGGATAAAAATACACCTCAAATAATGGATATCACTTTTACATACAACTCATAAGGATCACTTGGAAGTCTTGGTTTCCTTTGCCTGCCCGCAGAGAATGTGTGCTGGGAGGATGAGTTTATAACTATAACGACACAAGAACGTGGTGGAGGGGCTGGCATTGAGAGGTTCAACAGACTTCATCTCATTGTCAGTGAAAATTGCTGTACAAGGACAGCTATGAGGAAGAAATTTGTCAAAGGTTTTGAAAGGGCAATCACAAATTGCCGATGAAAGTAGATGAAGCTATGAAAGAGATTTATGAAGACTGATTTAAAATTGAATAGTGTTATGAGACACTTTTGGAATTCCACAGTGTGGCTGGTGCCAGGAGAGAAGGGATGAGAAAGGGTAGAATACTGAATCCTGTTTGCCAGCAGACACATTAGGCCCCACAGCTCAGATCTCAGCTGTAAAATTCACTGCACTCTGGGTGTAGTGGTTGTGGGAAATGCCTGTGGTTTTCCCAGCCTGCCTCTCTCAGCAGGCTTTGAGTGCAAGTCATCTCAAAGGCTGTAAGAAACCAAAAGGAATGGGAGCAGTAAAAGCTAATAATTGAAACAAAAATAGAAATAACAATGAACTGTTAATTGCAAAAAGTTTTTAGTATGTTGTGAGTCATCTTACCATGATACTTCTTAAGGGAAGTGGCATGATTTTTTTTTAAATGTAAACATTATTTGTTTATCTATTCCTCTGAGATAGAATACAAAATTGTCATTAAGTACAAATTTGGCAGTAATCTGTGAATGAGTATTTATCCTTTTATAAGTCATGGGAAATGTTTTAATGAGATTTAAGAATGAAGTTGCAGGAGGAATTGCAACTGGGATATCAATCTCACAATGAGACATGACATTGTCCAACTTTTCATGAATCTGGTATCTAAGCTACGACCTTTCTCTGACTCCTTCACTAATTCATCTATAAGAATTAGAATCTGAATATCTCATTTTATGCTTCCTGAAGCATGTTGTGCAGAATATTAATGATCGAAACCAGAAACAGAGCAACATTTAAAACCGATGTTCTCATTGCAACATTTAACATCTAGGGAAATTGGAGTAAAACAATGGAAAGGGATTTGGTTGTTGCAGTTTCTTGTTGGTTGTAAAAAAACAAAAGCACCAAGAACTACAGGAAGGGAAATAACATCCATGACTTACGGTCGTTTTTCTGTTAGAACTTAGCAAACCAGACCGCACATGCCATAGGTTAATACTGTTGCCTCCCATCCACTGGGGCTCATGCATAAATGGTTAGGTTTGGTTCTGACCCCTCCCTCTGTACTTTTTTTTTTTTTAAAGATGATTTATTTATTTATTTATTTATTTATTTATTTATTTATTTGACAGAGAGAGACAGCCAGCGAGAGAGGGAACACAGACGGGGGTGGGGGGTGGGAGAGGAAGAAGCAGGCTCCCAGGAGAGAAGCCTGACTCAGCGCTCCATCCCAGAATGCTGGGATCACATGCTGAGCCCAAGGCAGATGCTTAACAACTGAGCCACCCAGCTTCCTCCCTCCCTCTGTACTTTTAAGCCTTCAGAGATCTTTCCTCATTTGTCCTGACTGCTGCCCCAGATGCTATCCATCTTCAGGGAACAGAATAGCTGTTGGGGCCACTTTTGTTCTCTTAACCACCCAGATCACATTTCCGCTCTCCTGCACTGTTGCACCTACCTTCATGGGACCTGAGAGTGGGTGATATCGGGGGTAGACCATAATAAACTCCTTTCTATTGTTACTCAGCTTTTCTATCTTTTGTATTTCCAGGAGCAATAAGCACATTTGGGTTAATTAAGCCTTAAAAATAATGTAATGAAGAAGTAAATTCTAACCTCATGGTGACTATTTTTAAATTTATACCTAAATTTTCTAAATGTACATTCATCCTTCAAGTGGACTGAATCATCTTAATATAAGTGGAGACAAAGGCTACCAAAAATTCAGAATTTAAGGAATATTTAAAATTAACGTCTGGGGCACCTGGCTGGCTCAGTTGGTGAAACATGTGACTCTTGATCTCAGGGTTGTGAGTTCAAGGCCCACATTGAGCATGGAGCCAACTTAAAAAAATTTTTTTTTTAAATAAAATAGAATTACCAACCTCAAAAGGCTCTTTTTTGTATTAAAGTCATTTAAAAAAAAACTATAACTTTTTACTCTTATTTCTATGACAGGTAAAATTATGTCTTCCTAAAAAATTGTCTAAATGATCTATTTTGGTGACCCTTTAAATATAGTGCTTTAAAATAATGCGTACACAGGGGCAAATTCAGAGTGCAAGATGGCACGCAGCAAATAGTGAATCTTTCCTGCTTCAGACCACCAGTGCCATAGTCTTCCTCCCCAGATGAATCCAATATTACCCGTTTTTATGTATCTCCAGAAAGATATATATTTACATATCTGTGATAGACAAAATAATGCCTCCCAAAGATATTCACATCTTAATCTCCAAAACCCAATTACTATGTTACCTTACATGGCAAAAGGGACTTTGTGGATATGATTAATCTAAGGATTATGAGGGGGGGTATTATTCTGGATTATCTAGTTCTGCCCAATATAATCACAACGGTCCTTATTTTATAAGAGGGAGATTGGAGAGTCAGAGTCAGAGAAACATTTGAAGATGCTACGCTGCTGGCTTTAAAGATGGTGGAAGGGGCCACAAGCCAAGAAATGCAAACTGGCCTCTGGAAGCTGGAAAAAGTAAGAAAATGAGTTCCCCCTTAGCACGTACAGAAGGAATGTACGCCATCCAATGCCTTGATTTTAAACTAGCAAAATTCATTTTGGTTTTCTGACCTCCAGAATAGATTTGTGTTGCTTTAAACCATTAAGTTTGGGGCAATTTGTTAAGCAACGTTAGAAAACTAGTAAATCTATTTATCTATTGATACAGATACATATCGGTATTTCTACCTTTTCCACAAATACTTATGCACCTTCCGTTTTTTTATAGTCCTATCAGTCCAAATAGATATACTCTTTCTTTTAAGAACTGTGTACTATTTTGATAATATAAGGTTGTAATACATTTTTAATTACCAGTTCTCTGTTCTATTGATGGATATTTAGCTTGTTTCCATTCTTTTTCTTCAATAAATAGTGTTGCATGTAATATCTGCATAATATTTTAAAAAATTACTATATGATATTTTAAATTGAGACAGAATAGTTATACCCACATGTACTTATTATTTCACTTCAGCATTTATTAACTATTGCTAATCTCATTTCTTCTGTAAACCACTCTAACCTTAACCACGATCTCTTGAGTACTTTGAAGAAACTTTCAGACAGGATATCATTTCATCAGTATATATTGTAGATCATGTCTTTAAAGCATAAGGAATTTTGTTTATAAGATTTTGTATACTTTTGAGCGGATCCCTAAGATGTATTTTAGAAATAAAAACAAACTCTGAAAAGAACATTATTTTCAATTTCATAAATTATTTCAACATGGGATAAGCTAGATCATGCCCTACTCTCACCTCATCCACTGTACCCCAGTATAGCAAACTTGTTTCAATAGATTTATCACATAATTAACATTTAAGTTCACAGAAAGTAAGTTTCTAAGTTTCAAAGTAATTTTATGATATACTCACCTTGGTGTTTAAATCCATGTAAATTTTAGGAAAAGATTAAGTGTTTATTACATTAATTATTAATGTAAGGATAGTTTTGTGGGTGGCAGGTGAGGCAGGAGGTGGTCACTGCATAACTTTTAAATATTTTTTCTAGCAAATAGAACTTGGTTTCTCCAAAGGTGGTTTCCAATACCAGCAGGCTCAAAATCATTTGAAAATTCAAACGTAGAAAAGCTTCAGTGCATTTGATACTTGTCAGAATGTTTTTTCCCCCAGATTAGTATTGTGATTTTTAAAAAGTCTTATTTACCTGAATAGCAAAGGTTCTTCTAGAGTATTTTTCTTATGGTAAGGATTGTTCTATCCATCTGCTGAAATGAGAGTTGAAAGGTTAAGTCTGTAAATGATATTAGAGCCTCACTGTATACTTCTGTTTCTCCACATCTTTTTTCTCTGTGTCCAGAATTCATGAGTTTCAGGAATTGTCTTTATTTTGCGTGATGGATAACTACATGTGATTGCTCTCAGAGCTGAAGCATGCTAGTAAAATTCCCTGGTTGGTTCTCCAGAGTCTCATAGCATTTTTAGAATTGAGACAAAAGTTCAAAGTAAATAATTTTATTAATAATGCTTTTAGCCAGAGGATTTCACTATATTTCTGGCTTGGATTTGAGCAGAGGCACTAAAACCATTCAGTATTCTATAGGGACTGGGTTATTATTTTTGCTTTTGTGTTGACCCCATCCACCCATGAGTTTCTGTGACACTTTCTGTGAAACACGTCCACGCCATGCACCTAGAGAAATGCCTCTGGAATATGTACAGACATATGTTCACATTTTATTTAACTCAAAATATGGATCACACTATATTTATTTAACATGTAAGTATACATACATAGATGCCTTCCTGGCATGTCATAAACATTGTTTTTAGTCATCTACATGAGCCCAGCCAAGAGTTTGAAGTTTTCTTTGTTCTTTAAGTCACGCATATGCTCACTGGATATTTTTTCTTACTTCCACATATGTGTGCATTTGGGAAGAGTTGTGTGGTTAAAAATTGCTTTCTTCTCTGAGTGTGTATAGACAAAGGCCACAATGACTTAGAAACAACTCCTAGTTATTGTTCTCTTTGGCTCCCAGAATCTTCCAGACTTTCCACATTATCCCGGCCCACAGGTGGGATCTTTTGTGCAAAGCGTCTGTGAAAGAGCTTATCAATTTCCAGAATCTTACACCATCCACCAAGCTGGTGCTTCCATACTTTTTAAAAATTTAATCATACTTATTTTAATTGCTTGGTTAACTACATTTCTCAGGAAGGGTGGAGATAAACTTTACCCAGAGTAATTTCTGCCATGTACTGACTGAGTAGTGCTAGAGGGAAGTCCTACAGGACATTGAGACTTCTAGGCCACTTAAAACCCCTTTTTTTCAAGAGAGTGAATATTTTTGTAAACCAAATAGAGAAAACTTCTGTTAATCCTAAAATAAAGTCATCAGAAAAAGGAAAAAAATGCTTTAGATGTTAAGAGGCAACAATATTTGAATGTGTCTTGGAATTAAAGGTGATCAAATGATGTTACAAGTGTTATATCGCATTTACATTTATTGAGAATAAGTTATTTTCCTATGTAACACATAGGAAATTTGTATAATTAATTACTCCAAATCCCCGTATTCCTTAGAGATCTGAATAAGTAAGATTATAACATCATTCACTTTGGGTCAAATTCTACATATAAATCCATTTCTCAAAATGAATCATTTACTCATTGGTATATTGATTCAGCTAATATGTATCGAGTGACTGGGGGAGACAGACAGCTTCCCTAGAAAATGTAGATTTATTATTTCTAACCGTCTGTCATTATCTCCATTTTAAAGATAAGGAATTTAAGCTCAGATAGATAAAGTGCCGAGTCAGGGGCTCATAGCTAGGCAACAGTAGAGCTGTGTACAACCAGAGGTTTCCTGACTCTGTCCAGTGTTTTATTCACTACTCCATAGAAACTTCTAATAATTCTGCAGAGCAAAATGAGTGGCTATGCTAGAATTACAGGTCAAGTGCTTCAGAAATATGGGGAATTAATCATGTCTGAGGGAGTGGGAAAGGCCAGATAGATATTAGGCTAAAAATGTTTGACCCAGTCACTCATATATTTTGCTAAGGAGTTTGCGTTTTGTTCATTAGGCCATGGGGAACTATTAACAGATTTTTAAAGAAGCATAAGGCATGATTCAAGTGTGTGTTAAGAGAATAACTTTAGCAGCAATGAGAATTAAAGACTAGAGCAGTGTTTATTATCCCAGCTTTTTTGATTGCTCGTGAACCCAGTATGTGTTTATTGTTCATTAATTACATGACTGAAGTACTATAGTACTAAAATTATGTATCTTATAAAACTATACAAAATAGAAATGAAGATTCCATTCTTAATTCTTTAAAATTTTTTTATTAATAGTAAAATAGTTCTGCTTCCTGATAAAAATTAAGATAGTGATAAAATCTTTTTACTACACATAATTTATGTATGTGTTTATTGAGAACAATGTGATTGTATTTCTTAAAGACACCCAGCAGCCCCGGAGTCTACACTCTGTGCGAGAGCTATCTCAAATGCTCGTCTAAGTCAGTTTGTTTTGATGCTTTAATCCTGTTGCTGTCATAGTTGCTACAATATTTATTCAATTTTCATGATTTTACTCTACTCAACTTTCATAATATTTACTCATTTTTAAATCCAGTCCTCCAGTTTTTGAAAGTTTTGTATTAAAATTTGGCTAGGAAATTTATGTTTTCCCTGATATCAGGCAGAGGTTACAGACTAATTGGAAGTTGTAGGACTTTCAATTTTTAGTAAATCAACTCTATACCTACTGAAACTGTTTATAAAAATCCTTAATAAGTGCAAAATGTATTTCTGAGCTTTTAAATGTGTGGGTAAGAATTTTTATAGTCACCAGTATTACCATTGGGAGAAAATTATATAACCACATTAGATTTGATTAGTTCATCATGTTTCTACCTCAGAATGTGGCCACTTGAATACGTCAATGCAGCAATTTTCTTCTTTCTTGACACAAGAAAAGTCTTTTTAGGTCCCTGGCCATCTTGTGATCTCTGCCTGACTGGCACTACTTGCCAGAGGCACATTCTTGAGTTATCTTTGTGGCATTTAAATCCCTTTGAGCACTCAAATACTTGACCAATCGGAGCCAGAAAATTGGTGATACTGACCCTTCAGGCCCTCGTGACTTTGATCGACTAAGACCTGGACTGTGTCACCTTAAAATGACTTTTGCTCCAATTCCATGCAGAATTCCCCATTGTACAAGCCCCTTCATGAATATGTATGCACCCTTTGCTTAAAAGTTCCCCAGTGCTTTGTTCTGAGACATTGTTTTGGGAATTATTCCCTCAGTGTTCTCCTTTACTTGTTGCAGGTAAAAACCTTCCTTTTCCTAGTGTTTGGCATGGTTGTATCTTTTGGCTCGACACCCACCAATTGGTGAATCCAGTTTCAGGTAATCTATATTAGCTTCCTATTTTATATGAAGACATGTGTTATTATTTTGTGTTCATTAAATTTTAAGCATAAAAATAAGTATAAATAGAAGATCTAATATTTCTTCCAGTACTCAAGGAGATTGACCTCCCATCCCCTGGGGTGTGTGGGCCTCACTCTGGAGACCCCCTAGGTTAGAGATGTGAGGGAAGGAGGTGGGTCACAAGGTCATAGCAGTAGACAAGTGCAATGCAGTGCTCGTGAATGAGGATGATTTTATCCTTTGATGTAAACTTCAGCTAATATAGAAGAAACTATGAGCAGCTATAACACAAAAGGCCTATCTCCAACAGCTCCAGAATTGGTGAAATGTAACCTTTCCAGTTCATTCCAAGCTGTATGTTACTCTCTCATTCTTTCCCAGATCAAGCCATTGGAATTTTCGCTTTTCAGTTTGTTGTTCAGTTGGTAACTGAGTCAGCACCTCTTGTGGCCACTCCCAGTGGTAGGGGAGAATGGCTGAGAATGGTCACCACTTTGATTTTGTTGAAATGATTGATGCGGTCTTTTGAGGCACAGCAGGATATGAGGACTGTCAGCCGTTCTGATTGTCCTGTTTCATATGTGCATCTAGTCACGTGCCTGGTCAATGGTACTTGGACACCTTCTGAACCTGCAGGTCAGCTTGTCCCTACATAACATCAGACAAATAATTTCAAGTGAAAAATTGAGCCACCTATCTAGATATTTATTTGAGTAGATTAAATAGCTGGATTACCTGCTCTGGCTTAATAACCAATTTTTAATTTTCTTGGTTAAATTAAGAGCACAGGAATCCATGCTTCTCCAGTGTTTACTGTATTGGAAACAGAACCAGTATATGTATGAATATATATGGATAAGAATAAAATATATGAATAGTCTTACATATATCTATATATAGATAGATACCGATTTATTATTAGGAATTGGCTCATACAACTATGGAGGCTGAGACTTCTCACAACCTGTGATCTGCAAGCTTCAGAGCCAGGAAAACTGGTAGTCTAGTGGTGCGAATTAGTCTAAGTCCAGACATCTGAAAACCAGGAAAGCCAGTGGTGTACGTCATAATCCAAGGGCCAGAAAAAATGAATGAAATGTCCCAGCTTAATCAGTGAGGCAGGAAAAAAAGAAAAAAAAAAGAGGAATTCTTTTTTTCCTCATGCAGACTCTCCGTGGGTGGGATCATGCACACTCACGGGGGAGGGCAACCTGCTTTAAAGAGTCCACTAGTTCAAGTGCCAACCTCATCTGGAAACACCCTCATATCCAGAGATAAAGTTCAATCTGGGCAACTCACACCCAGTCAAGTTCATGCTTAAAAAATTAACTATCACAGGTGTCCTCACAATTTCTCTCTCTGGGTTTGTATTTCTGCCTAATTCTAAATGGAAAATGTTTTCAATGTAAAATATCTGAAAAAACAAAGTTAAGAATGAAACAGATCGTTGATAATTTCATCCTCCAGAGAAACCCCAATTAACATTTTGTTATATGTCTTTTCAATCACGTATTGATCTATTTAAGGGACTGTTTTGGACGTGCTCTTTTGTAACCTGTTTTTCGCCCCTCACTTGTTAGCTCTTTGCCATTTGCCCACGTCAAAGGCACACTTCTATATCATAATGTTTACTCTATACTGTAGCGATATTGTGACTTATAGTAAGAAATATGTACTTGGTTTTTGTCCTTGTTTCTGAGCTCCTAATATATTCTTGGAATTTCCTAAGTGATGAAAAATCATAAAATGGTCTTCTGTTACATTAAGGAGATGACTTTTGGAGCGCTCCTAATGTTGGGGGCTGATTGACTGTGAGGCCAACCATATGACCAATAGAATGTTGTAACTTTCAGGCTCACCCACTCTGACCTCTGGGGTGGAGAAAGGGGCTGGAGGTCGAATCAGTTTCCAATGGCCAATGATTTAATCCTGCATGCCTATGGAATGAAGCTTCTAGGAAAACCCAAAAGAACAGGGTTCAGAGAGCTTCCAGGTTGATGTACATGGGGCGATTTGGGGAGATGGTGCACCTGGAGAGAGGATGGAAGCTCCTTGCCCTTTCCCCATACTTTGTCCCATGCGTCTCTTTCGTAGATAGCTGTTTCTGAATTATATTCTTTTATACTAAACCATAACCTAGTAAGTAAAATGTTTCTCTGATTTCTGTGAGATGCTCTAGAAAATTAGTTGAACCTAAGGAGGGGGTTGTTGGAATCTCTGATCTACAGCTAGTCAGTCAGAAGCACAGATGATAACCTGGATTTGTGATTGATGTTTGAAGTGGGAGTCGGGGGCAGTCTCGGAGGACTGAGCCCTTATCCTGTGGTATCTGAAGCTATCCTCAGGTAATAGTATCAGAATTGAGTTGAATTGTAAGACATGCAGCTGGTGTCCCAGAGCATTGCTTGGTGGTGTTGGGGGGACCTGCCCAAGTGAAATTGGGTGTTCAGAACGCCTTTTAAGTATGTATGAGCCTTGATATATCATAACAATCCCATAACAGTGAAGTTTGCCTCTTTTCATTTTTTGTTTTGTTTTATAAATGAGTTTTCAATGATTTTTCATAAATACGTACCATGCATACAATTGTCTTTGCCAAATTAAAAAAATTATATCATTCCTATTTAAATGTGTAAGATTTTGATTATTGATGGGGCAAGATTTTTTTTTTTTTACCTGCTAGCCATTAGTATTTCTTTTAAAATTACATTTGGCCATTTTTATTTTCTTGAGATTTTTTATTTACTTAGAGAGAAAAAGAGAGAGAGAGAGAGAGAGCATGAGGGGGAACGGGGGAGAGGGGTGGAGGGGGAGGGACAAGCAGACTCCCTGCTGAGCACAGAGCTCCCACACAGGGCTCCAGGTGGGCTCCACCCAGGGCTTTATCCCAGGACTCTAACATCACAATTGGAGCTGAAGTCAGACACTTAACCGGGACTGAGCCACCTAGGTGCCCTAGGATATGTGCCTTTATATTTAATTCTATTTTCAGCATCTCTTTTATTTCATTGTATATTATTAACCATAATAATTATAATATTTTTATTTTGTGCTATATTTTAAAATCTGAAAGTGCTTATTAACATTCCTCTGCTTATTTATGCCCAATTTCTTCTTTGTCTATGTATTTCATTAAGAAACTTTAGAATCAACTCAATACATATCAAAAAATTCTTTTTTGACTTTTATTGGGATTATATTGGATAGCTATAAAAATCAATATGTAGAGTATCAACATTTGTTACTATACTGAGTGTCCTAAATAATGAACATTATTTGGTTCAATACCTATTCAAATATTTTTTACATCTTTCAGTAAAATATTAGACTTTTATTTTTTATAAATTCCTTAAAATTAATATTTTTTGTTCGTAGGCATTTTATATTACTGTTTTATATTTTCTTTGTATTTAAATTAGTGTTTTATTGTTTTTTTTCCTAAATAGTAATTGCTTACATATGGGAAAATTATTTATTTTTGTTTATTTCTTGGTGTCTAGCCACTTAGTGAACTTTCTAAGTCTAGTGACTTTTATGTTGATTGTCTGGAATTTTTTTTGATAAATAACTCTATCACGCTAATAATATGTTGCTTTTATTTCTTTATTTCCTAATTTCTAATAGTTGACGCTCATTCTATTTCATTGCAGAAATGTAATAGTTAAAATTCTTGAATTATTTTAGCTCTAGTGACTATTTTGCATGCCAAATTCACAATAGAAAATGAGATTAAGCCTGAATTCCTAGAAAGAACTCTGTGTTTTTAAATTGTGTATCACAAACGAATTTCACTTATAAAAAAAAATCACCTTCTTAAGTGTTACAGTTGCCCATAAAACAAGGACTCAAATCAAATGTAATGATATTTTAATACTAGGGACAGTCTGGGCCTGTTTATTTTGAATGTACATCTCTGAGTGCCAACTCGCAAATTCTCTTTACCGTTTCTATCTATGTTAATTTTAAAGGTTCTGTTTTTCAGATTTTGCCCTCTTATGACTCCTTTTTATGCTGAGACCCACTAGGAGATGTATAGTGGGAATCTTTTTCTTTTCTTCCTTTAGATCACCTGTTTAGTGACATAGCATTAACCCCACACTAGCTCCGTATATCAACCTGTGCTGTTAACCTCCTGGTACATGCAGTTTGAAAGTGCCTGTTTCGTAGTCTGAAGATAGAAGGAGAAGTAGACCTTACTTTCTGGAATATGTGTGAGCTGAAAATGTGGCATAAACCTATTTCTGTAATATCATTCAGATTTCTCACCATTTCTTTGTGAAGTTAGAAATAAGAAAGTTTCAACTGAAAATACACATACTTTAGAATGCTGACGACTTTAAACACACAGCTAATGTGATTAAGTACAAGCTTATTGGAGCAAATCAGAAATTAGCTAATGGAGCCTTGGGAGGGAACACTGCTCATTCTGGCCATGATGTCTGCTTATAATACGTAACCCACAGGATTGGTGAGCCTAGTGAGAACACTGTCCATGACACGTTTACCTTTATTTCTCTGAACGATCTAGCCTAAGAATTCAAGCAGGGAAGATTCATTCTGGTGATGACCAGCAAGCTTCCTGGGGAGCTGATGAAGAGGCCTTCTGGAGAGATGTCAGTCTCTATGCCACCTTGACGATAGCACGATGATGGTATTAGGAAGAATTAGGAGGGGAGTGCGTATTATTTCCCCATAGGTTTCTGATGAGTGTTTTGATGTTGCTTTGTGAGCCATAAAAAGCCTTTACATACCTTTGGCTTCTGTGACTCTGCTGCATATGGCCTGGGCTTCCTTGTTTTTTCTTCTTTTCACACTGAGCCTCATTTTGAGATGTCCATCGTGCCACCACTTTATTCATCATCTTGAGCAATTTGCACTTGCCTCCAAAATAGCAGTTGTCATGTTGCAGTGTGGCTGTTTGTCAATGTGGCTGTTTCCTCATGGTACTAGGGGTTGCCAAAGATAATGTTGGAGTTCCAGTAGAGCTGCATTTAGGAATGGAGAGGTAGACTCAAGTAGGACTGTGATGAAAAACCCTAACTGAGGAGGAAATGGCAGGCATGCATTAAAAAGAAAGAGTGACAGGAGAGGAGAAGAGGCCCTTAGAAGGATAGGTGTTGGATGTTGACGATAAGCCTGGGGGTAATATTATTCACCATGTTACTTTTCATCTTCCAACATGATTTAAAACAGTCAGGATACCTGAATTATCTAGTTCAGCATAGGTATCTTACTGAAAATAAAAATAATTTATTCTGTGGTTTCTCCAATATACCTGATGATCAAAATCATCTAAAATGATTTTAAAGATACAGATTATCTGGCCTCTTTCCTTGAAATTCTAGTTAGAAAACCAGTGTTGGTTGCCCAGAAATTTGTATTTTAGATAAGCTTGTGTCTGGGGAATCTGGTGCATGTTAGTGTTTGAGAACGGATGATATAGGCTAGAATACTAAGAAAATGAATGTTTCTTCTCTTCTTTCAGTATCTATTCTTTGCTTCTTTTTAGTATTTATTTATTTATTTACTTATTTTTAAAGTTCGATGATTCATTAGTTGCGTATAACACCCAGTGCACCATGCAATATGTGCCCTCCTTACTACCCATCACCATTCCCCTACCCCCCTCACCTCTGAAGCCCTCAGTTTGTTTCTCAGAGCCCACAGTCTCTCATGCTTCATTCCGCCTTCTGATTGCTTCTTTTTTAATATCAGTAGAATGCATGGGTGAAGACCCAATCATAAAGATCGTATGCATGGCTATATATGGCCAACGTGATATGTGTGGGACTGTGGACATGGATGCCTCCCATCACCGATCATGCAGTCCAGCACCACACTGGAGGTTGGAGGGAGCAGCACGATAGGGGGAGCCCGAGTCCCTGGATGATCTCATGGAGCAAAGCCCTTTCATATAAGATAGAAATATATTTCTGACAAGCTATTTCAGCTCTCTGTTATGTATTATCAAACTTATATCTTAAATAATATAACATATGATAAAATAGTTCTAAAATGTAGCCTGGTAAAAACAGAAATTAACATATGAAGAAAAAATAATTAAAATTATTTAATTTTAATTGAAATTAAAAGTAGAAGCCAAAACCTTAAGTCATAAAGTTATTTACATAAACTGGTTATCTCTGAGACATGCGTTTGGGTCCGGGTTTCTAGGAGGCAGAAGGTAAAGGTATACGTGATTAGATATACTTTCTTCAATATCATCAAGTAAAACTCTGTTTATATCTTAACTCTAAAATAATTTTTCAAGTTGCTACATATGGGGGGCACTGAGAAATGCAGTGAAAAGAGAACTCAGTGCCTACTCTCCAATTGCATCGGAAGTTTCACAGTACGATTTCTTGGTGTGCTGCTTAATAACGATGATCTTGGTCATTACTATCCTGGAGTCAATATGGCATAGTGTAATAACAAAGATTTCTGTTGATTTAAGTATAAAATCTAACATTATTACAGCGCTGGTTTTCATATATTTATCAGAATCCTTCCTTTCTTTTCTAATGAAACCTCTGGCAGAATCCCAATATAAACCCAAACTCCCTTGATGTATGTGGGACTAAGACACTCTGAAATCTACCACCTCAGCTTGCCCTTGTTCTTAAAACCCAACTGTAGAATTCTAGAACATAATGTGGAAGTTCTTGATTTACAGGAACGGGTGCCTACATATGCTTTAGACCATATGCCATAAATATCACTTTCCTTTAGATGGACTTTGATAAGATTTGGACAGCTGACCATTTGAGATTATATTCCTTGGCAAAACCCCATGCATTTATATAGATTATGCATACTGGCAACAGCAAATTCCAGAAAAATTATGAAATGTTTAGACAGTCTCTGGTGTATTGTGCTGATTTTTATAGGAATATGGACTCTGGTTGCTTGGTGATTTAATTTAAAGTGATAACTCGCTGGCCAGAATAGATTGGTTTAATCCTATTCTTCTGAATTAACTTAAGAACTTGAATTTACTCATTAAAATTTTTAAACATCTGCCAGACTGGAAAAAACAGAGGCATATATGAAAAGAAGTACTGGAACAGTGAAAAGGAAAATGGAAAATTAATTCAGAGGATTTGGAATTGTTCTAAAGTGAAACTCATTTTTTAGATGGAAACACTTAATGGAGCTAACAAGATTTTTAGGGAGTGATTTCTTGATTGATCCCAGATTTTGGAGATCTTCATTCCAAATCTTTGTCTGAGGTAGTTTTTAAAACCATGGAAATAGAGTTGGTAGCTTAGTAACTAATACTGCTTTGGAGATTAACATTTTCAACCAGGACACCTTTGTATTCACAAGGAATATAGAATCTACAAAAAAATGCAGCTTAAAATTCAAAGCAGACGTTTGGCTTGCTATATTGGGTTAATTAAGGATAACAGGGAATGAAGACATCAATAGAATTTTGCCACTTAAGAGTTTGTTTTGTTACAGTGAAGATAATATTATTTCATAGGACCATGATAAAGGCTACATGAGCAGAATTTATTTTGAAGATTCCTGAATAATCATTTTGCACACAATCCTCATGGTCTAATTACTCAAATTTTGAGTCACAGAGAAGCAGAACTTGAAGACTGGTAGGTCACACTTTATTCCAGTATATAGATGTGTGTGTGTGCGTGTGTGTGTGTGTGTGTGTGTGTGTGTGTGTGCGTGAGGCAGGCACATGTTTTTAACAATCTGACTTTGAGTCCCTTTTTGCAATAGCTTATGCTGTCTTTTCGGCTCATCACTGGGCTCCACTATTTCTATTCTCTTAGCACTTCTGCCGGCATTACAGAAATATTAATTGTCTGGGCTCTGAGGCTATTTGTATTTGCAAATTTATAACCCCTCCGGCTGATTACTACCTCCTGCATCTGAAGGGAAGTTAAGTTGCTTACACTTAGTCTTTTGACTCTTCCTGGATGTAAGTAGTCCCTTTATGTGGTTGGTTTGAGGGCAGTGGTTTGCCATAACAACTCCTGACCGTTCCTTATGCACATTTCTTCCCAAGCTATGATCAGGGACCCCGATATTGGCAGTTTGAAGTCAGTCCTGGTGGCATTTACATCATGGAAATCTGCAACTGATACATGTGGTTGGGGATGAGGAGGTGAACTACTCGATAAGTCTTTACCAGGGTTTGAGTGTGTCCTGGTTTGGGTGTTACCAAGTCTGCTCTTAATAATGGTAATCGAGGGGCGCCTGGGTGGCTCAGTCGTTAAGCGTCTGCCTTCATCTCAGGGCGTGATCCCAGGGTCCTGGGATGGAGCCCCGCATCGGGCTCCCTGCTCCGCGGGGAGCCTGCTTCTTCCACTCCCACTCCCCCTGCTTGCGTTCCCTTTCTCGCTGGCTGTCTCTCTCTCTGTCAAATAAATAAATAAAATCTTTTAAAAAACTGGTAATCGACTGCTTTCAGAGTAAACATTTAGTTGGTGCATTTAGCTTACCAGATAAAGAAGAGTGGTTTTCTTCTGACAATAAATATGTATTAGACTGCAAGGAAGATAAGAAACGTATGAAAAGAAAGAGGACGAAGATGCTAACTGTAGAAATTTAGATCACAGGTTCTGGAATAAGAAGGACTGCCGGGGGTTGAGCCCCAACTCTGACATTTTCTCACCGTGTATCTATGGGTGGGTTATTTAAACCCAGCTAAGCCTTAGTTTCTGTAGAAGTCATATGCGAATGAAAACAGAATGTTTCCAGCCGATTGCTTTGAACACAGTGGCTGGCACATAGGAAACCCTGGGTAAACATTAATTTTTATACCTGTATTACCTAGCACGTGTTTTGCCTGCGCTATCTTATTCTGAGAGGGCATCGTGGTGCAGTAGAGTAACTGTCATAGTTCAGGTAAGGAGGCAAAAGGCTCCGAGAGGTTGACTAGCATGTCCGTGATTGCACCAATGTTGTGTGTCAGAGCTGGGTACCGTTATCATTGTTATTATTATTATTATTATTATTATTATTACCACCTAGGTCTGCTAGATTCTATAGCATGATACCTCTTCAGAAAGCTTAAAATTTTCTCTCTTGTCAGTTATGGGGTAATTGCCAGAGACAGCAATATAGGTCTAGGATTGGCTACTGTAATATAGACAAAAAATTACCACCTTTGTCAGTCAGTTGTTCCTGCAAAACAAACTGCACCCAGGCTCAGTGGCACACGGCAGTCAAGCATCTGTTGACGCTCACAGGTCAGGCAGAGGGTTCCAGCTGAGGCCGAGGTCTGTGGCTTAGCTGGAGTGGTTCGGCCTCAACTGCAGATTTGAAGGTGAGTTGTAAAATCCAACTGTACTCATCTGAGAGGTCCTAGCAAAGCTGAATGTTGCTGCTGTTTCCAGTGACCTCTATGCTTCCCAATTCCTGCTTCCCAAACAACCTGCGTGTTAATTCTTGTCTTGGGCTTTGCTTTCAAGCCCAAACTAAGCCCAATAACTCAGTCTATTATTTGCCCTTTGCAGTGATTGAGTAGAAGTGCTTCTCACAGTTTCTGCACCTTACACATAAAGACAAATGTGTTTCTTTCAAATCAATATCCATTAGTATCATTTGCATATAAAGTTATCAAACTTTCACACTCATGAGACTCCACTGAAAGACCTGTTAAAACACAGATTGTTGGGCTACATTTCCAGACTTGTGATTCAGTAGGTCTGGGCTCGGGCCCATGAACATGCATTTCTTTTTTTTTTTTTTTTAAAGATTTTATTTATTTGACAGAGATAGAGACAGCCAGCGAGAGAGGGAACACAAGCAGGGGGAGTGGGAGAGGAAGAAGCAGGCTCATAGTAGAGGAGCCTGATGTGGGGCTCGATCCCATAATGCCGGGATCACGCCCTGAGCCGAAGGCAGATGCTTAACCGCTGTGCCACCCAGGCACCCCTTGAACATGCATTTCTAACCACTTTCCATGTGATGCTTATTCTGCTGGTCCAGGGACCCACTCTGAGAACCACTACACTGGTGAGACTTCACTAAGGTTCGGGCAATACCTGGAATGACAACAAATGGTGTCTTAGTCTGTTCAGGCTGCTATAGCCAAACACCATAGACTGGGTGGCTGACAAATAGCATACTGTCCATAGTTCTGGAAGCTAGAATTCCAAGATCATGGTGCCAGCTTGGTTGGATGAGGGCCCTTTTCTAGGTTGCAGAGTTTCCCTTGTATCCTTACATGGTGGGAGCGGCTAGAGAACTCTGTGGGGTCTCTTTTATACGAGTAGTAACCCCATTCATAAGGGCTCCACCCTCATGACCTAATCATTTCCCAAAGGCCAGGCCTTCTAATGTGATCACGTTGGGTGTTAGGATTTCAACATGTGAATTTTGGGAGGACGCACCATGCAGACCATTGCAAATGGGAATGGGATGGAATACATAGGAATGTGTTGGAACATAGGTGCAAAAGCAACTCTTAGGAGAGAATAATCTAAAGAGAAAAGTAAAAAGAACCAGGAGTATTGGACATTGAAGTCAGGATAAAGATCCAAAAATCAGAAACTCAATATAAACCTAAGCAGGCAGGTCAATGACCAACAACAGCATCTTTGGAAGCTCACATGGAGCCAAATGGTCTCAAGAAGGTCCAGATGCAAGGGTCATGTCTCCAAACATAGGAGATCTGAGAACTCAGAAGCCAGGAGCCGGAAAGCCATTGGCAGACACTGCAGGACAAGACATGCTCTCATCTATATAATAGCTGGGACCCTAAATATCAGTGAGAGTGATCTGAGGGACCTAGACCAGTGCTACAATATTCAGATGTGGCTGCAGTTAAATTATGGCAGGGGCTTCTCTTAGGTTCCTTTTTTTTTTACTCCCCCAACCCCCTTTCTTCTTTCGTTCAAGAACACTTAACACACTTCCTGTTGGTTGAGCCTCCTGTGGGTACTCTGAGAATTAATTTGCTCTGATCCTCATGTGTGCACTTCCTCGCCTATGCCAATGGTTGCCATTCACCCCCTTATGCATCCATACGTGGATATTTACGGGGTGCCTCCTATGCAAGTGCTCTTATTGAATGCTAGAAATTCATAGTCCCCAAGTTCAGATGGGACTGAGTCTCTTGGGGAATTGTGTTACCTGCCCAGGTTATAGGGTGTGAAATTGACAAACTCTTCATTGTGACAAGTCCTGATTTGTCAGGCATCCCCCAAGATCTCTCCCCAGTAGTGCTGTCTTACACCATCTTCTTAAAGTAAAGCTGCGTCACGTTGGACTAGTCACTTGCACATGATTTCCTTTTCACACTGAGAAGCGAGAAGTGAGCCCATGAATAAGTGTGTTAAAGTATAAACTGTCCTTTTTGAGACAGTTATGGTTTTCAACCCCAAGCCTGCCATTTATTATGGCATGGGGATGGAAATGTGCCTCACAAGCCCTGATTTCCTCATCCAGTGAACCAAGATGCAGACATCTCCTCACAGTGTTGTTTCAATTGTAGAAAGAAGTGATGCATATAAACTGTCCAGCAGAGCATCTCGCACACAGTTCAGAACGTTCAGATAAATGTCACTTAAATGATGGGGTTTTGCGTTGTCTCACTTCAGAAGTCTAACAATGGGCAGCCCAGGCTGCTTCTGTTCTCACTCTTTGCCAAAGTCTGTGTGTCACTTTTCATCCTCGGCATGTTTTCTCGTGGTTGCAAGGTGACTGTCACTGCTTGAGGATAGGACCTACTGAAAGATAAAAGGGAGGAAGATGCTGGGTGAGAGAAATGTCCTCGTGGGTCTTGCTTTTTTAATCAGGGAGTAAAAATGGTCGCCTAGAACCTCCCTGTGGAATCCCCTTTATGTCTCTTCTACTGGCAAGTGAATCTGGTAACTTGAATGGCTGGCATTTTCAGATTATTGTGAAGGGATGGGGGTAACCAGGAGGAACAGGAGGAGGGAAATGGCTTGTGCTTGGGAACCTTCAGTGTCTGGCACATACACTGAAATAAAAATGGATTTTATCTTTGAGACTTTTTGAAGGGTAATTTTTTTTAAGGTTTTGTTTATTAGAGAGAGAGAAGGCGTGAGTGGGGATGGTGAAGGGCAGACGAAGAGGGAGAAGCAGACTCCCTGCTGAGCAGGGAGACTGACATGGGGCTTGATTCCAGGACCCCGAGTTCATGACTTGAGCCAAAAGCAGATGCTTAACTGACTGAGCCACCCAGGTGCCCTGAAGGGTAATTTTTAATTAAGCTGTTCAAAATGCTTCTTTTTCTCTTCCTTATGAGTTTCAATGGACTTACACAAACATTGTCTCATCAGTGGAAAATTCAACTGAGTAGGCTTACTGTGCATATGACATTATAGGAAATTAAGTACAGATACCTTGCTTTCTGATAGAGATACTGTTAAAAACAAGTATCCTTCTCAAAGTTTTGTTTTGCTCCTTTGATAATATTTTACAGTTTCCTTTTCATTAGTGCAAACTTTATAATTTGAGAAGCATTCACTAAGCACTTATGTACCAAGCATGGTAGTGGGCAACTTGGTGGAGACCCAGAGGGAAAAAAAAATCCATCATTATGCCCTCAAGAAGTTTACCATCTGGTGGAAATAAGGCAAAGAGGAGCAAAGTGGGCAAAGTTAGAGTATCATGGACAAAGATGAGACGTTTACAAGGGAAGGAAGTCATTCAAGTTAACACTAAGTCTTGGCACAGGCATCTTCTTATTCCTAGGATGCCAGGGACGATCAAAGGAAGATGATAGTGGCAATGGATTGTATACTGTTTCCTTGATTTCATTCCCTGCCACTGACCCAGCTCCTGAGGAAACTGGGTAGATATAAGTGCAGCAGAGTGGTCATGCCGTTGGAAAAATTTGTGGACTAAAAAAATAGTGATGTAAACTTTTAAGATCTTTGCCCATTATGTTGTACATAACTTGAAGGTAGGTAAGGTGTTTTATTTACCTTCTTGTTTTGTTCTGACACATGATAGGTGCTTTTATGTTGTATGAGCAGTGAAAGAATGGGTCTGACCATGGTTACTAAATACCATTCATATTATAAATGTTATAAATGTTATGTTTCCAGGAGAACCTTGTAACACCTGGGTTTGAAAAGAGAAAAACCTGAGAGAAAAAGGAAGAAAGAAAGAGATATGGAGGCTTGTAACTTAGTGGTTAAAAAAAACAAAGCAAAACAAAAAGCCCAATCCTTGGAACTGAAAGATGAAAAATCAGAGATACCATCTCTTGATTTTTAAAGTCTTCAATCCTCATCTGAGTCTACCAAGCTGTCTGCATATTAAATGGTGACTGCTCTGCACAGTGACTCCTTTCACAAACCATATTGTTTAAAGGTCCACCAGGTGTTCACTCACAGTTTGCAGCTGATATGAAGCATAGTGTAATAGAGCTCAGGGGCTGCCACGTGTTCCATGAGTGAATAAAATACCACTAACATGTTTACAATTTATCAGGGGGCAGGGGGGAGAGAAAGAGATTGGGTAAAAATATTCTGTACCACATTTGATTGAATTAGCTTCCAAAAAAAATTAAAAAAAATTAAGATGGCTTCCAACGAAAGTCAAATCATCAATTTAATACAAAGTTTTCATGAAAAATGTCTTTTTAAAGCTATTCTACATTTGTTTGCATTTATCCATAAAATTATGTACAAACTTTTCCTTACACTACAATTAAGGGGTAGATCTAAGTCTCCTTTGTGTTTAGAAGCTTATGGCAATTAGCAGTTATGCATAGCCTCATGTCTTCAGGCTATTTTTAATAAAGTGTGCCTGTGATTTTGAACTCTGGCACTTTTAGGATGAAAAGCAGAGTTTCAAGCTCTATAGAAAATACTAGAATTTCATCATCATTTTCTTTTGGCAAGACTCTCAGTTTGGTCCTGTGGCATCACCAACACAGTGCCCAGTTCCCACAGTAGTTGAACACCAGTTTGTTTTCCTAAAATCTAGGTTATTTAGTCTTAAGTAAGACCATGTGTAGGACATCAGCTGTCTAGTTCACATGGGGCTACATCAAGTCCCATCCAATTCCTAATTAATCTTTTCTTGATCGAAAAAGAAATTTCATAGGGAATGAACTCAGCCAGGACTCCCTTGGTACTCATGTAATGTTGCTGGCATGGAGTGGGTGCTCAGGAAATGGGCGATCTGCTAAGGAAATGAGGCCAAAGAGGGATTAGAATCAGTCCTTAGGATAAGTCCAGAATTAGTGTTCCTTTTGATGGAAAAAATTCATCTGAAAAATTTAATTGAGTACATTTTCTAGGCATTAACATGCTTTTATAAACAAATCCATCAGTAGGAACCTTCCAAATGAATCAAACTGTTCTCATAAATAATCCTTGAAATTCATATGGGCTTAATAAATAGTGGAAAAATTCACTTTAAGTTTTGCCAAATTCCAAATATTGGCAAAAAAAGTCACACAACTTTTGATCAACACAAAACCATCTAGATATATCCACATACAACAAGCTAAAAACATGATATAAATGTTTAATGATTGTCTTTAGAAAGTATCGTAATTATTTGTATACAATCCACTCATAACTTTTGCTTTCATATCACAGACACTTTTCTGAGAAATATGGTTCATATATTTTGAATTTCTTTTTCTCTCATGTACAGTAGGCATAAAAATATTTGCTTGTGGTATGTCTCATTGCCTTGTACTTTTTAAAACTGTTTTCAGATGTCAATCTGTGTAATGTGATAACTTACCATAAGGATTTCATGAAATGTTTTTTGTTCTTTCAGAAGACCAATGCAGATTTGCAAACTAAATATTTATTGAAAATACTACCCTCTGTGCAGGGCAAAATGGCTGAGGCCGGGTGCGGGGGGGGAGCCTTAATCAATATATTGCCTCTCCTGAATGTCAAAATTCAGCAAAAGAATATAGCCCAGACTTGAAAGTATTTTCAATGTCAGTCTGGTCCAACTTATTATCTACTGTATAAATCTCACACCAATGTCTCTTGGAAGTAATTTCCCAGGCTTTATATGGAAATTCCCAGAGACAAAAAAACAGAGTACTTTACCCTATTTCAGACAACTATAATTTCATAAAGTTTTTTCTTATAGTGTGAGTCAAAAACTGCCTCTCTGAATCTTCTCGCCATTGGTCACTCTTCTGTTGTCTAAATCATGTAGAATAAGGCATTTTTTCTTGTATAATTGTCCTTCAAGTGACTTAATAAAGCTATTATATTTTTAATGGCTTTTGTTCTTTAAAATTAAAAATTTTTTTCCCTTTCTTTTTCCTTCTTCCCTCCCTCCATTCCTCCCTCCCTCCCTTTCCTCCTTCCCTCTTTCCTTCCATTTCTACCCTGTTTTCGTGGTAGATATGGGGGTGGACATGATCCTTCTCCCCCAAGGAATCATGCTAGGTGCTTTAGCAGTTAGTTAAATAGACTGCTGTGAAAGTCCCAAAATTGAGAAGGTAGGTTAGGCTTTGCAGAGGGGATCACACCAAGTTAGAGAGTGAATGGTAGGAAACACAGCTATGTGGGAGGTGTGATGGGGAACTGGTGTTCTAAGCAGAGAAAATAACATATACGTGGCCTTAGAGGAACCTTTCTGTTCCTCAAAAGACTTCATGTGTGTTGTCCTTCCCATCCTGGTGCTTTCTTTGTCTCTATTCCAATCTGGCTACACTTTATGACTTTTGATGTGTAGATTAAAAAATTAAAATAAAAAGGGCTCCAGTGAGCACAGAAATAGTTGACCTCATTTCTACACCTCATTTCTACCCCTATTGAGTATAATAAAAACATCGAACTAGGGTTGGATTGTAATAGGGTTGGTTGTTAGGAAGTGAGTTAGCACATTGGACGTTAGGGATGGAGAAAATGTAGCGAAGGGCAAGCAGAAGAAGAAGACACTGAAAAGAAAGGGAGGGGGGACAATGGTCCTTAAAAGGATGAAAAGTGTGGAAGAACATGAATAAGGGGACTTTTCTATGATGAACTTAAGTGGTGTGATAATCAGGGCTTTGAGTTTTCAACTACATAGAAAGGTAGAAATTCTATGGCATTGTTTTGAGTTTTGTTGCTTAAAAGTTATTCTGAACTACTGCACCTATGTAAAGAAAAACAGAATGCATTTTCCCCATGATTTTCTTGTATTAAAAGTCATTCACATTGGTACATTGCACATCTTCACGGCCTGTCTTTTATCTTTTTCTCAATCCTCTGTGATTGCCTTACTTAATCTATTTTTGTAGAACACATTCATGTGATTCATGTGAATATGCAATGGAATCTCTACTTAAAAAAAAAACGACTCCCAATCAACGCATTTTTTTCTTTGACAATTTTTTAAAATTTTTATTAAACCCTGAATTGTTGTAGTATTGTGAGGCAAAATTCAGAGCAAAAATGTATTTTCTGTTACACAAATAAATACGTTTCCTCCTCTCTTTTGGGGTATCTTTCTTTAAAATGTTGAAGTGTTTCCTCTAGTGATAAAAGTGCATGTATAGGAACACATTGTATCTTCTCAGTTACTGAGCACAGCTCTAATGTCCCCCAATTTGGTTTTTTTTAATGATTTTTTATTATATTATGTTAGTCACCATACAGTACATCCCAGATTCCGATGTAAAGTTCGATGCTTCACTAGTTGCATATAACACCCAGTGCACCATGCAATACGTGCCCTCCTTACTACCCATCACCAGTCTATCCCAATCCCCCATCCCCCTCCCCTCTGAAGCCCTCAGTTTGTTTCTCAGAGTCCATAGTCTCTCATGTTTCATTCCCCCTTCTGATAACCCCCCCTTTCTTTATCCCCTTCTTCCCCTACCGATCATCCTAGTTCTTATGTTCCATAGATGAGAGAAATCATATGATAATTGTCTTTCTCTGCTTGACTTATTTCACTTAGCATTATCTCCTCCAGTGCCGTCCATGTTGCAGCAAATGTTGAGAATTCGTTCTTTCTGATAGCTGAGTAATATTCCATTGTATATATGGACCACAGCTTCTTAATCCAGTCATCTGTTGAAGGGCATCTCGGCTCCTTCCATGATTTGGCTATTGTGGACAATGCAGCTATGAACATTGGGGTGCATATGGCCCTTCTCTTTACTACGTCTGTATCTTTGGGGTAAACACCCAGTAGTGCAATGGCTGGGTCATAGGGTAGTTCAATTTTTAACTTTTTAAGGGACCTCCACACTGTTTTCCAGAGTGGCTGTACCAACTTGTATTCCCCCCAACAATGTAGGAGGGATCCCTTTTCTCCACATCCTCTCCAGCAATTGTTGTTTCTTGCCTTGTCTATTTTTGCCATTCTCACTGATATAAGGTGGTATCTCAGTGTGGTTTTGATTTGAATTTCCCTGATGGCTAATGATTTTGAACATTTTTTCACGTGTCTGGTAGCCATTTGTATGTCTTCATTGGAAAAGTGTCTGTTCATATCTTCTGCCCATTTTTTGATTTATTTGTTTCTCGTGTATTGAGTTTGAGAAGTTCTTTGTAGATCTTGGATACCAGTCCTTTATCTGTAGAGTCCTTTGCAAATATATTCTCCCATTCCGTGGGCTGTCTCTTAGTTTTTTTGACTGTTTCCTTGGCTGTGCAGAAGCTTTTTATCTTGATGAAGTCCCATAAGTTCATTTTCTCTTTTGTTTCTCTTGCCTTTGGAGATGTGTCATGAAAAAGGTTGCTTTGGCCGATGTCGTAGAGGTTCCTAATGTCCCCCAATTTGAATGAGTGATGTAGTTCTTGGGAATATGGTCATGGTCCCATCTAATTTCAATGCCCATGATGCCTACAGCTTTCTCTCCAGATACCCAATCCTGCCCTTTCTTCACAGTCCAGCCTTCTGGATCTTTTGTAAGACTTTACCCTCCACTTGCAACAGTTCCCTGTCTTACGTCCCTGGTTCTGATGATATCTCTCTAGGTTTTGTTTTGTTTGTTTTTACATTTGATTAGGTTCTGTCCCACTTAGGATTTCTGCTTGCATGCCGCTATGTTTGTGTGACTTAGTGAAAGACACCTCTTTTCAGAAACCAAATTGCAAATAGACCCCACCCATGGACAGGCAAATTAGAGAAGGGGATTTTGGTTCTGGGGAAAGATTTCAACCCCCACTTGAACTTTGGCCGAGTACCCACATCCACAACTGCACAACTTCGTACACAACCCTCTTAAAATCTAGCACTTACGTAACTAGTAATGGGTGCTCAGACAATAGTTGCATTTAGTTCAATCTTTGTTTGAATTAGTAAGATACTTTTCAATCATAAAGAGAAAAATACTGTTAAGATCTTTCTCTCCCCCTTCCCCCAAAAAGTATAAGAACATCCTTCCAGGATAGCATCTATATTTCTGGCCAGATAAAAGCCGGAAACTCAGGAGAGAGGAGGCCACAACTGGGTCTTTTAGTGAGCCAGGCTGTCACTGAACTTATGGTCACGGTGGAACCGAATGGTTAGACTATGTTTTTGGCCCAAGTAGGTTATGGAGTAAGAATTTAATTTTTTCAAAAACTGTTCTCATGCTCGCACAAGCTTGTTTTTATACATCTCATTTAATTTCATATTTTTTTTGGCTGCGATGTCAAAGTTGTAACATTTCACACGATGGTGTGGTGCCAAGAGGCAATTCTACACGTTGGTCATGTGGTGTGTGCTGTTTGGAGCAGCTGTATGACCCTGTCACAGACACTGGAGAGAGACTACATCCTTTGGCTGGATTTCCTAAGCTCCTGGAATTTAAAATCTTAGCCAGTAGCCAGGGGCAAGTCATCCATGCTTATTATGTTACTTTTTAATATCTAGAGTTTTGCAAACATTGCCTCATTTTTTAAGTTGGGTCAGTTCTCTAAATTATGCCTTATGCAGTTTAGTATCCACAAAACAGCATCGCAGGAAATCAGGTGCTATTGCCATGCTTCTTACCATCTGTCGTGTAGTTATTTTTAGTTCCCTCCTTCATTATTCACCATGACTGTGAAGGCAAAGAGAGTGCAAGTGTTGCCCGACTGTGTTTATAGTACCCACGACTTCTGAATCAGCTTTTCCTTTCCTCGTTGGAGACATCATACTAGGTTATGCCTGGAAACCTACTTTAGTGGAGGGATTATTTAATAGACTGATGTCAGATGAACTAGTGTATCATGACTCTGGGGAATGGACTGATAAGTTTGAGTATTGCTTGAAGGAATAAAAATAAGTTAATTTACTTGAATTCCCTTCTTTCATTTGCCATTTCTGGGAGCATGGCAATTCCCCAGCAATTGCTCTGCTTTTGGTAAAAATCAAGTAGTAAAATAGTATTACGAAATATAGGATATGTAGTAACTGTTTTGAATAGATACAAATTATATGGGTATGTCCTGAGGAGAGAACAAATCATCCTCAGAGTTCAAATGAATTAAACTATTTTATTAACCCTTTGTGAGATTCAAAACACTTTTTTGGGTCTTTTTGTGATATCATGGCATATTTATGGACACTTACATTGAATAAAGATGCTTGGAATTAGGAAGGAAAGTTGTCAATTTGTATGATCAGATCCATGATGATCAAATCTTCACAAAGATATGTTTTGGTCCTATTAACTTCAATGTCCACAATTACACAACTATAGACAATAACCTTGCTCATAAGATCTAGCATTTGTATAACTGGTAATAGGCAATCGAGCAATAGTTGCATTTATTTCAGTCTTTGACTTGGCAAGATTTCTTTTTTCACCATAAAGAGAAAAATGCCAATAACCATGCTCCCCCCCACCCCAAAGTATAAGATCATCCTGAATTCTAATGTAATTACAGTGCTCGAAGAATATCCTTTGTATAATTTTAATCCTTTCAATGTTATTGAGATTTGTTTTATGACATATATTCCATCCTGGAGAATGTTTTATATGCCCTTAAAAAGCAGATATTCTGCTATTCTTGGTGGGGAGTGTGATACAAACATCAATTACGTCAAGATGTTTGGATAATATCATTCAAGTCTTTTATTCCTGCATAATTCTTTGTCATCATGTACCTGGAAGTGCAAGTGTTGAAGTTTCAAATTATATCTAATATTTCCATTTCTCCTTTCAGTTCTCTCAATTCTTGCCTAATGTGCTTTGAAACTGTCTTATTAAGTTGCATTCACATTCAGAATTTTTGTATCTTCTTAATAAATTGATTTCTTTATCATTATAAAAATTCATCTTTATCTATAAATCTACTTTGTCTGATGTTAATATAACCACACCAGCTTATACCTGATAAACATTTGCATGGTGTATCGTTTCCCATCCTTTTACTCTTGTATCTGGGGTGTTTTTGTTGTAAATAGCATATAGTTGCATATTGCTTTTTTATTCAATCTCAAAAACTTTTGCCTTTATTTATTTATTTAATGATTTTTTAGAGGCAGGAAGGGTCACAGGGAGAGAAAGAGAAAGAATCTGAGAGATCCTGAGATCATGACCTGAGCCGAAATCAAGAGTCAGATGCTTAACCGACTCAGCCACCCATGCATCCTAACTTTTGCCTTTTAATTGGAATGTTTAAAACACTTATATATTTATTCTCTTTAATACTATTTTTAAAAGGAAAGCTTAGTAAACTGATTTTTTTTGTTGTTCAGCTCTATAAATTTTAACACATTTACAGTATGTATAGCCAACATCAAAATCAGGATACAGACAGTTCCTTCAAACTCCCCAAAGTCCTCAAGCAATTCCTTTTTAGTCATAGCCTCTTTTCATCCCTAAGTTCTGGCAACTATGGATCAGTGATTTGTTACTATAGATTTGCATTTTTGAGACCTTTATACAAATAAATCATACAGTATGTTAAATTGGAAACATTCCCTTGAGATTAACCAAAGTGGTTGAGTGTATCAATAGTTCAGTGTTTTTATTGCTTGGTAATAATCAGTGGAATTGTGTTGATTTGCCACAATTTGTTTATCCATTTATCCTTTGAAGGACATTTGTTTGCAGGTTTTGATGATTATGAGTAGAGTTGCTATAAACCTGCAGCTACAGGTTTTGGTGTGAATGTTTTTATTACTCCAGGGTAAGTATGTAGGAATGGGATGACTGGTCACTTGGTACTCAGATATTGAAATTTTTAGAAACTTCCAAACTCATTTCCAGAATGATTATCATTTTGCATCCTCTTGACTCAGGGTTTGCATTAGTTTTTTAGTGTGGAGGATTTGAAGGTTAAGTCTCTTCCTTTCTCTCTCTCTCTCTCTCCACTCACGTGCACATAGACACATGTTAAATAATAAGTTAAATATTTATTAATAAGTTAAATAACAATACTGTCTACTGTTGTGTATTAATGACATGTCAGGCACAATACTAGGCACAGTTTCACTTAACATATAGGAGAATCAAAAGTCCTGGTCTAATTCTACTCATTAAGAGCCCTTGACTGTGGTGGACATGTGTGAAAACAAACATGAAGAAATTTTTATTGATTTTTATTTCTCCCTACTTTATTCTCTCCATATTGAGACTATGAGTCTGGTTATAATATTCATTAAAGGACCCAGCATCTAAGTCTTTCTGAATCCTTACAACAAAATTTGGAGCATATTATTAGCCCCATTTTATAGATGAAGAAATTGGGTATCAGAGCAGTTGAAGGATGCACTCAAGTACTTATAGTCAGATAAATGACAGCACTTAAATCTCTCTTATTCTAATTCTTTTGTATATAGTCCCCCTTTATATTGTATAGTTTCATCCTTACTCAATTTTTTTTCCATACAAGATGTGTGGTATTTGGGGCATACTTATAGTGAAACATAATTTGTTATTTATCTGAAACTCAGCTGGGTGGCCTATATTTTATCTGGCAACCATATTGGTTTTATTTTATCTATTCTATATTTATATAGATAATTTTCTTGAAAAGCTGTCCATTTAAGTCTTACTTCCAGTTTTTAAGTGCCATGACGTGAAAATCACACATCTGAGATATTTTAACAGTTTCCATTTACATTGCTTTGGAGGGCTAATGAGTTCCAAATTTGAACAAATTGTCACATGTCCAAATCAATTTCTAAATGATTCAAAATATCTTTATCTTTGATTTTTTCCCCCTTCAACATAGATATTATGAATCTTATATGAAAATTATTTGTAGTCTTTTCAGGAGATTGAGCAATAGAATATTTTGAAGAGAAATACTACATTAAGACTTTTTCATGACTTACTGACTCCAAAGAAGAACATTGGCAAATTGACTTCATTTATTTAATCTCAGAATTACTCATTTATGTATAAGATGAGGTTATATTGGAGTAGAACTATAATTGGTGAGCACTTCCTATGTAGTAACTGGAAATATTGATCAAGATCATATTTTGGATGACTTTTTTTCACCTGGAAACAAAAATAGACTTGAATTTATACAAAGTAACTTAAAAAAAGAAAATATTTGATGGGGTCTAGCAATTCATTCCAGACCAAAAAAAAAAAAAATAGTGATAGCAGCATCAGTGATGTTTCTAGAGAAGTAAAATAGTTCTGTCTGATACAAATGATTCTACAAATTAAATCTCATTTGTAAATATAGTAGTATGGATAGAGGAGTTCATATTTTAAAAGTATAGGTAGTAGATACCCACAGAAGAAGAGACATTCTCATGCATAAATCTTATTTAACTTTGTCTCAGCTGTCCTACACATGATGAACTGCATTCAATTTAAAAAAAAAAAAAAGTGACACACACACAAAACATGGGGAAAAAAAAAACCCAACAAAATTTTAAGAGATAAATGATCAATAGAACTAGACATAGAGATGATCTAGATGTGTAAACTCAGGGCATTTAAAATAACTGAATAATATGTAACGTAATGAAAAAGGTGAAGAGAATTTATAAAGAGATAATTTCAGCAGAGAAATGGAAACTATAAGAAGAGTCAAATAGAAATGATAGAAATTTCTCAAAACAGGATAACAGAGAGGAACAATTCTATGGGCAGACTTATTAGCAAACTCAATACAGCAGAGGAGAAAAAAATCAGTGAACTTGAAGATAGTCCAACAGAAATTACTGAAATGGAAACACAAAGAGAAAGCACATTAAAAAAGGAGACAAGACAGAGCATTTACAGGGTGTAGGACAATATCAAACTGTTTATGATCCTGTAGTCCAAGAAAAGGAAGAGAGGGGTGATGGGGCAGAAGAAATATGTAAAGAGATCATAGCTGAAAATTTCTCCCTTGGTAATAAAAGGCATTAAGCCACACATACAAGGATCTTTGAGAACCCCAAGCACGAGGGATAAAAAAAACAGTTTTTACACATTCTATTCAGACTGTTATTCATTATTAGAAAATATGAAGATGGGCAGAAAGGGATAAAGATCTGAAAGGTAGAGAATGATATGAACAGTCTCATCTTGTGCAATAATCATACAATACTCTTTTAAGTTGTAGAAACAAGAAATACATTTATTTTATTACTTAAATGTTATAAGAATGAGCCAGAGAGGAACTAAAATATTGTAACATCGGAATTGTATTAAAACGTGTGGGCCTAAAGAGATTGAATCCTCATCAATCACAACAGGAAGTCCTTAGATAAGTAAATCTGTATTTAGATGTCTAAATTTGATAAACTGAGAAATAGCACTAGAAATAATTTTTACATATATTAAGTAACCACTGGAGGAAACAGTTGAGTGAGATTAGTTTTGTTAAAGTATAATTTTCAAAAAAGTAAAATGACGACTCTCATTTAACTATAAAATGAAGGTGTGTCAAATATTTTATTCAACTCATTAATTAAAGGGGGAACTGGAAAGATGCTATTACAAGTTTATAGAACATGTGAGCTACTAAATATTGTTAGGCAATGTCAGAAAGAAATGTTAGGGTAAGGTTGCTGATAAGATACAAAATTGCTTAATGTCCTACAGACAATAAATTGTATCCTTTAGGGATTATGTTTTATACTGAACCAAAATTGGTTACATTCTCTATTAGACAAAATTTTACAAGTTAACATGTAGCTTCACTAAGTCTTAGGCTTTTAACATTGGACTAAAGAGTTGCTTTTGGGGAATTAGTCTAGATATAGGAACGAGTGTTTAAAAATGCTATTGTAGTCATTTGCATTTAATGCTTTGATAAAAACAAAAATAAATAAAAAATTTCTGTTTTAAAGTATCAGCTAGGGGCGCCTGGGTGACACAGCGGTTAAGCGTCTGCCTTCGGCTCAGGGCGTGATCCCGGCGTTGTGGGTTCGAGCCCCACANACATTTATTTGATGCTTGGTATGTGCTAAGCAAAATATTTACAGAACATTTTATATGTATTTCCTGCTTTAATTTTACCACAGTCTTATGAGATAGGTAATTTTCTGCATGTTACATATGAGAAAACAGAGTTATGGGGAAGTTAAGCAACTAGGCCAAGGTTACATATACACCAAGTGTCATTTGCCCAGTCTGTAATATTAACTGTGTTGGAAGGTGATAAAATTCAGAGAACGAGGAGAAGGGGGGTGTTTCAAAATGTGAAGAGAACACATTAGGAAATGGGCATTGTTCTGGAATTTGAATAATTCATTAGGAAAATAAACAAAACTCCTTTCTGATTTGGTATTTGGGTTTAGGAGCAAAACCAGGAATGAGAATTGAAGCCGACAGCATCTAAATGCTTCAGGACTCAAACAGTACAACAGAGACTTTTCATCTGAATATCCTTATTTTTCTCTCGCACAGTTTTAGCCTTGTAAGCTCATTCCAGCAGATTAGCTCTTTGAAAGTTAATCATAGTACATAATTATTAGCATCTTTGGTGAATGACCTTGCTTATTTAACTGTAGTTTTCTCTGCATGATTACTCAGCTGTTCGGGATTCATTTTTCAATTACAATTTACATACTGTCTTTTGAATATGGAATATCTACTTGTTGCCAAATAGTTTTGTTTTGTATAATGGCTGGTGTCTTAATATAGGTATGCTTCAGAATATATTGTCTGTTTTAAAACAAAGCTAATTTTTTTTTTTAGTTTTGCGACTCAGAACACTATGCTAATAAATGAGTCCATGATATTCTAGTGCCTTTGTGTTTCTTCAGAGTTAATGTTACTGCGTTCCGCTTAAATCACTGCTGCATACAGAAAAGGGAACATTAGTACTAAAAGAAGGGAAAACAGACCTAGGTCAGTGTGTGTGTGTGACTACCTGTGTCACCTACTAGTTTTGGCTGAAACCCACCCTCACTCAACCCCAGAGGACCTGCTTTCCGCTTGCCTTCTTTAGCAGCTTATTTCTTTTCTTTCCCATCTCACAGGACAGTGTCAGGGGTAGTGTTGCTGCTTCCTTTCACTGCTGTAAATCATAACTTTGGCAATTGTCCACCTGGTCTTTCGGGACCAGAACATTTTCTCTCCCTCCTTGTTGGTGTTGCCCCCTCTCCTCCTGTCATTTGCCCTCACTCAGTGCAAACTGTTGCCCCTGGACCTGCACCTCCTCCCTGATAGCTCTATTCTTTTTTGCTTCTTTAATATCCCTGGAGATAAAAATTCTAACACCCCAAATTATTTATTATTTGATCTTTCATTGACAATAATCATTTTCTCCATATGATTTTTCATCCATTCCTGTGGTCACATGCTAGATTTTGTTTTCAATGTGTCTGATGCCTTTTCGTTCCTCAATTTTTCCATTGTTACTTGTTTTGTGTTTTATAGGTACTTTGTATTGTATATCTTCAATTTCTTTATTATACCTTTTACTGTATTTTTTGTTATTCTATTCCTGTTTTTTTTTTTTTTTCGGAGACTACAGTTAGCATCTTAATTTATAATTGAGTTCAAAACATTATCAATTTCAATAATATACAATATTTTTGTTTCTATATACCGTGTCTTTCAACTTCTATGTTGTTATTGCCACAAATTACATCTTTATACGTTGTGTGATTTATACATCGTGTAATTGTACACATCAACTTCAATTTAAAATTGTTGCTTTAGAGGCACCTGGGTGTCTCAGTTGGTTAAGCAACAGCCTGCTGCTCAGGTCATGGTCCTGGAATCCCAGGATCAATTTCCGTATCAAGCTCCCTGCTCAGTGGGGAGTCTGCTTCTCCCTCTAACCCTCCCTCCTCTCGTGCTCTCTCTCTCTCTCATTCTTTCTCTCAAATAAATAAATAGAATCTTTAAAAAAATAAAATCGTTGCTTTATACAGTTCTCTTTTAAATCAGATAAAAAACTGAGTTAAAACAAAAGATACATTTAAACTGTATTTTATCTATGTAGTTACATTTTCTAGCATTCTTTATATCTTCATGTGGAATTGAGTTACTGTTTTGGTGTCCTTTCACTTCAACCTGGTAATGCTAGTGATGACTTCTCTCAGTTTTTGTTTACCAAGGAATGTCTTAACTTCTCTTTCATTATTGAAGGATAGTTTTGTTGGATATAGAATCCATGTTTGACAGGTTTTTTTTTTCTTTTATCCTTTTAAGTATGTAACCCTGCTGTCTTTTGGCCTCAATGGTTCCTGATGAAAAATCAGGTGTTGTGGAGCCTGGGTGGCACAGAGGTTGGGCGTCTGCCTTCGGCTCAGGGCGTGATCCGGACGTTATGGGATTGAGCCCCACATCAGGCTCCTCCTCTATGAGCCTGCTTCTTCCTCTCCCACTCCCCCTGCTTGTGTTGTATGTTGTTTTATGCACAGTAGGAAGTAAAAATGCTTTTGTTCACCGATAAAACTTCCTCTGGAAAAGCAGTAAAGAAACATATTTTCAGAAACTTTCAAGGCGTATATTCATGGTTTGTGTTCAACAAATGGAAAATGATTTATAAATGATAATGTTACTTAATATCTTGCAGATGGGATCTTCAAACTTAGAGAAATAAACCATCTGATTTGGTACCCACAGTTTTTTAGTTTCCAAAAAGTGAGACAAGGTATACTAAAAATATATAATTTATAACTTTATTGTAATTACTTTACCTTTCCAAGTCTGTGTCTTCTAGTGATTCCTGTTTCATTAATATTATATTAATTAGCTCCCATGCAGAATTCAAGTCTCTAGAAACCTCATTTTCTGGAATTCCACTGAGAATCTAAACATTAACAAACAAGACCTCTGATAGCCGTGTTGGAGGCCCCAAATACCGTACACCCCAAATCCGTGTAATTTGTACAGGGGCTATTTCAGACCTGCACTCAGACCTGATAGATGTACATTTTAGCCTCAAGTTTAATAACTTGGTTATTTATTTTCCAAGACAACAAAAAATTAGAAATAATCTTGGAAGTGGAAACAGGAACAAGACACAATGAAAGCCGTGATAGTGGATCTGAGAAATAGTATAGGGAAATGCAAATCAAAGCACAAACCAGGGTAATCCTCTCACAAACCAGACAAACAATA
>NC_048236.1:31350311-31422383 GCF_002007445.2 Ailuropoda melanoleuca
CATTATCAATTTCAATAATATACAATATTTTTGTTTCTATATACCGTGTCTTTCAACTTCTATGTTGTTATTGCCACAAATTACATCTTTATACGTTGTGTGATTTATACATCGTGTAATTGTACACATCAACTTCAATTTAAAATTGTTGCTTTAGAGGCACCTGGGTGTCTCAGTTGGTTAAGCAACAGCCTGCTGCTCAGGTCATGGTCCTGGAATCCCAGGATCAATTTCCGTATCAAGCTCCCTGCTCAGTGGGGAGTCTGCTTCTCCCTCTAACCCTCCCTCCTCTCGTGCTCTCTCTCTCTCTCATTCTTTCTCTCAAATAAATAAATAGAATCTTTAAAAAAATAAAATCGTTGCTTTATACAGTTCTCTTTTAAATCAGATAAAAAACTGAGTTAAAACAAAAGATACATTTAAACTGTATTTTATCTATGTAGTTACATTTTCTAGCATTCTTTATATCTTCATGTGGAATTGAGTTACTGTTTTGGTGTCCTTTCACTTCAACCTGGTAATGCTAGTGATGACTTCTCTCAGTTTTTGTTTACCAAGGAATGTCTTAACTTCTCTTTCATTATTGAAGGATAGTTTTGTTGGATATAGAATCCATGTTTGACAGGTTTTTTTTTTCTTTTATCCTTTTAAGTATGTAACCCTGCTGTCTTTTGGCCTCAATGGTTCCTGATGAAAAATCAGGTGTTGGGGCGCCTGGGTGGCACAGAGGTTGGGCGTCTGCCTTCGGCTCAGGGCGTGATCCGGACGTTATGGGATCGAGCCCCACATCAGGCTCCTCCTCTATGAGCCTGCTTCTTCCTCTCCCACTCCCCCTGCTTGTGTTGTATGTTGTTTTATGCACAGTAGGAAGTAAAAATGCTTTTGTTCACTGATTAAAACTTCCTCTGGAAAAGCAGTAAAGAAACATATTTTCAGAAACTTTCAAGGCGTATATTCATGGTTTGTGTTCAACAAATGGAAAATGATTTATAAATGATAATGTTACTTAATATCTTGCAGATGGGATCTTCAAACTTAGAGAAATAAACCATCTGATTTGGTACCCACAGTTTTTTAGTTTCCAAAAAGTGAGACAAGGTATACTAAAAATATATAATTTATAACTTTATTGTAATTACTTTACCTTTCCAAGTCTGTGTCTTCTAGTGATTCCTGTTTCATTAATATTATATTAATTAGCTCCCATGCAGAATTCAAGTCTCTAGAAACCTCATTTTCTGGAATTCCACTGAGAATCTAAACATTAACAAACAAGACCTCTGATAGCCGTGTTGGAGGCCCCAAATACCGTACACCCCAAATCCGTGTAATTTGTACAGGGGCTATTTCAGACCTGCACTCAGACCTGATAGATGTACATTTTAGCCTCAAGTTTAATAACTTGGTTATTTATTTTCCAAGACAACAAAAAATTAGAAATAATCTTGGAAGTGGAAACAGGAACAAGACACAATGAAAGCCGTGATAGTGGATCTGAGAAATAGTATAGGGAAATGCAAATCAAAGCACAAACCAGGGTAATCCTCTCACAAACCAGACAAACAATAACAACAACAGCAAAAGAAACAATACCAACAAAAAGAACCACAGAAATGTAATTTACGATCCTTTAGTTCAGGGGAAAACTTCTGTCCTTTAATCAGTTTCTGCAAGTATCGCACTATAGTAACTGCTGTTTATAATTATGATACAAGATGTTAAACATGATTTAAATCAAGTTCAAATGAATTCATATATTCCAACTGTTTTGCCAATTTATCATTAGAATAATATAACAGGAACTCTGGAATTCTTAATTATCCAAAATTTTATGAGAGCTTCCTATAATCATGAAATCACCTTACACTGCTCATTAATGTGACACATAAAGGGGGGCCAAAAGTAGAAAAGGAATCATCATCTATTGAGTGTCTACTCTGGGCCAGTACTCTGCTAGACTAAAATATGTTACTTTATTTAATAAAAATATTTTCTTCCCAATTAGTCCAGGAAATTTGCAAAAGAAAATTAGAAGGTAAACAGGAGACACATATCATGGAATATACTCTCAAAGTGTCTTGAACAGTAGGCATTTCAGCAACTGTCACCAGGCAGGAGCAATGAGCAGATTACATGAAACTTACCAGAATGTCACGTCTGAGAGTCGTGGCAAGCTCATGTTGGGTCCAGCCTGGGATAATATGCCAGGAAAGGCTCAATTTATGAAGGAAGGAAGGGGTCTTCAATGAAGCAGAAATGTGCATTATGTAGCTTGTTCACTAGACTGTCACTAAGTACCCAACTAACTTATAGTTTCAAGTAAGGCGGAATCTTCTAGTGCAGTTCTGTTGAATGTTAAGTGTAACGAGGAAAAGTGTAAAGTCTTCCCCCATAATTATATATATACTGCATTTTATTGTGAGCGTCCAAGATGCAGACGAAAAGGGAATAGCGATTATAACTACTTTTGTTTGGCCCTTTCTGTATATCAAGCACTGTGCTAAGCACTTTAAGCTCATGAATTGATTTTACCCATAAAGTAAGGGGTAAAATTTTATCTCCATTTTACAAATAAAGAAGCAAAAGAATAGAGAGATTACATAGCTTTTCCAAAGATGGAGTAGAGTGGTCAGTGTGATTCTAGAGCCCATGCTGTTAAGAGCATCCTAAGTTTATTTGGCCAGTGGCATTTTGTTCACATAAAAATCACTAACATTTCTAAGAGTAACTGTGTGTAGAAAGACATTTAAGAACTGTTGGGCTAACTTGTGAACAAGTCCGGATGAGAAACTACCTTGCTCATCTTCGTGTTTCTAGTGCCGTAAGTAGTAGTCACCACAAAGTAGTTAATTAAAATCTAACGAGAATCTGGCCACTAGACCTATGTCTTTCAACATGTGATATAATGACATTTGTCACAAATACAAGATGATTTAGCTCTTGACATTGAACTGTACCTGCTGTTGAGGGAAAAAAATTACAATTTTTTTTAAATGAAAAAAAATTAAAACGTTTCAACATGGTACTAAAGCTAATAAAAACATGTCCAAGATTTCCAATGGTCACACCTAAGACATGATATTTTTAGTATTTTGAAACATGATTTGTAAAAGCCAAGGATAACAAGATGGATAAAATATATTGGCCCGGGGTACCAGTGTTCCAGTAGCATCATGTCACTGTTAGGCTAGGCTGGGCCTATATAGCAGTATGAATGTTTCCTTGAAACTCCAGTGACTTCAGATCATAAATATTTATTTCTTGTTCTCACACCTGCCCATTGTGGACATTCAAGGCTCTGCCTCACATGGCCCCACAGGAATCAAATCTGAGGGGTTCTACCATCCTCTAGCTGCCTCATCTGGAGCATACAACCTTTCCAGTCACTACAGCAGAGAAGAAGACAGGCTGGATGCTCACACACAGGCTTCTCGCTGTCTCAGCGTGGAAGGGATGTACATCAGGGTCACCTTCATTTTACTGGCTAGGAAGAGTCACACGCTTCTATATAATTGCAGGACGACTGGGAAATGTGAGAATAATTGGTGGGCGTTTTTGATTAGTTAGTGTAACACCAGGCATGTGCCCATGTATTGATAAAATTTTCAGTCATCTAAAAGATAAATTGAGGTCATATGCCTGGTCATAATTTAGAACCATATCCAAATGTTGTGACAGAATATGAAGTAATAGTTTTCCAGAGCCAAATACAACCAGAGGGTAGATAAGGAATATGTGCCTATCCCAAGTTAAGACAGTCGATCCTCCAGCATTCGAGCAGGAAGTAGTCATACATCTATCAACAAATGGAATTTTGTAAATACTCTTTAGTAAGACGTTGTTCTGTTATTCCTGGGTCCACGTCTACCTAATGACACAAAAATATCTGATGGAGACACAAAATATTTTGCAGCTGTCTCACAGATATGAAAGAGTTATTAGCAGTAATTGCAAATTAAATGTTATTTAAATTTTTCTAAATTGTTTTGTAATTCTTTGGCCTGGGAACCAAATCTGTGGATCACAGATGTCAAAATTTTGAGAAACAGTTCTAGAAACAGTGTGGTTAGGCTCCAGAGGGTCCTCAAAGCACTTAAATTAATTATATATGAGTTTTTTGTGTGAATGGGCATGTTTTCTGGGAAGAGTCATTAATTTCTGAGAGAATTAAAGAACATCGCTGACTTTAATCAACATTTAAGTATTAAATGAATAAATAAATGAATACACACAGGTGTTATTTAATTAAGAAGTATGTAAAATGTGAATTATACAAGATTAAACAATATTTTGGAGCTATTCAGGTTGCAAAGGACCACGTAGAGTGTCTCAGTACAGCAGTGTACTTGTACAAGAGGGTTTTTCTCAGCGAGTTTTATCCTCTGAGACAAAGAAGAAGGGCAGGACCCCGCTGGATTTGAGTACTATGCGAAGAAAGGAAGCAGGAGAAATTGACAAGGAGCAAAATGGTTAAGATATTTACAAGTTTAAAACATTGCAATGTCCCCGAGTGTGTTATTTATATCCAGTATACAAAGGAGAAAGTACTAAAAAGACTTTGGAGACCCTGAGCACCAAATCAATGAGAAAGGAAGACGCCTGCTCTTCTTACTTACATTTAGTATGGAGCGGGTCTGGAAAGCATTTCTTTGGCAGTATTTTAAAGAAATGATCAGAAGGCAGGTAGTGTTGAATGAATAGTTTTAAAGACTTCAGGAAACCTTAGATAAAGGGATTAGCTGGAGCTAGGAGGTAGAACACAGCTTTCTCATGGAATCAAGCACCTGGCCTTAAACTTTGCAATTTAAGTTTGAGGACTTTTTGGCCCCTTTCACCCTGGTTGTCACAGGCTGAAGAAAAAGGTCTGGGCATTCAGGCACCCTGTTATTACCCCACATGAATTTGGGTCTAAGATTCAGTATATATATTAGGAACAAATGGTAATTTCAGAAGAACAGCCAGCACATCAGGCACGTTTCCATTAAAAGAGCTTTATTTATTCTATTTGTATTGCATAGGCGTATTGTCCAGGTGGATACTGGCTATAGTTTAGATTGATAAGTTCACAGGTATCAAAACACTTTGAAGATGAACTTCCAATTTCTTGCAGTGTTAGTCAACTAGTTTTCACAGTGTATCCTTTTCTGTTGTTTCCCCCAGTAGAGGTTACTTAAGAACAATCTTGATAAATATTCAACTTGATAAATATCCATTCAATATTCAATGGGAAGTGTTTTAAATGGTATGGTAAAGGCATATTGGGGTTTTGAAGAACATGGGGAAGGAAGTGAATTCAGAAGAAAAAGAAAGAGAAGATAAAAGATTTTATAAAGGAAAGATACCTGGAGCATTTTGAAAGAAAAGCAAGATCTGGAAGGTAAAGATAAATAGTGAAAGCAAGGGAATTACAAATAGAATAGTGAAGTGTGAGAGAACCGGATGTGTTCCATGAATGGTAGAAATTTCAGTAGATAATGTATGCAGTGTATATGGGGTGGAGACAAAGGAATGAAAACTGAGTTCATCTACCAATGTCGTCTGGCAGAGCCAGATCATAAAGTCAGAGTGCCCTGAATGGCATGAGATAATTGTATTCAGGCCCTAGAACTGTTCTGCTGGGCTAAATGGAAAGGGTGGAAAGGATGGGAGAAGAAAGGGGGCAAGAGGAAGGCTAAGGAGACTTTCCAGTGGTCTGAGGTTGGAGCTGATGGAGAAGAGAGGAGGAGTTTAGAGATGCTAAGTGGGGAAGGAGGCAGGACTTTGTGATCTATGTGAAGTGGATGATGAGAGAAAGGCAAGAAAATTGAATGACTTCCAGATTTCTGTCTTAGGTGATTGGGTTTCATTAACTGAGACAGAGAATGTAATCTGGCAAATAACATGTTTTAGAAGCATCTGACAAATTCTTTTTCATTATGAATACAATATAGCACATGCCAGACTGTAAATTATATCCGACATATTCTGTAACATGGAAATACTGTTAAGCTTTTTCTGGGTAAAAATATGAAATCTATAACTGAACATCCATGAACAAATTGTTTCAATATGGGAATCTTGACAGACCCATCTTCTCGAAAGGCTCTGGTATAACAAGTGCTGCCATGTATTTCGTAAGAGGAACAAAGACCTCTGTTTCATTAAGAAACTTCAGAAAATAATTTTGAATTAAAAAGTGTCCTTTCAGCTCTTGCCAATTGAGGGGTAGAGGGCAAAGTGATTTTCTGCCCCTCCTATTGCTTAGAACTTTTCTAGCTCTTCTCTGTGCCTATGGATCAACAGGAATCACCACTGGTGAATATGTTTAGTCCTGTTGAGGTCACCAGTTTTTCAAGACAATTTCAGTTCGACCTTCTTATTAATTCATTTATTCTTTCGTCATTAGAGGTGGGCTAACTAACTTTGCTGTTTCAGCCCTCAAGATATTTTGGGGTGGTCCTTAGATAGAGTGATATTATGATAACGTTAAATCCATTTTCAGTTGTTAGCAAGAGAGTGATGCAAGGGCTGGCGGTGTTGTGGTGTGACCGTAGTGGTCTGGCAGGCAGATGCATCCTTCGCTGAGGATCTTGCTCTGAGCTGATATATCCCTTGGGTCTTCCTCCTTTCTATACTTGGCATTTTCCAGGACTCTTTCTGCATCCCTGCTTCTGGTTCTGCTGTAATTTCAAGAATTTGGCACTTGAAGTTAAAAAAAAAATTAGTGTTGTGAGGTAGGATCAGGCAATTAACACTAAACACCAAATTTGTATTCCAGCAAAAATCTACAGATGTTTGTCTTGATTCTAGCTACCTTTTCTTAGAGTGTCTGCTTTTCTTTTATGTTTTTGCAGATATAAAAAACAAGATATTCAAATTAATAACATTAATTATTTAAAATTAGCAGTAGTTTAACATGGCATATATAAGCTTTATTTTTTCAAATAATTCACAAGTGAGATGAGGAACTAAGGCGATAAACGACTGATGCCAGGATTTCTTTTCCAATGATATAATTTCCTCTGCAGAATTTTCTTATTAAAATAAACAATGGAATCATACGGCCGTGGTCCATGTCTTTCAATTTAAATTTCCTAGGAGTGTGTAGGAATATAGCTCAATTAAATAGTACATTTTTTATTGTCCCTTAATCTTCTTTTCATAAGTTTGATTATGACTAATCTGTGCAATTGTAAATTGTTCAAATGTAATGTATTTTGGAATTTTTCAGTAAAGTTCCAGAGGGTCAAGGTAAAGTAACGAAAAGATTAAATCTGATCAGATCACACAGTGCCTTCAAAAAAATATACTCATCAGCGTTTTTACACTCTATAGCCTAACCTTTATTCTACCTATTGTAAACTCCATTGGCTCTTGCTTTTGTTTTGTTATTAATTTATATTGAAATTCCCTTTTTGGAACTAAAGGAGATAATATCTCCATAGTGTCTATTGAGGACTGCGGGATCCAGGCATACCAAATAAGTGTTTGCTGATGGAGATGAGTCCTTCCCCCAGCCATGGTTAGCTTGAAAGGCTTTTGAAGTAGGAGTCAGGAGACGAATTCTACTCTTAGAACTGTAATTTATGTTCTATGTCACTGAGAAAATCACTTCAGCTCTCAAAGATCAGCTGCTAGTTAGATCCCATCACCAACATCCATGACTGATTCTGGCGGCCGTGTATATTTCTTTACTGTGTGGTGAGGTCATTGAATCTCTCCCCCTTCAGACTGCTCATGATGTTTTCACATCTGATGTATCTCCCTGCTAAGAAGGAGGGAAGCACAGCCCACCTGATGGTCATAGGTCTGATGGTCAATATTCCTCCTGGGTGGCCTTGGCAAGGCATAATGATGTCTTTTTTTCTTCTCTCCCTCTCTCGTTTTGTTTATTTCTATAGCTTGGGAACCTAGTAGTCTCCTTCACCCAGCTTCCCACACCAGGATGCACCATGAGCTTCCAGCTTCTAGCAAAATCTAATAAATGTCTTATTTCTAGCCTTTGAGGGCACTTCAGTATGCATCCTTTAGTAATAAATCAATGATGGCTAGTGGCTTGGTGCTGTACTGGTTCTGGGCAATGTATTTATATTTTGAGTTTTAGGAAATAATAAACTCAAGGGGATGTCAAGAAAAGTTCTGTTTGTCCCTGACAGGTGGGTATTAGTGAGTACACATAACCCCAACAAAAAGGAATATCCACGGAAATCAACTTAGATGGAGAAACACTGTAGGAGCCTTAGGGAGTCTTCCCATTTACCTGACTTCATTCTTAAGCTCCATGCCTGATTGAATCTACGAAGACCATTAGGGTGTAACTGGATGTTTTGTCATTAGAGTACCTATGAGAGTAGAAGGTAATCAATTCGAATTGCTTTCTTTGGTTCACACACAATTTGAAGTTTTAAAATATCAGTTTAAAACACCGTGATTTCAAAAACCCCTGAGTATGCTCTAGGGTTTCACTCACTGATAAGCTTAAAAATTGATTTTTAATTTCTTTATTTTTGTATTAGTGTGTTAATTCCAACTTTCAGACCTTAAACTCCCAGAGGCTCCCTTAGAAAGCAGGACTCCTCTTAGGCCCTGCACAGTCACGAATGTCCCTCTTGGAGAAGTGAAGTGCTGCAGGCTGTAAACCACGCAGGCCTGCCTGGAATTTGGGGCTGGATAGGATTGGACTAGCCTCTGGCTACAGGCATGAACAAACTAAAAATAAGATTTGAGTTCCTTATAAGAGACAGAGGTAGGAGGGATGCCTGGGTGGCTCAGTTAAGCGTCTGCCTTCGGCTCAGGTCGGGATCCCAGGATCTTAGGATCGAGTCCTGGGTCAGGCTCCCTGCTCAGTGGAGAGCCTGCTTCTCCCTCTGCCTGCCACTCCCTCTGCTTGTGCTCTCTCTTCTCTCTGACAAATAAATGTCTTACAAAAAAAAAGCGGTGGAAGTTTAGCATCAGAAAATCTGTTCAAAACACTAATTATGGAGCAAGAATTGGATCCATAGTGCAGGTTGACCATCAAGGTAAATGAGAAAAAATGAAGGAGGTGAAATGTCAGCCATGGAACAAAAGGAAGAGAACTTTTCAGGAGCATCTGCAGTGGGGTCCCTGGCAAGGAGAGGGCTGCTAAAGGCACTGAGCGTGGTCAGAGACTTTCACATTCAGCAGATACTTATTTTATCTTTACTTTGATATTTCCCATTAAATACAACTCATGTATTACTAAAGAAATGGAAAATGCAGAAAATGGAAAGAAATTTAAAAATGTGATATGAGAGTAAAGGAAAAGGATGTGAGCTTCGATATGGGAATGTTTGCATAACCATGCAAGTTCAGATCTCTGAGCCCAGCTGCTGTGCTTCTGGTGCAGTTGGGAATTTCTTTAAATGGGGGAAGTCAAGAAAGGAAAAGAAAAGTACAGGGTTGGAGAAACGGTGGATATGCGAATGGGCAACCACTCTTGTGTGCCCTTGTGTATAAGCTTGTTATTTTAAAACATACTGTTTGGGAATTGAGAACAAGTAGAACTGTCCATTATAGAAGGAGGACTCATTGTCTACAACACTGAGGTTTCCAGAATTTTGAAGAAACAACCTGGGTTAAGATGACAGACTGTCTCTTTCTATAAAGAATACAACATGCCGTCTTACAGTTGTTTTTGGACTGAGGTCCACGGAAGCTGGAAGATTTCCTTCAGTGTACCATGTGCTTTTTGAGAGAGGGGTGTAGACCAGATGCCACTTCTGTCAGTTTTAGGTACAGTTTGTACTGGGACTCTTTTTATTTCCTACACAGAGCTTTAGTTCTTCTCTAAAACTCCACCCTGGTCTTCCTCCAGCCGCAGGACTCTGTTGACCCATTCATTTTTTTATTCCCACGAAGTCCCAAATTACTCTTCTTCCATGAGCATTGCTGTAGTTCCAGTGTCCTTGACCTCACCTTTCACACAGACAATTATACATACTCAGAAATAGATGTAATTTGTGAACATGAAATTTTTAAAAACAAAAACGTAGCAAAGAGAATAAGAAGACTAGATAGTTATGGCTAGGAATGTTGAACTTCCATGACATTGTCTCTCTCTTTCTCTCTCTCTCTCTCACCACTTCTAAGGACGAGTGGGGCATCTCAGATATACCATTGTGGTGTCCAGTGCACTGAAGACCTGCCTTAAGCCACACCTTATATCCGCCGGACATCCACCCATTTAACACCTCTACTAGGTTCTAGAATGCAGTGATACACACATCACACACATAGTCACTCCCTGTCCTCATAGGATCTGGTGGGAGTAGGTAATAAGATTTCATGAAATCCCCACACAAATATAAAATTCAAGCCATTCTGAATGATATGAGGAAAAAGTACAGTGAGCTATGATATTTGTGTTGATGTTGCAAAAGCAATTCCGCCACACATGTCTCCGAAGTGAATCAGCCTCACTTAACTTGGCTGGATTTGATATTTTGAATCATCAAAAAAAAAAAAAACTGCAGTAAATAATAAGTGAAGATTAATTTGCTTGTGATCCTTATATCTCTAGCCTGTTACCTAACAACTTTATAACTTTCTTTCAGTTTCTATAAAAATCACTCTCTGCAAAAATAGGTGGAATTTTTATTACTAATCATCTAGTATTTACCTGAGTTACATATATTCTCAATTGACTTGCCTTGGGGAAATCTCAGACATCCCCTGAAAAATATCGTCTGGCATATAAATGAAGACCTTTTATGTTCAAAACCAGGAGACTGAATGTTCAGTCATAACCTCATAATCATGATAGGTACACAGTGTATTTGGTACATAGTAAAAGGAGTCATTGAACATTTCACTTTTGATAAATGTGTTTCTCAGTTCCTATGGTCTGGTCACGCTTGTGGTAGGATAACCCTGCAACGTGAGCCAAACCATGCCCTCAAATTACATACTGAAATTCTCTAAAATTCAACTGTAGCTATTTATATGTTGCCTGATCACTATTACTATAGCAAAATATCTTTTTAGTTAATGGGAGTTTTTTATAGGGTTGAGTTTGTCTGCAGGAACTATTTTATATGTATATATAAATACTAATATATATATATATATAAAATATAGTATTTAATATATCATTATAATGTGAAAAATTTATATGAAAAACACAAATATTCAAGAAAGCACATTTTGGATTATTAATTTTTATTACTTTCTTTACTGGCTGATATCTAGTATGTAACTATTAGCTTTTATTAGTTATGTAATAACTAATTTTTACAGACAGAAAGAAAACAAGAAAGGGCAACTTAAAAGATAAAGGACACACTCAAGTGCATTTTTAGAACTAGGTAAAGTATGGTATTTTCTTGGGCAGCTTTTCTTTGTGCCTTTGTCAATTAATTCCATCTGTATTTCTATATGAGAGCATGTATTTTTACTCCCTGGTTATTAGAAAACACCCATTTTTGGAATCTAATACCAATTTTAGTTTTATTGCCACTTTTGATTTTAACCTTGGTTCTCTCTCTAACTATGCTCTTAGAAGAATCCTATTCTCTCTGAATTTCAAACTTTTCATCTAAAAATGAGAATAATAATGTCTTCATTGAATACTTCAAATGGTTACTCTAAAGAGCAAAAAAATGATTTTTGTGAAGCAACTTTGTGATCTATGATATCCAAAGTAAATATATTATTTAAGTAATTTCCTTTCTTCTATTTCCAATGGAAAAACTGTCCTTTGGTTGAAAACTACTTACAATAAGATGTTGTTCTTAAGATCAGTCATTCTCAACTTTAGGCTGAGTTTAGAAGGTCTGGACTGGGGTGGGAAGAGATTGAGGAAATGTTTTCAACATGAACAATTCTAGAATAATGTTCTAATAAATCACCAAAAATTTATTAGGATACTCTTCCATGTCATGAAGTTTTCCTTCTTTGAAGAATTGGTTCTGATTTTGATTTCTGGGCACAACTCTCCATACTTTCTTGTTATTTCCTAAATGATGACATTTTATTCTGTTACATATTGTCTCGCTAGATTTCCCTATCATTCTATGCTATCCTAAGACCTCTTTGTATCTTATTTTAGTGAGTTAGTAAAAATGAGTGGTCTTCTGGATTCTAGGTCACTTTTGAAATTGATAAGCATATCAACTTTATATTTATTGCATTTTATTTTCCTTTTCTTCTTTTTTAAAAGATTTTTTAAAATTTATTTGACAGAGGGAGACAGAGAGAGAGAAGTGAGCAGCAGAGGGAGAGGGAGAAGCAGACTTCCCTCTCTGAGCAGGGAGCCCGATGTGAACTCGATCCCTGGACTGTGAAGCCATGACCCGAGCAGAAGGCAGACGCTTAACTGACTGAGTCACCCAGGTGCCTTATTGCATTTTCGTAGGAGATTACATGCATTCTAGTATATGCTAGGCTCTGTGCTATGTCTTGGGGAGAATGTAAAGATAAGTCAAAATCATGGCACTTGACCACCATTTAGATTTCTTATAATCTACTGGCAAGGGAGAGATAATATATTGTAGTACTTCAGAGAAAATAATGATTTTATATGAAACAAAGCCAAAGTTATCCAATTGGCATGTAAAGTCAACAAAACCCAAGGCTTTACAGAGAGCCCTCTAAATGTAAATGATATCAGTAAGTTGTACTAAAAATTTTGCTACTACATTCTTTTGCTTGCTTTTGATTAAATTTCTGTTTTATTCTAAGAAAGGTATTGTATTCCTTTAAAATTAAAGTGTTGATATTTCCTGAATATAAAAGTTGGCAAGTGCTGAGCTGCCTAAGAAGTCTCAGGGAGGCTGTTTTGTAAGCTTAAAGATGAGNTGTAAGCTCAAAGATGAGCACCGGGTGTTGTATGAAACTGACAAATTATTGAACACTACATCTGAAACTAATGATGCACTGTACGTTGGCTAATTGAATATAAATTAAAAAATGAAAAAAANGGCACCGGGTGTTGTATGAAACTGACAAATTATTGAACACTACATCTGAAACTAATGATGCACTGTACGTTGGTAATTGAATATAAACTAAAAAATGAAAAAACGAATAAACAAAGTGAAAAAATGAGAGCAATCAAACAGTATTGGGGATTTCTGTGAGAAGTAGGAGAAGGAAAATGAGAATACAAGGACAATACGGAAGGTAAAGAGAGGGTGGAATAAATACAATACTCTTGGTTCTGTGTTGAACTCATATTCATATTCAGCCATTGTGCTGAAAACTTTATATATACCTCATTGATTCTTATGGAAGAACTCTTATAATTAGTTATGGGTAAGGAGCAAGGCTCTGCTCGTGTTTACCTTTTCTGACATTTTCGAAGAGATTGCCTTAGAACAAAGCTGAGAGAGAAGGCGAGGGAGGGAATGAAAAAGTGAGAAAAACAAACCAGAAGTGAGAGGTGGAAACAGACAGCCTTAATTGTACTAGCTTAAGTTGTGTCTGAAGACTGACCTCTTTTGGAGTTTTGAACTCCTTTGGAGTTCTTAGAATAACCTCAGAAGCTATAACTGAAGGTTAAGACACATAACAGAATCTAATCATAAGCAGTTTTTAAATCTTTAAGAGTCATACATCTAGCTGATAAGAATAACATAAATTAAAGCAAGATTTCTTCAAATTAAAAGAGTATTGAAGCCCCAGGCAATAGCGTTACTATCTTTGTAGAGGTCCATCTAGGTTCACAATTTCAGAAGGCCCAGCTCACGTCGTGGTCTATCATGCTTCCCGGCGTTGTGCGTGTGTAATCGGGCATCCATGCTTCGAGCTACAATAAACGACACACAGATATGTCCAGAGAGCTCAAGAATGCAAAATCAACAGATCATGTAAGGAATTTAGTTGTGTGGGTGTGCATACACACACACACACACACACACGCAGCATATGCACACATATACATTATACTGCAAAGTATCTCACACACAATTGTTCATTCAGAAATAGTAGTTTCTCTGAAAAACTTAAATTTCCTGGGATACTGTAGAAGAATTAGGAAGTGATAGGATTTTACCCACAATGTAGACTCTGTGGGCTTCTAAGCAAACCCCCCGACACACTAATCTTAAAAATAAGTTTAGCTTAGTTTTCAGTCATGACAAAAATAACCCTGCATATCTACAATGCCAGATTTCACACCCAAGTCAAAACCATAGTCTTCAAGCCAAATGGTCTTCAAATCATTTCTGCTTCACCAGATGACAAGGTGGTTGCCTCCTAGGGGGTAAGTGGTCTTTAAATCTAAGAAGAACTAAAATTCTAGCTTTGAGAATTGAGTACAGAGTGATGAAGCAAAACAAAACTACAGTCTTGAATTTTTTTCATAGTGAGGTATAACTTGTTCGGATTTCAGCATTTTAGGCTTTTTAAAAACTTATGGAAGATTTTATCCTATTAGAGTGACAAATGAATAACTGGGTAACAAATTGACTAATTTGCTTCAACTTGTGATTTTTGGTTGAAATCCTATAGCATTTTAAAATTATATTAGAATGTGTAGGAAATCTCAAGGTTTATATTTATAAGTGTAGCTTTCTGAGTATTACTGAAGTACACAGGAAGGTGTCTTTAATCATCTGGGTGTACTTCAAGAGGAAATCAAATTTATTCCATTTGTAACTACAGGGAATGTACATAATTATGTTATAAAACCTCTATTACAAATTACAAATTATTAAAATAAGCTCAAATGGTGAATAGAATAATAAGATTTATAAATTTAACTAAAAAATTAAGAAATAAATCTTTTGAATTGGTAACTTTAAAAATGGAATATTAATATACTACATTCCCAGTAAATAATTGTTTTGGCTCAAAATTTCACCCCCTAGGGCAACCAAAAAACTCAACTTGACAATATAGCTATGCTTAAAGTCAAAACCAGCCTTGCGAGGCGCCTGGGTGGCACAGTGGTTAAGCGTCTGCCTTCGGCTCAGGGCGTGATCCCGGCGTTATGGGATCGAGCCCCACATCAGGCTCCTCTGCTGTGGGCCTGCTTCTTCCTCTCCCACTCCCCCTGCTTGTGTTCCCTCTCTCACTGGCTGTCTCTGTCAAATAAATAAATAAAATCTTTAAAAAAAAAAAAACAGCCTTGGACTTTTTAGTTATATAAACCAATATATTTTCTTTTTCTTTTTTTAAAGTGTAAGTTACTTTGAGTTGATAATCTAAGACTAAGAACTGAAAGTACTTTGAATAATGTGCTCAGATTTGAGGGGTTTTGGAGTGTAGAGGAAAAAGAAATCCTTTGCGTGTTTGAGAATATTTGGGAAAATAGGATTTTAGACAAGTTTTGTGTTTATTTGGATAAAATTTCACACTGAGACCAAGGAATACTAGGAGTCTGCTTTTTGAGAGATGTAGAGAAAATTTGGAAAATCCTAAAGCATCTAAAATAATTCAGCCATGATTCTACCACTCAGAAGTAACTAGCATGAATATTTTGGTATCACTTCTGGTAGCCTTTCACTCTTTGCAAGTGTGTATATTTGTGTTTGTATAAAACATATATCAACAGGGGCACCTGGCTGGCTCAGTTGGTTGGGCATCTGATTCTTGGTTTTGGCTCAGGTCATGTTCTAGGGGTTGTGGGATTGAGAGCTGATGGGCTCTGCAGTCGTGCGGAATCTGCTTGTCCCTCTCACTCCTCTTCTGCCCCTCCCCCCACTCTCTCTCTCTCACACACACACACACACACACACACTCTCTCTCAAACAAATAAAATCTTTAAAAATATAATATCAATATATCTGTTCTATCTCTTTATGTATGTACGATGTATATTACATTATATGGATACATACAGTTTTGTATTCTTTCGGTGAACTTAATGCTATAAAATATTTTTAAATCTCTATGTCAAAACTCTTTTTTTGGGGGGGGGTGAGCCTATCCTGGTTTTAATAATAAAACTGAATTCCTACCTATTCCACATTATGCAGATAAAGTGATTGAGAGTCTCTTCAGGCTTTAGAGCCTAGATTCAAACATTTATCTATATCCCATGGAATATAACTGCCTAGAGTTTTAGGTTCCAAAGGATACTGGCCCTTAGGATCCAGGCAGCTGTGAAAATGGTCCTCTTGAGTTGTGAAACAGGCCATGTGTTAGAGTTGATAAAGGAGACACTGGTAAGGCACCTTGAATCCTTAACTCAGTTACTACCACCACCTACTCCCCTTTATACTACCCACAACTAAAATGTTCAGTTTAATTTAAATTTCAGATAACCAATAGATTTTTTGAAGTATAAGTATGTCCCATGCAACATTGACCCATAGTCAAAAAATCAGGTATTATTTTTGTGAAATTCAAGTTTAACTGGGTGTCCTGTATTTTCTTTTCCATTTTTATTTGCTCAATCTGGCAACCCTACCCACGACTCCACTAACTGCATCAGGTTGAAGCAGAGATGGGTCTCAGAGTCTTGGTTAACATGCCCCTCTCTAGTCCATTTCCAAGACTTCCTTATGGGTTGTCAATAATAGTTTAAAAGCTTGTGGTTAAAGTGAAAGGCAATGAGCTCCTGACCTACAGTGGTTGTAGGAGGCCTGGAAAAGAAGAAACAGGAAAGAAGTATTTTGGTTGTACAATTCAGAGTTAGGTTCAAGGGTGACTCAAGATTTTCACTCTAGACATATAGGAAAATGGCTATGCCATTAAGAGTGACAGGAAAATTAGGAGTCAGGATCAGTTTAAAATACCATCAGAATATCAAGTCAGACGTGATTAGCAGATAGTTTATGCAGCACTGATTCCACCCAAGCTTTTGCCTCATAACAAATTATTGAGGATTTGATTGGAACCACTTCAAAAAAGAATCATTCCATTTTTTTTAACACTTGGGAGAACAAAGACCACAAAAGTTGATTTGATGTATTCTTTCCTGCTTATCCTTCACTCCTCACTATCTCCTGTATCAACTGAAATAAGCAGGGGTTTTAAAGATTTGTTTATTTATTTGAGAGGGGCAGGGGAAGAGCAGAGGGAGAGGAAAGCGAAAATCTCAAGCACACTCCACGCTGAGTAGACATGGGGCTCAATTCCACAACCTGGAGGTCACAACCTGAGCCGAAACCAAGAGTCAAGACACTCAGCTGACTGCACCACCCAGGTGCTCCTAAATAGGGATTTTAAATAGGAGTGTTTCTAGAATGTACTGAGTTCTAACAACAAGGATCTTTATTTCAAAAAACATTAAAAATACTCCTTGGAGCTCAATAAGGAATGTACCCACTAATAAGACAAAATGAGATATTATAAGATTAGGTCCTAGGTAGTCTGTGTGGCTGCAATCAGTTTCACTTTATGTACAGATTTACGTAACCTGAAGAGCAACTACTGTGACTCACGGAAAGAATAGCGTTCCATACAACTGTCTATTCTTCACTTCTTTTCCCTCCCCAACAAAACCTGGCAATTAAATAAAATGTCAATGCCTAATATAGCTAAGGACTAGGGAGAAGGAATAATTTCTTTTATATATATGATCTTTTTGGAGGGCATTTTGGTAAAATTAATTAAGCATATTAAAAGTAATTATGCCTACAACCTAGAAATTCCCATTTAAAAAATTAAATTAAGAACATAATCCGAACATATACAAAGATGTTTTATAAAGGTGTTTACACAATCAATATTTAGGATAAATATTAGAAATATTTTCAGTGTTCATGAACATCAGATTAGTTAAACACATTATATTTTTCCATGTAATAGAATTTTATCTAGTCATTAACATACAGAATAGTAAATGAGTCAGGAAAATGTTCATAATAAATTACTATACTAAATTAAAAAGTTATAAAAACATTATGCCCACTGTATTCTATAATTTTCTTAAAAACAATACATGCATATTTTCCTTCCTTTAATGATGCCTCCAGGGATGCCTGGGTGGCTCACCTGGTTAAGGGGCTGCCTTTGGCTCAGGTCATGATCTTAAGGTCCTGAGATCAAGTTCTGCATTGGGCTCCTTGCTTGGTGGGGAGCCCTCTGCCTGCTACTCCCCCTGCTTGTGCTCACTCTCTCTCTCTGATTAAAAAAAAAAGAAAATTAATGATGCCTCCAAGGCTGAGGAGTGGGAGGGATCATTAAAGGAAGGAAAATATTGAAAAGAGGGGCCAAGATATTGCCTTGAGAATGTTGACATAAGTGCCACAGTGGGCAAGAAATTAGTGAAAGAGACTGAGAAAGTGTGGTCAGATCAGGTTAGAGGAAAATGGCGGCAATAGGCACTAAAGGAAAGGTGTTTTATGAAGGGGCTAGTAACAAATACTTTTCAGTTTTTCATAAATTTAGAAAGACTACCAAAGGGACTATGAAATATCTCATAAAGATCAAGTAAGATGATGAATAGGTAAAATAATTAACAATGTTCTGGGAAATGACATTTTCAGTAGAGCAGTAGAGATATACACTGATTGAATAATAAGCAAAATAGTAGAAAAGATTGAGTATCTATAAAATCAAAGACCAAATGATATTTAAATCTACTACACTGTTATTTTATAATAGGGCAAACTCCAGATTTTAAGATGTTGAAAGATATTTATTAAAATATAAAAGTTAAATTTAAAAAGTAAATGCATAAATATTCATAGAAAAACTGGAAGGATATGAAATAAAATGTTAATAGTATTATCTGTGTGGCAAGATTACAAGTGATTCTTATTTTCTTCGACATACTTATATTTTGTAGTTTACTACAAATACCATGTATTACCTTTAAAATTAAAAAAAACATGCTATTTAACAAGCAACTATTTAAATAAAATTATAGATTAGTACTGCATGCCTTTAACACTCAGCTTTGGTGGTGGAGAGGAAATCCTATTAGAACCGTTTGCTTATTGACTTAAACTAAAAGTAGACTAGCAGGAAAGAATTCGGTTCTTCAAATCCAGGAGCCCACCTAAAATTCTTGCATTTGGACAGGTGATCTAAGTTTGAGTTCATATAATTTTGCCAAAAGATGACCTCCGGTTTGTAGAATGGTATTTTAAAAGTTTCTCTAAAATGCTGAGATTTTTTTTTGGCCATAAAAATTGCTCTTTAAATAACATTTGATGACTTACATGTAAAGGACCTAGACACATACTTCTCTGCCTTTAAGGCAAAGTGGTTTGGAAAACAGCTTTTAGGTTATATTCTGACCATTTGAAAAAGACCTTTAAAAAGCTAACCTAAGATGAAAGTCACTGTAACTTGTAACTTGATGCAAAATAACTGAAGTAAAATTCACCACTTTTTACAAGATTGACATAAACCATGTAGATTCCCCATGAATCTATTCAGTCCCAAATCCAATGAAAATGCTTTTAAACCAAACTATAATGATGCTTAAAATAGAAAGTTTCTTGAGGTTATGGGGAACCACAACCTTCCAGCCACCCAAAAAGCATTCTACACGTAGGAATAGGAGTCTATTTTGGGTGAGTTATTTTGAGTCCAATTCTCAGCAACAATGCCGAAGTTATTCCTTTGGGCATTTTTGGGGTGGTGCTAGGAAGAACTAATATTGTGTGTGGTCTGCGTTCCTGTAGTAATGACAGATGAATAAAAGGATCTCGGAAGGCAGGAAGGTAATGCACCCAAGTCTCATTTGTGGCAGTGTTCTCTGAGCAATGAAATCTTCAAGGGATGCCACAACAGCATTACTTGGACTTATTTTGTTAGTTTTAGTGGGTATCAATGTGATATCATGTCCCGGAAGTTTGTTAGGAAGCACCAGTTATTTATTGTACGCAACTGCTCATCGTGTGGTTTGGAGACTTTCTCAAGATGGCAGCAAAGGGAGACTGAACACACATCCTCCCGAGGACGCACCAGATCATATAGACCACTTACCTCTGAAAAAGATTTGAAAGCTAGATGAACTGCTTCTCCACAACACAGGATAAAAATACCACATCGAGATGGGGTAGGAGAAGCAGAGATACAGTTACACCAAAGACCCCAGCCCCAGCAGGTAACACACAATAAGGAGGGATCTCAGCAGTCTGGTGCTTTTCCCCGAAGAGCAAGGGGTTGGTGCTTCACATTAGGCACCCAACCCTTAGAATCTGCACCAGACCGATGAGCCTCCAAAATGACTGGTTTAGCAAACAAATGGACTGATGTCCAATGGACCCCAAATACTATAGGAAACTAAGATTCCCACTTCGAAGGGCTGTGTGCAGTCTCACATGCTCTATATCCAATGAAAAAACAGCAATTTGAAAAGCACCTAGACTATACGTGAAAGCGATTCATTTGCTATTTTTTTTTTTTTTTTACATTTGCTAGTTGAAAAGCATTTGCCAAAGGGGCAGGAGACACCTGAAATTCTCTTTGGAGATGGAGACACTGGCAAATGCCACTTTGGCACTTTTGGCTACCCTGCTATCACAAGCAGATGAGCTCCGACACGGCACCCTCCCATCACCTTGTTAAGACAGGTGGAGGTGAGTGCTCACTGCCTTACTGGAGCTGGAGCGTCTGGGAAGTTGCAGTACTCCACCACTTCCTGGCTGTGGCATGGCATTCTCCTGCCCTCTAGTAAAATTGCCAAGTGTGGGCAGTTGTGACCCTCCCCCACTCTGGCTGGGGCTTGAGAGTGTGAGTAGTTGAGGCATTTTCCCACTCCCAGCCTAAAGGCAGTGCATGTGCACAGACAAAGCACTCTTCTGCTGCCTGTCTGAAGCCAGTGAGTATGCTCTGCCCCCTACACTCTCCAGATGCCTAGCTACAGCCAACAAGTGTATAGATTCCACACAAGGATGCCCCCTTATTGTCCGACCCTGGTGGCCAAAGGAGCTGCCATCCCTGAGCTCCACGGGAATGTGACAATTGGAAAGACAGATCTTGGCTGGCCACCAACACTATGGCATTGCACAGACAGGAGATTGAAATACAACCTCAGTATTCATGTGAAAAAGACCTAATTAGAGCCTGGAGCTATAGCCTGAGGGACAGGTTACAGGTTTCCAATACACGTAGAGGCTAAGGCAGCACTCTCAGGGAACATAAGGAGGGAGATACCATCCTTGGATACCCTTTTACCCTTGTCGCAGCTCAACCTTTTACACTTGCCTGGAGACTCCATTTTTGCATCTGTCACCCGGGGGACAGCTCCACATCTAATCTGGAGGCCAGGAGGGATTATGACACATCAGACCAGATGGACTTAATAGATATATACAGAATATCCGGCCAAAAAGCAGCAGAATACACATTCTTCTCAAGTGCAGTGGAACATTCTTCAGGATAAATCACACATTAGGCCACAAAAAAGCCTCAATAAATTCAAGAAGATTGAAATAATAATCAGGCATCCTTTTTGACCATAATTTTATGAAAGTAGAAATCAGTTCCAAGGAGAAAACTGGAAAAACTACAAATATGTGGAGATAAAACAACAAGTTACTAAAAAACTACTGGGCCATAGAAAAAGTAAAGGAGAAATAATTAAAAAAAAAAAAAACCCTAGGAGGAGCACCGGCTCAGTTGGTTAAGCATCCGACTCTTGATTTTAGCTCAAGTCATGATCTCAGGGTCCTGAGATTGAGACCTACATTGGGCTCCGTGTTCAGCAGGGAGTTTGCTTGAGATTCTCTCCCACTTCCTCTGCCCCTCCACCCACTCACACACACACACACACACACACACACACTCTCTCTCTCTCTCTCTCAAATAAATAAATAAATCTTTAAAAAATACCTAGAGACAAATGAAATACAACATACAAAAACCTCTGGAGATACAGCAAAAGTGGTTCTGTGCAGGCCTACCTCAAGAAACAAGGGAACTCTCAAATAGATAATTTAACTTTATACCTAAAGGAACTAGAAAAAGAAGAACAAATGAAGCCAAATTTATTAGAAGATAGGAAATAATAAAGACCAGAGTGAGAATAAATAGAATGGAGAATAAAGAGACAACAGAAATGATCAGTGAAACTAAGGGCTAGTTCATTGGAAAGATAAACAAAATTGGCTAACCATTAGCTAGACTTACTAAGAAAAAAAGAGAGAAGGCGGAAATATAAAATTAGAAATGGCAGAGAAGTTACAACTGACATCACAGAAACATTAAGGATCATGGGACTACTATGAACGATTATACACCAACAAATTAGAAAACTTAAGATAAATATATAAATTCCTAGAAACTTACAATCTTCCAAGACTGAACTATGAAGAAATAGAAAATCTGAATATATTGAGTAACAGGAAAAAGATTCAATCAGTAATTAAAAACTTCTCAACAAACAAAAGTCCAGGACCAGACGTCACTGGTAAATTTACCAAATATTCAAAGATGATTTGATACTTAGCCTTCTCGAGCTCTTCCAAAAAATTGAAGAGAAGGAAATGCTTCTAATTTCATTTGAGAAGGCCAGAATTACCCTGATACCAAAACCATGTAAGGACACCATAAAAAAAGAAAATTACAGACCAATATGCCTAATGAAATTTGATGCAAAAATTTCCGGTAAAGTATTAGCAAACTAAATTCAACAACACTAAAAGGGTTTTACACCGTGATCAAGTGGGATTTATTCCAAGGCTGCAATATGGTTTAACCTCTGCAACACTATATTAAAAAAATGAAAGGTAAAAATTATATGATCATTTCAATAGATTCAGAGAAAGCATTTGACAAAATTCAACATCTGTTTATTATAAATACTCTTACCAAAGTGAATATAGAGGGAACACACCTCCATATAATAAAGGCCATGTATGACAAACTCATAGCTGATACTCAATGGTGAAAAGCCTAAAGATTTTCCTCTAAGATGAAAACTAAGACAAGATGCCTACTCTCCCCACTTTAATTCAACATGATCCTAGAAGTCCTAGCCACAGCAGTTAGGTAAGAAAAAGAAATAAAATGCATACAAATTGGAAAGAAGGAAGTACAACTCTCACTATTTGCAGATGACATAGTACTATAGAAAACCTAAAGATGCCACTAAAGACTGTAGAACTAATGAACAAATTCAGTAAAGTTGCAAGATATAAAATTAATATACAAAAATATGTTGCATTTCTACACACTAATAACAAACTATCAGAAAGACAAAACAAGAAAATCCTACTTACAATAACATCAGAAAGAATAAAATACTTAGAGATAGATTTAACCAAAGAGGTGAAAGACCTGTATACTGAAAACTAAAAGACATTAATGAAAGAAATTGAAGAAGACACAAATAAATGGAGAGATAGTCTATGCTCATGGATTGGAAGAATTAATATTGTGAAAAATGGCCATAGTACCTAAATCAATCTACAGATTCATTGCAATTGCTATCAAAATTTCAGTGGCATTTTTCATAGAACTAGAACAAATAATTCTAAAATTTAAATGGAACCACAAAAGACCTCAAATAGGCAAACAATCTTGAGACAGAAGAAGAAAGAGTTATCATGCTTCCTGATTTCAAACTATACAACAAAGATACAATAATCAAAGCAGTGTGGTATTGGCATAAAAAGAGACACATGGATCAATGGAACAGAATAGAAATCCCAGAAATAAACCCGCTCGTATGTGGTCAATACACGACACAGGAGGCAATAAGATACAATGGGGAAAGAACAGTCTCTTCAATAAATGGTGTTGGGAAAACTGGACAGCTATGTGCAAAAGAATGAAATTGGATGACTATTTTACACCATATACAAAAATTAACTCAAAATTGTAAGACCTGAAACTGTAAAACTCCTAGTAGAAAACTTATGTGGTAAGCTCCTTGGTAATTGGCCTTAGCAATGTGGTTTTTTTTTTGGATCTGACTCCAAAGGCAAGGAAAACAAAAGCAAAAGTAAACAAGTAGGACTACATCAAAATAAAAAGCTTCTGCACAGTGTAGGAAACCATCAACAAAATGAAAAGGTAACCCACTGAATGGGAGAAGATATTTGCAAATCATATATTCAAGAAGGCTTTAATATCTAAAATATATAAAGAACTCATACAATTCAGTAACAAAAAATATCAATTTGATTAAAAAATGTGCAGAGTATTTGAATAGACATTTTTCTAAAGGCATGCAGATGGCCAAAAAGCACATGACAAGATGCTGAACACCACTAATCACCAGGGAAATGCAAATCAAAACCACAATGAAATATCATCTTACACCTCTCAGAATGGCTATTATCAAAAAGACAAGAAATAAAAAGTGTTGGCAAGGATATGGAATAAAGAGAACATTCATGACCTGTTGGTTGGAATGTAAATTGATACAGCCACTATGGAAAACAATGTGGAGGTTTCTTAAAAATTTAAAATAGAACTACCATATGATCCAGCAATTCCACTACTGGGTATCTATCTGAAGAAAACCAGCACACTAATTCAAAAGGATCTATACACCTGCATGTTTATTGCAGCATTATTTACAAATCTAAGATAGGGAAATAACCCAAGTGTCTATGAATGGATAAAAAAGATATGATGTGTGTGTGTGTGTGTGCATGCATGCTCAATAAAATACTACTCAGCCTTTAAAGAAGAATGAAATTTTGCCATTTGTGACAACATGAAGGGACCTCGAGGGTATTATATTAAGTGAAATAAGTCGGACAGAAGGGAGACAAATACTGCATGATTTCATTTACATGTGGAATCTAGAAAACAAAACAAAACAAAAAAATAAGCAAAACCCAAACTCAGACACAGAGAACAGATTGGTGGTTGCCTGAGGGTGGGGATTGGGGATGCAAAATGGGTGAAATGGATAAAGTATACATTTGTAGTTATAAAATAAATTAGTCATGGGGATATAATATACAGCATGGGGAATGTAGTCAATAATATTGTATTAACTTTCTACGGTGACAGATAGTAACTAGACTTATTGTGGTGACCAACTTGCAAAGTATACAAATGTTGAGTCACTGTATTGTACACAGGAAACTAGTGTAATATATGCCAATTAGATCTCAAAAAAAAAAAAAAAGAACAAAACAAACAAACAAAAAACCCAGCTGCTTTCCCAAGCAGGTTATTCTTAAACTTAGTGCACTGATCACTATTTATCCTTGCCTAGTTTAATGGTTGCGTGTGCTGGTGCTGATTTGTTGTTTCTGAGCCAGGCTTCCTGTTAACAGCAGGGCTTATGCTTGAGCTGTTTCTGCAGGAGATGACTTGACACACGGCTTCAATCTCCTTTCTCCAGCAGCTTGTGAAGCCAGCCAGTTGGCAGATTCCAGGTCTAGAGTGGAAATACAAGGCTGCTATTGTCGCACTGAGCTGGGGTTCCGTCGTTAGAGCAAAAACGAGCTTCTCACAACAGGGAATATATTATCTTGTTAGAGATGAAAGAAATAAAGCAGGGGTGGTAGAGGTGGAAGGTTTAATGGAGGCAAATATAGATGATGAAATATAGAAAAATAATACAAAGATGATACTCTCCATTGCATATGGGCAGCTATTGGGTAAGATTGGGGAGATCTCACTGATTGAGCTGTGCATGTAGTGTGGTATCTCTTCAAAATCTGACATTTTTGCAGTAGTTGATTCTCTCAAGCTTCAGTAATTTTTTTCCAAGATAAAAATCATCAACAATACATTATTCTATTTCCATGTTTCTTTGTGTGGATGAAGTAATAATTGAACTGGAAAGAATAAAAATTCTGGAGTTCTAATCTAGTTGTACTGTTAGTTATATGATGGTAAGCAATTAATCTACCCTCATTGGACTTCACTTTTTCTTATCCATATAATAAAACATTTGGAGTAGATGATCTGTATTGACTCCTGAAGTTAAAACACATTGTTCACAATTATGGCTTCCTATGTGAACACAGTGGGTACTGTTCCCAAACCCAATAACTTAAAAGATTGACTGGAAACGTTTAATCTTCTTTCAATTTCCTTTCTTGCAACTCAGGACCCTTCTCAGAGTTTTTGGCTGAAGTCTCTTATTTCAAGTATATCTGGCATATATGAGTATAGGCTGAGAATAAAAATGATTTTCATATAATTAGAGAACCATTGGGTGAGGAATTATGACATAAATCATAGCTTAAATATTTTTATTAAATAATTGAGTGAATCGGGGCAAGACATTTTACCTCTCAGGAAGCAAGTTTCATTTATTGAAAGAACATAATACGTTCTCTACTTCTTCATAGAACTTTGTAAATATTGAATGGGAGAATATTTAAGATATGATAGTATTTTGAAAACGTATTAATTTTTATATATAAGGTGATATTCTATATTATGGTTATTAAACTAACAGAATAGTATGACAAATTGTTGAAAACCTTGGGTCAAAGCTATTATTTCCTGAAATCAATAAAGTCAGAATTTACTAAAGAAAGTAATTTAGATATTTTGGCATGGTTTATTAGTTTAACAAGTATTTATCAAGTACCTGTTATATTAACAGGCAGTGTTCCCAATGTTTTGAATAGATGAGTGAAAAAACACAGAAACCTCTGCTCATGGAGTTTACATAGTGTTAGTTTTAATAGCTGCTTAAAGAACACAAGTTATTTAAAAGATTTTGAAATAATTGTTTTCAGAAGCAAAAATTGATGAAGTATAATTCTTAGCTACTTCTCCATTTTATTACCTCAGAAAAAATACTGTATGTCTTTCCCCAACCATCTGTTAACTTCTTAAAGTCACACGTGTTCTCAAATAGACTATGAATGGGTTGTATTAAATAACGCGAATGACGGTAGTGTTCTCCTCTGGGTGGATTTTAGTGGGTCTCAGTGTCACAAAAAGATTATGTTTGGACAGTTGGAGGGTAGACCTACAAATTTTTCTTTCACACCACGACATGCACAGTAAAACAAAAATTAAAAAAGCAAATAAATATATAGGTAAAAAATATTTTTTCTGGAAGTATTAATTTGGTAATAGTTCCATCTTATCTAGATAAATAATTTAAATACAGTGTTCAATTTGCCAATCCTTTGGATAGCATCAAACTATTAAACATAACATTTCATTTTATGCTTACCTGATTTGATTAGTTATGATAATGATGTCATATAAATAGAGGTCAATGGCATATAATTACCTCGGTTTCACAACACTTTTTAAAATACTTAATTAAATGATTTTTTTTTTTAGCAGAGAGAGAACTGATAACTCATTTTACTGAATGTTATGGATAGATTTTTTTTTCCTCCTAAAATTCTGACACACATTCTCATTTATCAATCTTTTTGCCAAGAGCTAAGCAGCTGTACATATTTGGAAAATACAAAGTGGAGCAACTTCCTTTTAAAAATTTTTTGTAAGTTGAAATTTCCTTAGCAAGCTCTGTGGTTCATGTTGAAAATAAAATTTGATGGCTCTTTTTAAACTCTCTTGCTTTGTTGGTGCTTTGGCAATGAGTTGTGTTTATGTATTCCATCCCTGTTTTCTCTAGGGATTATGTAAAAACTCGGCATCAATATTATTCTTGGTACTAATTGCCTCAGAAGTTAATTCGTTGATGGGTGTTTGTTCATGGATCGATGTTCCAGAGTTAGCCCTGGCATTCAAGATCTAGTACTTCATGAAATATTGTGGAAATATTTGTAAAATCTCAGGCGTAATTTTTCTGCCTCAAAAAGATTTCATCATACAGTGACAAAAAGGATGGCTAAATAGGCTGTGGAAGGTACCATTTTTCTACCCTAAAGTCAATTAGAGATGAATCTGGCTTAATATATTGATAACAATACATCTTAAAATTTCAGTCCTAATATTTTAATGTAGATTTTATAAGAAATAATAATGTGGAGTAATAATGATGGATTATGCCTTTGCTTTCCTAATCAGTTATGGGGGCAATGAATATGCATTCATTATTTTCCCTTTTGTATTAAATTTTGATATAGTCAATAAAGATTCTATAACATGATTTTTGTTATTATTGATTTCTCCTATGGCAGTCATGGGAAGTCAGTCATGCTTAGCTAAATTCTCTCGCTCTCTCTCTTTTTTTTTTTTTAACTTGGATCATACAATGGAAATATACAAAATGCCTCACACTGACATAGGACTCCATGATATATTTGAGCATATGAATCCTGTGAACCTAGGAAGATAATAAGGATCCATTTTTTAAGATTTCTGTGATTATTTTTCTTCTCTTAAAAATTTCTATAATTTAGGGAACTATCAGTTAGAAATTCTCTCTGATAATCAGTTCATTTTGCATCATATCCCAACAATTATTATGGTTTCTGGAGAGTATATTACTAATTGGAAAAATATCCAACTGATCAGTCATCAACTTACTGTTTTTTTATATTGAATACCTAAATATGTGATTTGACAGGTTACTACTTTGGCCCATTTGGTGTTAGAGTAACAAACTAAAACTGCATTTTCCTCTGTTGGTATTTATCCTGAAAGGGCATAGCTATGTTTTTGGTTATTCATGATTTCTGTTAACTCTGTCTAAAGGATACATTTAGTTACAGCTGATGTTAATTTTATACAAGATGGTAAATGCCAGATCAAAATATCTGGACAAGCTGTGATATTTGTGTCATATCCTGACCTTGAGTTTGCCATTCCTGGCCAGAGTCAGCTGTTGAGTCCCCAGGCAGCTAATGGTGGATGTCAATAAGCTGTAGATAGCCACGCTGGGCCTGTGATGGTAGAGCAGACTTTCATGGAAAGCATTTTTTTGTACTTCTCTGATGAATCTTGTAGGCTCTCTGCAGCTTTGTAACCGTCACACCCAGCGTTGGAAGTCTCCTATGAGAAAAAGACCTAGGAGGCAGTTGAGTGATCACAGGTCTGGGAGGTAGAGATGGCAGATTCAGAAGGGGCAAGGTTAATCCTCCGAGGAGAAAATCACAAGGTAGAAAGATTCAGGCGAAGAACAAGGGGAAGAGCTGCAGAACAAATCAAGAAGCAGGAAGCGTGGAGGGAAGGACAGGCTTTGAAGTCAGCAGACCAGAGACAGAAAGCACTAGAACACTTCTACAGATAGGGCTTAGAAGAAGCAGTTTTCACTTGAAAAGGAGCCAGGGACTTGGCCTGAAGTTGCATTTCAAAGAAAATGCATTCAGTTAGAGCAGTGGTTTTAAGCTTGAGCGTGCAGCAAAATCACTTTGAGGAATTCTTAAAACACAGATTGCTGACTGCCACCCCCCAATCCCAGCATTTCTACATCGGTAGGTTTCGATGGAGGGCTGAGAATTTGCATTTCTAATAAGGTCTTTGGTAAGAGTTCTTCTGCTGGTCTGAGAACCACTAATATAGAGAGCATGTTATGTGAGGGGCTTGGAGAGTTCTGTGGAGATTTTGAGGGTACTAAATCCAGCCTGGCAAATGGCCAAATTTCTCCATGCATCACTTCCCTCATTGACAAAGAGGAAATAATATCTACCTTGACTCTCTGAAGCAAAGATTAGAGATGACGCCAGAATGGCTAGAATAACAAAGACAAGAAACAACAAGTGTGGGCAGGATGTGAAGAAAAAGAAATCTTTGTGCACTGTTAGTGGGAATGCAAACTGGTACAGCCACTGTGGAGAACAGTATGGAGTTTCCTCCAAAAATTAAGAATAGAATTATTATATAGCCTAGTAATTCCACTACTGGATGGTTACCCAAAGAAAATGAAAACACTAATTTGAAAAGATATAGGCACCCCAATGTTTATTGCAGCATTATTTACAACAGTCAGATATGGAAGCATGCCAAGTGTCCACTGATAGATAAATGGATGAGATGCAGATCTCTCTCTCTCTTTCTCTCTCTCTCTCTCTCTCTCTCACACACACATACACAATGGAATATCACTCAGTTATAAAAAGAAGTAAATCTTGCCACTTGCGGCAACATGGATGGATCTAGAAGGTATAATGCTAAGTGAAATAAGTCAGACAGAGAGAGACAAATACCATAAAATTCCACTCATGTGTAGAATTTAAGAAACAAAACAAACAAACAAAGAAAAAAGGAGATAACCCAAAAACCAGACTCTTAAATGCAGAGAACAAACTGGTGGTTGCCAGAGGGGAGGAAGGTGGATGGATGAGTGAAATAGATAAAGGGGATTAAGAGTACATTTATCATGATGAGCACGAAGTAATGTATAGCATTATTGAATCATTATATTATATACCTGAAACAAATATAATACTGTATATTAATTATACTTTAATTAATAAAAAGAAAAAAATTAAAGATGGCAAATGTCAAGTGCCTAACATAGTGCCAGGTTCATATTAGGAATTCGAAATATGATAGCTACAATTAGAATTCTACATACAGTAGGTAAAATTAAAAGACGCAAATTAGGGGACCTAATTGCGACATTGAAATTTTCAATGCCTCTGAAAGTTCTGAGGCTTCGTAAAACAACATCCTGATAGTCTTTGTTGACTTCATTCATTTCTAAGAAGTTTCTAAGAACAAATTTATTTTGTTAAAATACATCTTGTATAGACTGCTTCTTGTGATGTGTAAATGCCCCCACCCCATATGCAGTTATTTGAAAGCAGAATCTAAAGGGAAGAAAAAGAATGGCTATTTTTCCTGTGAAACTAGTACAGAAAAAAATGTGTTTTTCAGGTACGGTCAAGGTTAAAGACTAGATTTTTAATTGCAGTTGTTTTCTTTGTTTTATTACGAACTGATCTTTTATTAAGTCTATCACTTATGGTCCTAATATTGTGATTGCTACATAACATTCTATTCCAAAATGTAAGCACGGAAGGATGATTGCTTTTAATCCAAACACATGTTTTACTTTTTCAAAAAAATAAACTATTTACAAAGAATGATTTTTCCTGCCTCCACACCCCTCCAAGACTCAAACTTCACTTTCAGATTTTGAGCTTGTTATCAACAACTTGGTTCAAAGAGATTCTTTTCATTGTTCAGAATGACAACTGAAACAATTTGGAGGGTTTTTATGATTAAAGTACACACACCCTTCAGCAACAGTGCTTACCAGATCAGTCTGTCTTACTTTGGAAAGCGATTTCAGAGCCAGAGTTTTTGACTAACATTTTCTGAAATCATTGACCGTTGTAGTATGAAGTTCCAGATGTTTTCTGATTTTGCTATAATTGGGAAGAAGAGTAAAAAAGAACACCTGAAAGACACTGGGCTTCGAATGAGAGCCTGTGACTGTCAGCACAAAACTAGAACTTTAAGTCCTAACACGTTCAGATTTGTTCTTTAGATATTGAGTTTTTAAGTCAATATTTATCATGTAAGTTTTAAGGTACCAAAGCAGCAAGAGAAATAAGTTATCTATGTGCGTTCTCTGCCCATTCTTTCAACACTTCTTACTGAACACTTTCAAGGGTCTAGACACTGTTCTAAAATTGGATTTATATATTTTGTGGGTATAAAGATATTAATCAAAATTTCAAATATATTTCATTCATTTATTCCACATTTAGGGACAATTTATCTTATACCAAGCACTCTTCTAGTTTCTGGATTACAAAGATAAGTAAAGCATGACACTTGCTTTCAAGGAGTTTATGGTGTAACAGGGAGGGAAACCTGAGTAATTATTTAATTAAACAAATATTTAAGGAACGTCCATCCTGGGTCAGATAGTGACCTGGGACTGGAGGATATCCTAGAGCAGCATCCAGCCAGACAAGAGTCTTCCCTCACGAAGCCCTCAAGTTCTAGGGAAGACACAGAGGATGCACCAGTAAACAAATCAACACATAGTATTTCCTGTATATATCAGAACGGGGTAAGGTGATCTAGAGTAATCGAGAGGTGATAAGGGCCTCTTCTATAGGTTATATTAAGCAGAGACCTGAGGAATGACAATGAGAATGCCACATGGGAGCTAGGAGAAGTGACAGAGGAAGAACAAGGGCAATTCACAGTGTTTGAGGAGCATAAGGATTCCACTGTCATTGGAGAATGATGAGGTATTGGGGGTTGGGCGTAGTGATCTCAGATGAGGCTGGAGAGGCGGGACAAGCCAGATCATACAGGGCCTTGCAGGCCACGGAGGGACTTTAGGTTTGATTTCTAAAGCAACAGGAATATATTAAAGGACTTAAAGTGGGTTATTGAACTAATCTGATGACATTTTTAAAAAGATCACTCCGCCTCGAGTTTGGCTTGGAAAGGAATGAAGGTGCCAGGGTGGAAGAAGGGAAAAAGTTAGGAGAATATTGTAATCAACAAGGACAGAAGTGCTGTTGGCATGGATTGAGGTGAGTGGTAGTAAAAGAGATGAAAAGAAGCAGGTAATTTAAGATATGTTTTATAAATGGAACTAATGGGGTTTGCGGGTGGATGGAATGCAGATTGGCATATCCGCTCAAGTGTTTATGGGTGGTATGCTAAACGGCCCAGATGAAAGAGGGGCAGGTCCTTCTCAGAGTGTGTGGAGCACCAGGAAAGGCTTGAAAGAAGATGGTAACGCTTGAGCTGAGTCTGTAAGACTCACAGGCAGTCCGGGGATGTGCAGAGAAAGGTAATGCGGGCAGATGCGCAGGCCTGAGTGAAAGCGGAGCAACGGGGGTGGGGGGCGGGGTGGAGTGAGAGGAGATGCGGGAGGGCCGAGTCAGCCACTTCAGGTCGCACCGGGAGGTTCCCTGTCATCTGGGAGCATGTGGGGAGACTCAGGACTGGAAGAAGATGACCTAGTGGTAACGTGAGGAAGAGTAGTAAATTTTCTATCAGTAGCGAATCTTTTAAACCTAGTGTTCTACTCAGTTGTCAATGAGCTTTGAATACTATTACTTTCAATATTGTATTCTTAAATTTGTGTGGTATGTAAATTTTAAGTTCTCTAAGTTGCTAATGTTCTCTAAGCATACTGCCCTTTACTAATGAATAACATTCACTCTGGCAAGAAAATTGACTTCATTATTTGTGGCAAGTACAAAGAGATAGTACAAAGAAAGCATAGATCCTTTATATAAATTACAATATCTTTCTTTTACAGCTTACTTCCAAATTTCATTATACCAAGCCAGATGCTAATCGAACATTCACATTGATGAACTCAGAATTTATTTTGTATTTTCTTCTCCTTGTGCTTTTTAGGTGTGATTCTGATCACCAAAATGACCGCAGTAGTCTGAAATCTTCAAATTTTATAGCTAACTAATCTCTGATAGACTTAAGGCTTTTTTTTTTTTTTGTAAGAGGTGTTTTTCCCATTTTTTTTTTAAATATAAAAGGTAAACTTAAGTCTGTTATGTTGTATGAAAGTTTCTCAATGGAGAATTTTGAAGGCAATTGTAAGAGAAAATGGGATTATATCATAAGTTGCCTTGAGACTATAATGAGGTAAAAGTGTTTTGTACCACAAAAGCTACAATCATATTCATTTCAGCATGACCAGCATGTCAAGCACTTTCAAGGTAATGAATGCATTCCAGAAGATTGTCTGTATTTTTTCCACACTTTAAATAGCATGAAGATGGTTGAAACAATTTGCTATGGCATCAAAGGCATTGTGACGGGCGTTGCCCTCACAATTCCGAAGCAGAATTTAGCTTTGGCAAAGAGTGGGTATTTTAATGAATACTAGCTTACATTTTTCTTGGCATTAGGTTCATATAGGGCCATATTTCTCCCCCTTTGGAAAAAGATACAAAAATGCAAAAAATGAATATAATGGTTAACCAAAATGAATGTCCATTGCCACTAGGTATTTTAAAGAACATCAGGTAGCATTTTGTGAAAGATTTAGTGACTTGTTACTACCATGTGGGTGTTTAAGTGAGAAAAACAATTTTGAAGATGTCAGTGATTTTTTCTCAGGACTTTACTACATACAATAAGGTAAATTTCTGAAGAGTGTTACACCTACAAAAGTTATGGAAGTAGTCAGAAATTTGACTTGCTGGTATTCTGATCTGCAACATTTGGGCACAAAAAGACCTACAGTTCTTTTAAGTGGTAAATACTTGAATTTCCCCCAAATGATATCCTGGGCAGCTTTGTCGACTCCATAATCACACCTGGCATTATCTTTATATGATATTCAGGCAGTTTAAGAAAATGGGTTTAATGTCAACCCAAGTAAAGATGTGATAATAAATTTGAGACTTAAGTTGCCTCTAATTTTAGTCTTATGAAAAAAATAGAAGACTATATTCTTATTTTTTCAGAGAAGCAAACATCTCTCAACACATGCCATATGGATATGAGGGACAAAATTCTTTCCAAGATCATGTGTTTAATTGTACAAAAATCTAACATTTTAGGGAATTCTAATGCCCTTTTATGAAGTATCGTACTTCATAGTCTTTATATATTCAGTCCTATTGTATGCCGACATTTGGTATTACTTTTCAAATTAGTTTAAGCTGTAATTTTTTTTTTTTTGAGATAAGGAGAGAGTGCTTGAGTGGGGCAGGGGGGTCGAGAGGGACAGAGAGAGAGGAGGAGAGAGAGAATCAAGCCACCTTCATACCCAGCACGGAGCCCTATGTGGGGCTCAATCTTACAACTCTGAGATCATGACCTGAGCCAAAATCAGGAGTGAGAGGCTTAACCAACTGAGCCACCCAGGTCCTCCAATTTAAGCTGTAATTTTAATTGTGGTTTTAATTGTTCATAATAATTTACTTGACAAATTCTGTGAGCCCAAGAGACCCAGGAGAGAAAGTCCTAACATAGAACTAAGAATATATGGCTTGCAAGTTTTATATTACGTGGCTCAAGGATCTAAATTAGATGACAACAGGGAGAAGAAAAAAACTGTATCAGGGCTAAACTAATGGTATTTTAGTCTATATAGAGCCCATATGAAGGACAGAATTATAATTTGAAGCCTAAGCATTCACATTTTATCAGAGTTGTAATGAGGTGCATGGTGTAGCCTTATTATGATGGAACACCTTCCTCAGGTAGGATAAACAAACAAGCAAATCAAATAAGCAAATGCTTTTGAGGCATCTTCTGTGTACTTAGACTGTACTCAGTGCTGTTGGAGAAGGAATTACCATTAAGATGCAATTCCCTCTCTCAAGGAGCTTCTAAGGCACTAGGGTAATATTTTCTTATAGTAACTAAAGATAACACAGGTGTATATGGTAAGTGGCATCAGGGTAAAAAAGTGCCAAGAGGTTGTAGAGGTGAAAGGCATCACACTGGTTGAGGGGAGCTAGCTGGGATAGCATTTTAAATGGGATTTGAAAGATTGGAAAGATTTTGACTCTATCAGGAAGAATACATTTCAGATGGTTAAGCAAAGGTGGAAATGTCCAGGGCATAGTATAAAAGAATGAGTTTGGTGGGTTTGGCTGAGACAGGCTCTGTAGAAGGTAGAATGAGGCTGGAGCAGAGGGCTGGGTTTCCTGTGGAATGCTTTGACTAGGAGACAGATGGATGCTTAATTCTCTAATCAGCAGGGACATTAATGATTTTTGAGTAGGGCAGTGACATGATCAGAGTTTTTTTAGACAGATTAAAATCTCCAATAGTATTCAGGAAAAACAGTTTGCTCAAAGAAAACACTGGAGGCATTAAGACTGCATAGGAGTTTTCTGCAGTTATCTGGGTGAGTAGCAAGGATCAGATGGCATCAGGAAGATGGGAAACTGGATATTGATCCAAATAGTCCTAAGAATTTGACTGTGGGAAGTTGGGATTCACAAATGCTGTAACCTCTTTTCTTTTATGTCCAGAATTTTGTCTTTTACTAAAATAAACATACTTCTATAAAAATTTCATGCCTGAGTGGAAATAAATTCCTTGTAAAACAAACTGAATCCTCCAGTTTGTGCATAAAACTTTAAAAGGAAAATAGTGAAATGATGCTATCACTTATCAATTTAATCTGTTCTTTGGTGGGTACTCAGCAAAAAAACAATAAAAGTACCAGTAATGTGGATAATTAAATCAATGCATTTATGCACCATTATGCCTATTGGTTTAAATGTAAATTATTAAAACAAATTTGGCTGTTTTCTTTTTTAAAGACTTTATTTATTTATTTGAGAGAGTGAGGGCGGAAGGGTAGAGGGAGAAGCAGACTCCCTGCTGAGCAGGGGTCCAATGTAGGACTTGGTCCCAGGACCCAAGGATCATGACCTGAGCCGAAGGCAGACACTTAACTGACACAGCAACCTAGGCACCCAACAGATTTTATTGTTTTCTTAATAATTTTTCAGTAATTACAATTTTTCTCCTCACCAAGAAAATTTCGACCCATATGCTATCAATAAAGATTTCAAGTGTAGGTGGGGATGAGTAGCATATTTCAGGCCGTATTGAAATTTGAAAAATTATTAAGACGAGTAAATAAAATAAAAACCTTGTCTTTTTATTATAGAAGCTTCCCAACAAAGAAAAAAACCATAGACAGGGAAGTTCAGTTTTCTTTAACCTTTATGAATCAGTAAGATGTAAATGCCATCCATATTAAATCCAAGGTACACATGGTATTTCCCTATAATTTCTTCTGTGAACTCTGTTTATATCTTTTGGCTCATATATATGTATATATATATGTGTGTATATTAGTATTTGCTGTCTAAAATGGCAACCGTTAGCAAAATAATATCATTTCTCAAATTACACCTTGACATTTACTCTGAAGCACTTGCCTCGGTCCATCTATTTCATAATAAAACCTTAGCCAAGATAGCACAAATGGTTGTAAGGTTTTGAAAAGTGCATTGCAATAAAAAGATAAGAATTTGTTTTCCAACAATTCTCAGATTTCAGATAGACAATAAGCTGTGTGTAAATCAGAATAATATGTATTTTTTAATTTGCTGAAAGCAAGGTAAACACTTGAATGAATATGTCGAATGCACCTGTAAAAGTAGGTCATTCAGCGAGGAGTCTGCTTCTCTCTCTCCCTTTGCCCCTCCCCCTGCTCATGTGTGTGCTTGCACTCTCTCTCTCACTCTCAAATAAATAAATGAAATTTAAGAGAAAGATATTAGCTATGTGGCCTATGTTCCTTTGTACCAGTTTGTTCTCACTTTAATTTTGGAAATTGCGTCAGTGCAGGGGCATATTAGCAAGATGTTAGCCCGCAGGACCTGTGTTGTAGCCTTCCTGCCCTGCCCGTGTGTGAATTAGGGGAAGAATTTCCCTTTGGCATGAGGACGTTTCTTCGTATACACAATACCTCTGAAACCAAGGCTTCTTGTGCCACCTGAGTCTCACTTGCCTTTCTGCATCTACGGCATCTGATGCTGCCTTTCTTAGCTCACATCCCTGAGCTTGTTACCTTACGTACTCAGTGACACTTGGAAGGTCATCTGTGCTTATCTGGACTCTAATTCTTCTGTTCTTAACAAGCTCCGTCTGTTTGCTCACATGTCCTGGATGTGGCTGAGGAACGCTTTGGACCGAAGTGCCATTTTTGCATTGTCTGTTTTTACTAAATCAATCGAAATAATAAGAAATTTCCTAGACTCCAAGATATTATTGATTATAAAATATATCTTCAATGTAGGAACTTTATGTTAAATATATGTAACAATTTTATTATAAATATACATTTATTCATTCTCAAAAAGCCTCTTTGCTAGTGCCATAGTCAATGCCTTCTTTCATAATCCATGCCAGATTCATTATTTTTGAGGATTAATAAATCATTTGGGAGGTTTGAAAGTATACTCTTAGCTTAATATAGGAAGCATTGACTTGTGGCGGACTACTGCTTTGAGACATCTTAGACTATGTAAGCTGCTTCTGCAACAATCCTTCCCTCAGTTCAGAGTGCAGACAGGAAGTTTTCCTTTAATGGGAGAATTGTTGACATCTGAGATTAAATATGGGGGGATGGATGGAGAAGCTTTCCAAGTAATATTAAAATGAGGCAATCTGGGGTGCCTTGGTGGCTCAGCCGTTTAAGTGTCTGCCTTCAGCTCAGGTCATGATCTCAGGGTCCTGGGATTGAGCCCCACATCAGGCTTCTCCCTCTCCCTCTGTGATAGCTTTCACTCTTCTCAAATAAATAAATAAAATCTTAAAAAAATAAAAAAATGAGGCTTGATCCTCTCTCTAGTGTGGTCAGCCACTCCAGTTTGCCTAGGACCAGGCTTTCAGTGCTAAAATTGGATAAGTCCCAGACAAATGGGACAGTTGGTCATCCAACCTATCCCTATACTGATTTTTGCCTTTAGATGGAGGCTGAGGGGTCAGGGAAGGGTAAAAAAGCTGAGGTGATGAAAAAGGAGGAGATAATGCTAAGTGAAATAAGTCAAGCAGAGAAAGACAATTATCATATGGTTTCTCTCATCTATGGAACATAAGAACTAGGAAGATTGGTAGGGGAAGACACGGATAAAGAAAGGGGGGTAATCAGAAGGGGGAATGAAGCACGAGAGACTATGGACTCTGAGAAACAAACTGAGGGCTTCAGAGGGGAGGGGGGTGGGGAATGGGATAGGCTGGTGATGGGTAGTAAGGAGGGCACGTATTGCATGGTGCACTGGGTGTTATACGCAACGAATGAATCATCGAACTTTGCATCAGAAACCAGGGACGTACTGTATGGTGACTAACATAATATAATAAAAAAACATTAAAAAAAAAAAGCTGAGGTGAAGACAATGAGGGTTTCTGCTACCCAAAGTAATTCAGATGAAAAGAACAGGTAGAAACACAATTGGATTTTCCCTTGTTTGTTTGTTTTGCAGGGGAATTGGAGAGTATAGACATGTAGGACACTCTATTTTGCCTAGATTTCTAATGTATAGAAGCCCAGCAGTTGAGCACCACCCCATGAGGGCTTGGGGGAGATACCAAGAGTGACCCAATGACAGGACAGTGGAAGAGAAAGAAAATAAGCACCCTGTCTTGCATAAAGATGGGAAATGTCGGAATGTTTCATCCCTATAGGGTGACGTGGTAGAATACAAATATCTTAGGAGTATATTAGTCAGGGGTCTCCAGAGAGACAGAACCAGTGGGAGGTTACACACATGGAGAGATTTATTTTAAGGAATTGGCTCATGCGGTTATGGGGGCTGACAAGTCTAAAATCTGTAATGCAGGCCAGCAGGCTCGAAATTCAGGTAAGGGTTGATGTTGTAGGCTTAATTCAAAACCTGCAGGCTCAAAACTCAGGCAAGGTATCTATGTTGCAGTCTTGAGGCAGAATTTCTGCTTCTTCTGGAAACCTGTCTTTGTTTTTAGGGCCTTCTACTGATTGGATGAGGCCCACCCACATTATCAACGGGTAACCTGCTTTACTCAAAGTCTGATTTAAATATTAATCCCATCTAAAAAATACTTTCACAGTAACATCTAGACTGGCATTTGACTAAACAACTGTGCACTGTGGCCTAGTCAAGTTGAGACATAAAATTAATCATCACAAGGAGCAAATTCACTGACTCAGCGAAGGGAAAATTTACCCTTTGTGAGGGCTGAGCTATGGGCTCTCGGCTAGGTTCTCCCTGTTGCAGAGTGTACTTGGGCTTCAGGAAATTACTCATGCCAAGAAGCAGTGAAGAGGCCTAACGGACACCCCCACAGTCCCCAGTGTGCCTCCTGATAGAGCCAGCATTAGCTATCACTCTCACTGAGAAAACAGATTGCAGAAGTTTCAGGAGCTAGACCTGTAGTAGACCTGAGCAAGCAAAACCACGATAACCCGTGATCTCCTTACAATGCACGCATGCTCAGCTTTTGAAGAGGTCCTTTCTCATCCCTCCCTCTGCTTGAGAATGAGCAGCAGGGCCTGGAATGGAGGAGAGAGAGAGAGATTAAAAGGAGGTCGAGGCACTAACCCTCAGCTAGCTTTTCAAACCACTGTTTGGAAGTGAATTTACCTGAAAGTATCTAGGTATTATCGATTATTTAATTTAACATCTTTGCTACCAACAAAAATGGGGTCTTGAGAGCTAAGTTCAGATACAAAGAATTTTAAAAGAAAAACAAAAAACCTCTATATTTCTGAGTTTCTCTGATTTTCAGTCATCATAACCGAAATAATCACACTTGTTAAACTGAATACTTATGGCTGAAAGTTAAACAGTTTATCTTGAAATTCATCCAGAAGTCTTACCAACCTCTTCTAACTGTGCAAAGTATTCTGCCAATTGCTTTTCAAACCTGGATGCGTATCAGAATCACCAGGGGGTATTTTTTTTAAAACTTGAAATGCTCAGTCACCTCCCACACTCTTCCACAAATCTGATTTAATTGGTCAAAGGCAGAATCTGGAGCATTGGTACTTAAAAAAAAAAAAAAAGCCAAATGATTCTAATATGTAGGAACGCTTAAGACCACTGATAAAAATACGGTGATTTCTACTGCCTTTCATTGCACTGGCTCGTAAGTGGCAGGGATCTTGTCATTTCAGCTGAAGGCTGAAGATCTATCATACTGTGGTTAGGAGATCTGAGCTTAAAATTCAGCTGTGTGATTACCACTAATACAAGGAACTCCGATGTGGTAAAAATTTAATGAACAGGTAACTTTTTAAAAAAGATTTTGTTTATTTATTTGAGAGAAAGAGAGAGCATGAGAGAGGGGAGGGTCTGGGGGAGAAGCACACTCCACACTGAGCAGGGAGCCTGATGCGGGGCTCAATCCTGGAACTCTGGGATCATGACCTGAGCTGAAGGCAGATGTTTAACCAACTGAGCCACCCAGGTGCCCCTAAAAAGATAACTTTTGGGGCGCCTGGGTGGCACAGCGGTTAAGCGTCTGCCTTCGGCTCAGGGCGTGATCCCGGCGTTATGGGATCGAGCCCCACATCAGGCTCCTCTGCTATGAGCCTGCTTCTTCCTCTCCCACTCCCCCTGCTTGTGTTCCCTCTCTCGCTGGCTGTCTCTATCTCTGTCGAATAAATAAATAAAATCTTTAAAAAAAAAATAAAAAAAAATAAAAAGATAACTTTTAATGTTCTTGTTTTAAAATCATATCTCAAACTGTCTTATTGACACATTTGTAGAATGCTGTATCTTCTGACTTGTAAATTTATAATATTTATAATGTATAGGTATTATTTCTGAAATATAAGCAAAAGAAGAAAAATTCCATAATGTGTTAAGAAACTTCAAAATCCGGCTATAAACTCAGAATTCACTCTTAACTTCTTGTTTCCTTCCTTCCTTTTCTCCTTCCTTTTCTTTTCAATACTGAGATTATAAATGGTCCACTGTATGAAAACTGCTACTCATACAAATACTTTAGGTTATAGAACTCTTCAGTTCAGAAATAAGTCATGAATTGGGGAATTTCTTAACTTAAATCTATTTTAAATATTTTCTATTACAATACTCATATGAAATGTAGAAATAAAAGGCAGTCCTAGAGTGTATTTTCTAGGTACGGTTGGGCCAAGCAGCCTGAGACAGGAAGAGTGAAAAATACATCATCTTCAAGACAGGAGCCAATTCTTGATCTGAGTCACTTTTGATGTGGCTGGCAGTATATAAAGTGTTCATATTTTTATTTTTAAGTATTTACCTCTGACCTCGGAGGATTTGATGGGATCATAAACAGAAATACAGATGTCTCAGATGAAAGTCATTTTGGAAAGATGTTCTGCCTAGCTCTTCAAATTCAAGATGTTTGGACTTTACATAAGCTAAGGAGAAGCATTTTAATGGAATCAATTCAAGCCTAAATGTCATGGCATAGATGTCTCATCCAACTGAAAAACGAGTATATCTATTTTTTTTTTAATTTGAAGTGCAACATACAAAGAGAAAGTGCAGAAATCATGAGTGTACAGCTTGTGAATTATCAGAAAATGAAAATTTATGCATTATTAGCACAGAGATTAAGAAATAAAACTTTTCTGTGTCCCATTGTACCCCTTCCTAGTCCTAGCCCTCAAGGATAACCACTGTTCTACCTTCTAACACCATAGACTAGTTTTTCCTGTTTTTTTTTTTTTTAATGCTTTGTTAAAGGAATTGTACATAATGTATTCTTTTGTGCTTGGCTTTTTAAATTAGTGTCCATGTTTTAATATTAATTCTTTGCTTTTGAATGTATACTATGTAGGATAGTATAGTGAATGGAAGTGTTTAAATTGGGCAAGCTGCAACGCAGATCTGGAGTCTGCCATTTGCTAACTGCATTAGCCTGTAGAAAGGTACTTAACCTGTTTGAACCTCGGTTTCTTTACCTGTAAAATGGGAATGGTAATGCTCTCTTAAATGACTGTTGAGAGGATTAAATGAGATACTATGTGTAAAGTACCCAGAAAATCACAGAAGCTTAATAATTGCTAGTCTCCTCACCCCACATTCTTTCACCCTCCCACCTTTTCTCTTTAAATGTACTGGTGGGAAAAAAAAGTTATTATTGCACTTGCAGGCTTAAATGATTTTGTTATGGGAGATCCACGTGTTGTTCAAAAGAACACAAAATCTTAGGTAGAGTTTTTAAGGAACCATAGTATTTTTTTTTTCTTTAAATTCTGGCAAATTAAATATGTTGCGTTCTATGATGTAACATTGGAAAGACTTCATGTTTTAGCAAATGCCAAAGGAAATATCAAGTGACCTTATGAGTATGCTAATTGTAGGAAGTTATGAAGTAAGGAGACTGAATGTAAAGCTCCACCTCCCAGAGGTGATTTTGTTCCTCTCTCCTTCTCAACTGACTAATGAGGGATTCTTAGATGTTATTTTAGTCTTAAGTTTAGTGGAATAAGTGTTTCTCTCTGAGACATCTGTGTATTCAAAATAGGGTATAATTACATGTAATGTGAACAACTGTATTTATTATCATGTTCATACTAAAAATTAATGCTTGAAAGTGATTGAATGAGATAAACTTATCTAATTCAAAATATCAATGAATTTTTATATGTTCTGAAAAATATTTCCTTTTTTAAAAACATTGAGTTTAGTTATCAATAATTTTCAAAAAAGCCTATAGTTTACTTTTTTTAGAAATGAAAATGATAAATATAATGTAATTTAATTGGTCATAGTATTACCTAATTAACCCCTTCCTAGCAGGGCACCTAAGTATTTTTGCTGTTTTAATTTAAGATAAGTATAATCAGAGGTACTCTTGTTTTCTCACAAAGTAGGAAGTATATCAATTGGTGTTCTTCCTTACTTCTTATTGTTGTTGTGAGTCTCAAAAGATAACATATGTTAAAACTCTTTCCTATACAAGATGGAAATATTTAGAAATATTTAGATTTTTCTTTATATGTGGGCATGATTTATTTGCTAGTATTTTAGGTAGAGCATGCGTATTTTCCTTGCCAAACAATATCCCCAAATTTTATCCTTTATTCACGAAATGTTAGTATGGTGTAAGTCTTTTCGATGACTTCTGTCGGCCCAGTCCAACTATCCATATCTCTAACCTAAACCACTGGCTTAGAAAATCGAAGTTAAAAAATCAGCCAGGGCCTCTGCAGAAGCCTGATGGCTCAGAACCTGAGCGGTAGAATGTAGCTGTTTCCTTTTGCTATTACCAGAATACCCAGTCATTTCGTTGAAAAAGATCAGTCTCCGAGGAACATTATGTTATTCTTCTCACACATAGATGGCGCTACTGACTCACCATCACAGAGACCTTCCCTCGGTTTCAGGACTGGCTTTGGACAAACGTCAATCCATCTATGTCTGGTCCCCAGATAGTTTCTATTTCTGGAGAGTTAACTGGCGTTAGGGGTGGGCTGAGGTCCATAACAAGGAGCTGTTATTGTAATGTGTAACCAACCGTGTTAATATTTAGAAACAGCAATATATTGGTTGACTGAACTTTTCATGTTTCAACTGACTAATTGGTTGATATTGTGAATGAAAACTAAGGAGCCTGATTTGGACCTTTTGGTTTCAGTGAATTGTTTGTGAGATGCCAAGTGCTTTACTGTATCTTCTTTGCAACTGTTTTGTCATTTTGAATGGGAGGGAAGGAAACAACATGTATCCATCATCTAGTATATACCAGTCACTGGGACTACTTAGAAATATCTTACTTAATCCCCTCCTCCCTATGGGGAATGACTTATTATCTCTATTATCCTGACTTCACACATAAAGATGAAGGTCAGGGATACTGTATGGCCTGAGATCTCCTAACAAATACTGATGATATTGTGGTTCAAGACTAGTTATATGACTTAAGATCTGACTTCAAATGTTCTTTCCATTTAAACCTATTCTGGGAATAATAATACTAATCTTATAAAATAAGCTTAATACAAACCTTGTACTTACACTGGCTTATTGCTGCCATGGGGAAAGGTAAATAATAGCCCTCTGGAAGGATAAAATATATCAGCAGCTCTTTTAAAGGCCTTCACTGAACTGAGTCACCAGATTAACCAATGTTTTCTTTTCTTCCTTATGGAATATACTTACAGACTTGTGTGAGTGAAGATTATATGTAAAATATATATATAAATAATATAAATATATAAATATAAATATATAAAATATACCCCCCAGTTGCTTTATATTATCTAGTGCAAGCTTACCGGCTAGAAATGTGATTTTTAAAGTTTATGAAGAGAAGTTCACAATTTTATTAAGAATTCCGGGAGGTTGGACTTTTCTAAATTCATGAGAATAATATATATATTCTGAGTAATATATTATGTATATATACACACATATAAATATATAAATTTCATTTTGGGGTTGAGAGAAAGCAGTGTATCAAAATTGGCTACTTTTAATGATTTGATAAGATATTTTACTTTGTATTTATGATGACTACTTCTAAAGATTATCAGGGCCACTGTCTTTAGAGACAGAGGGGATAAAAGATTTGCTACCCATTGTTTTGAAATTTGAAAATATCTAGAAATGCCTAAGTAGGTTCTATCTCATATACCCTGTCTAATATGATTATATCAGATATACTTATTTCTCATTTCTAGGACTAGTTTAGTGGGATTTCATGGAACATAATGCTTTTTCTTCTATATTTTTTTTCCGAATAAGAAAGGTACATTTTGATTGTATTCTGTAATTTGATTTTATTGTTCCTAAATCTCTATCATTTGGTTAGATTACAAGGTCTTCTCAATTCTTTGCATTTAAGCTACTTGTCATAACCATTTAATAAAGAAATCCCAGGACAGAATCTATGGCGATCATTAGGGAAGGATGCAACAAAATCAACACAGCCAGTGATTCTAGGCATGGAGACCTGAAGACTTTGGCGCTAAGGAAAATTGAAAAGTGAGATATCCCTTAAGAGGTAAACAACAGACAGGGAATGATTACGAGTCAAAAGTTCAAAGTGAATCAAAGAGCTCTGATGTTCATTTAAGCAGGAATTGGGCTGGCATTTGGTAGATGGCTCTAGACCAAGACTTTGTGATCTTGACAGCTAGAAACATAAAGATAGATAAAATGTAAGGCCTCAGAACAGGAAGGTAGGGTGATGCAGGAATGGAATGCCCAACTAATTGGGGTAACCAGATCTTAGGAAACTTAAAAATTAGGTAGAATATTGAAAAAGAAACTCAGAACTTAGGTAACAGCACGGTTTTGTTTCTTGGTTTTTGTTTTGTTCTTTTTTTCTACATACAATCTATTTTATATTAGCCTTCTCTGCTGGAGATACCCTTCTGCTTATACACTGGCTCTTATTAATTTTACTTTTGCAAACACTTTTCATCTATATTTCTTTTTCGTTTTCTTCTAGTTTAGCAGTTTCTCCCTCTTTCTTGGAAAATTCTTAACAGCATTCTGAGATTCAAATATATCTAAGATCTTTCTGCATAATCAAAAAAGCTCAAAATTTTTTCATCACAAGTCTGCTTCCGGATTCTACCATATTTCAATGTTTTCCTTAGTAGGATAAGCAAACAACAGAAACAACAAAAAAACTCCAACCTCTCAAGAGTCCTTTACATTTCCAGTCTTCACTTTTCAACTTCTCATTCACTCCCCATTGGTCTGGTTTCCATCTCCATACCTCTCTAAAATTGTTGTTTCATTGATACCAATGATTTCCATGTTATCAAATCCAGAGGATACTTCTCTGTCTTTATTTTCTTCTACTTAGCAGTATTCAACACGGATCACCCCCCACTCTGTATTGAAACAATTTTTTTTTTTCCCAGCACGGCATATTCCCTTGGTTATCCATGCAAGGAATAATTTGACTTTGGAGTAGCAAAAGAGATTTATGGATATTCTTTTAGTGCCATTCTGGAACCTCTGGGAATTGACTGGATTCTGTGGGACTTGTGACCCTTGTCTTTTAACAATTTTATGACTGGAAATTATAGATAACTGAAAACAATGGAAATAATTCTTGTCTGTAGACATGAAAATAAGTTCTGTCTGGTGGGGGAAACACTCTCCTCCTCCCTCCTGAAAAAGCCAGTTTGGGGTCCATTTGTAAATTTATTTCATCATTCCTTTACTTTATATAAACTTGTGTCCTTTAACTTCTCCTTTGAGTTGGTCATGACATCTCTCTGATTCCTTCAATTAATGAGTTAAGTTTTTTTTTTTTAAGATTTTATTTATTCAACAGAGATAGAGACAGCCAGCGAGAGAGGGAACACAAGCAGGGGGAGTGGGAGAGGAAGAAGCAGGCTCATAGAGGAAGAGCCCTATGTGGGGTTCGATCCCATAACGCCGGGATCACGCCCTGAGCCGAAGGCAGACGCTCAACCACTGTGCCACCCAGGCGCCCCATGAGTTAAGTAAGTTTTGACACATATTCATTTTATATGAGTGTTAGGGTTTTCACTTTCTTAAAATTATTGAACTATGATTGACATAAAATGCTTTAATAGTTTCATGTGTACAACATTTGATTCAACAATTCTATATGTCGCTCAGTGCTTACCATGGTAAGTATAGTTGCCATCTGTCACCATACAACATTATTACCATATTATTGACTATATTCCCTATGCTGTATTTTTCACCTCTGTGACTTATTTATTTTATAACTGGAAGCTTGTACCTTTTAGTTCCCTTTATCTATTTTGCCCATCCCAGCACCCACCTCCTTTCTGACAGCTACCAGTTTATTCTCTGTATTTAAGAGTCTGTAGCATCACTTCTCCTTAACCTGAGTGACCTTAGTCTCCTTAATCAACCTGGCCACTTTGTCTTGTTCTCATTGTATGGCTTCGACTTCTGCTAGTGACAGGTAGACTCTGCCAGGTTTCTTCTATAAGTGATACCAGTCAGGTAATCCCAGTTTTCAGTGATAGCTTTCTGCTCATATTCCCAGTATTTATCTATAGCCCTAACCTCTCATCTGAGCTCCTCAATCATATGTCCCATTCCATATAGGAAAGAGAGATCTTATCGATATCTCACATTTTACAAGGAAAAAAAAATGGAATTCTTGAATTCTGTTTTCTCTCCATCAATAGAGCAACAACAATAACGAGCAATCCATCAAGAATAACCTGTTCTCTCCCAGGCTTCCGCATTTCAATGAATGTTAATTTCATCTGACCAGTTGCTCAAGGAAAAAACTCAAAACTCTGTCTCCTTTTATCCGTCAACAATCTCTGTCTTTTTTTTTTTTTTTTAATTTTATTTATTTATTCGACAGATAGAGACAGCAGCGAGAGAGGGAACACAGGCAGGGGGAGTGGGAGAGGAAGAAGCAGGCCCATAGTGGAGGAGCCTGATGTGGGGCTCGATCCCATAATGCCGGGATCACGCCCTGAGCCGAAGGCAGACGCCCAACCACTGTGCCACCCAGGCGCCCCAACAATCTCTGTCTTCTATCTTAAAGTATCTCAAATTTGTTACTTGTCTCAATTTTCACTCTCAACACCACATCATCTCCTGCCTGGACCAGTGATTGCTCGCTGCTTGTATTCTTGCTCTTCTATATTCAATTTGCTACCTGAGCAACCAGATTGAACTTTTTATTTTATTTATTTATTTATTTATTTATTTATTTATTTATTTATTTATTTATGAGAGAGACAGAGTGCAAGTGGGGAGGGGCAGAGGGAGGGAGAAAGAGAGAGAGAGCCTGACACAGGGCTCCATCTCACGACCCTGAGATCATGATCTGAGTCTTCAAAACCCAGAGTCAGATGCTTAACTGACTGAGCCACCCAGGTGCCCCAGACTGGTCTTTTTAAACATAGATTAGATTACTTCACTTTAATACCTAACACTTTTGATACCTCCCAGTTTCATTTGGAATAAAATTCAAATTCTTTATATGAAGAATCCTATCTTGATCTCTCTGCTATAGAAGATAAAGTTAGCTTATAATGTAATTTTTAATCTTTATTATATTCCCATGATGGGTATCATACCTGCTCCATAGTAGGTGCTCAGTAAATATTTTTTAAATAAATTAATGCATTAAGTAATACACTTTTTACATGAAGGGCTTACCTAGTCCTTTTTCTATCTCCCAGAGTCATTTCTCTTACTAATCTCCACCTTGTTTGCTATGTTCCAGCTATAGGGAGCTACTTCCTTTTCTTGAATGATCACAAACGTTCCTGGTTTTAGAACTTTGCACTTACTGTTTCCTGTATCTCGAGTGTATTCTATCTGGCTTCTCATAATTTGACTCTTCCCTGTTTGAATCTGAAATCTGAAAAAAGCATCTTTAGATTTCAAATCACTTTTCTCAAAGAGGCCTCTCCTTACCCTACCTAAAATAGCCTCACTTTTTCTTTTTCATGGTATCCTACAGTCTTTTCCCTTCACATTTACCACAAGCCACAATATCTTTTTTCAAATTTTTAAATTTGATTTTATTTGGTTATGCCCAACTCTGCCTTCTCTCCTTCCCCCTCCCTCCACAGAATGCAGAAATCTTGTGTGCCCTTTTCTTCCTCCGAGTCTCAGAATCCAGGATACACCCTGGATCATAATGCAGACTTAAAATTCTTTTTAAAAATGAGTATGTGAAGTGTTAAGCTTATACATTTAGTGTAATAATTTGTCAATATCTACCTTGATCTCTGTGTTATAGAAGATGAAAAGTAATTTGTAATTTTTACTCATTATTATATCCCCATAACTGATATCGTGCCTGGTCCCATAGTAGGTGCTCAATAAATATTTTTAAAATAAATGATTGAATGAATGGAGTAATATAATCTCAAAACCAGAACAGATTCGTTGCTCCTACTTTACTACCATAGGCCAGTTTATAGTTCCAGTCTTTGAGGCCAAATGGTTGCCCAATCATGGGCAGGACCGAATCCGGAGATGAGGGATGGTTAGATGTGGGCCCGTTGGTTAGATGAGTAGGCAGGAAACAGGCAGACCATTGTACTACATTTAGCCCATAGGTCATTTTTTTTAATGACTAGTTTTTTACTCAAATGGGATCTCAAATTCTATTCACCTATAAGTTAGAGTTCTTTTATATTCTTCTCAATTAATAGACTTATCCATTTAATAATGGTATACATTCTATTTTGTACATACTTTCTCTCCAACTAGAAACTTTCCTGATTAGAGGAATAATTTTGTTGGCTATCAGATAACCACATTCATAAGTTTTATTTGAGTTTATTCTAGTAGTTACAGAGTTGAATTACACTGCCTAAATCATGATAACGTTTTCCTAACTCCAAACAGTGAAAAATATCCAGTTAAAAATTCAATACAATCTTACATTTGTGGGAAAGCTTAAGAGAAACTACATTAAATGTAACAGAGATTTCAGATATATTTTAAATATTTTTCTGGAAGTTATGTATAAAAATATGACGAATTAGTAGGAAAACCAGATAAGTCTTGTTTTTATTACATTCACGCTTCTTAAAAACACAAAAACTGAAATACCTGAAGCAAACTCCAAATGGAGTAGAAATGAAGAGATGCAGCACAAAATTTCTTTTGTTTAGAACAGAAATCTTGAATGGGGAGCTTTTTTTAGGCAAGTAGAAAATCATTTTTAATGAAACCAATACAGTGCTGACTTGTAAAAATCTATTATATAAATGATGTCTTATCTTGCTTGATTCTGATTGTTATATTTTAGAATCAATCTAGCTGGGTAGGAAAATTTGTATTTATTTTTAAATATAAATACTGATATTTTTAAAAGAGCCTATTTTACTTTAGAGCAAAAGAAAATTCAGCTTTGTTCGTGATGGTTCACTAATGTGGGAATAGAAGAATTAATATAAATTCGGAGAAGACCTACTTCCTTAAACCTATCCATAATTTAGGAATAATCCCTTGGTGGAAATTAACCTAATAAATAAATATATAAAGTAAAAGGATACAAATTAAGTAAGAATTTAATAAATTCAATGACTATCAGGTCCAACTAAGATAACTTTTAAGGGTAATTTGGAATAATAGAAAGGATCTTAGACCAAGAATTAGAATTCTGTATTCTAATTTTAGGACTCACTTTAACTTATTTTATTTTAGGACAGATAAATTTATTCACATGAACTAGAAATCTTCATCTACAAAATAAGGGGATAAGACATCTTAACTTTCTATGTTTATACTTAAAACTGAGCCCCGTATTGAATAATAGGACATGAGTCATGATCAAGCCTTAATGTATGTACTACTGTACTTCTAGCTTATATTCGTATAGAGAAAAAAAATCAAGCTAGTCCAAGGGTCTTTTTTACATCATACTTCTTGAGAATTATCTAAATAATTACTTTTGCTTTTTTCCCCACTTTTGATTTCTTCATCCAAGTTGGTCTTATGGCTGTGATCAGTTCTTGGGTTCTATATTCTTAAGGATAATAAGGTCCAAGGAAAGAAAAGTCTTGATTTTAGAAATTTTTTCCGCTTACTGTCCTCCTTGAAATTTTTTGTTTAATATGCTACCTCATTCACTCTGCCCCTCACTTGGATTTCTTTATAAAAATTTTAAATTAATCATGTTTTTTCTTGTTTACAAACTCTTTAAAGAATATGGGAACATATGTGACTATGAATGTAGAAAATATAAATACAGCAAATAGTTTTTGGACATTTAGAAAAATATAACCTCATGTTAATATCATTCTTTTTTGGACAAAAAAAGTAATGTAGTTGATTCCATAATCTTGTGAAGCATGTAAGAAATGTCTTCTATTGCCTGCACAGATATGCAAATAAAATAACAAAAAAGTAAAGAAATTACCTAAGATAATTTAAATGAGTCAATGGAAAGCAAGGAAATAAACTTCATAGGTGGAATTAATATAAAAATACTAAGACAGTGTATTAGATTACAGCTAAGCTAGTTTTAAAACATTGGAAGCTTGAACTCATTATTCACTGCACAGTATATAAAGTGATTCATATAAATAGATCAAGAAAATATATGTCCTATTATTTAAAATTAATCTAAACTATTAGGGTTGGTTAATAACGTTGGAGAAAAGAAGGATAAATATTACAGTTTGGAGCAGACACATCTTACCGTTAAGTTTTTCTGTGAAGCAGAATGAACCTGAAACATCATGATCCAGTGTGCCTATAGTAAATTTATAATTTTAACAAAGACATATAGCTTTCTCTGAATTTCTTTTGGAGAAATCATGATCACTACACTGGGATTTTTATTTTCTAATTTCATGCTCTATTAATGACAACTTTTATGGATTGAATGTTTGGGTTTCTTCAAAATTCATATTTTGAAAAAACCTAATCTCCAATGTGATGGTATTTATTAGGTGGTGGGGTCTTTGGGAGGTAATAAGGTCATGTTGGTGGAACCCTCATGAAGGGAATTCAAGCTCTCATAAGAAGAAACAGGAGAGAGGTTTTTCTCTCCCTCCTTCTCTCTCTTTCTGCCATGTGAGAGGCCAGTCATCTGCCAACCTGGAAGAGTATTCTTACCAGACACTTGATCTAGCACCTTGATCTTGGACTTCCCAGCTTTCAGAACTGTGACAAATAAATGTTTGTTGGGGAGCTTGGGTGGTACAGTTGGTTAAGCATCCCATTCTTGGTTTTGTCTCAGGTCCTGGTCTCAGGGTCCTGAGACTGAACCCTGCAAGGTACTCTGCACTCAGCAGGGAGTCTGCTTGAGATTCTGTTCCTCTCCCTTGCCCTCTCCCTCCCCTTCTACCCCTCTACTCCTGTGTGCATGTGCTGTCTTTCTCTCAAATAAATAAATAAAACTTAAAAAAATATAAATGTTTATTGTTTAAGACCCCAGTCTTGGTATTCTTGTAAAGCAGTTGGAAATGACTAGGACAACAACTTATTAAAGTTATTTCATGATTACAGAATTTGCCAACGGTACTGCCCTGTGCCAAAATCTATTATCTATGTCCAGTTACTAAGTTTTAGAAATGCGGTCACTTATTCAATCCTGAAACTACTTAAACTCTGTTGTAGTCTTGAAATAACTTGGTACTCTTGATCTTTGGTCATGAATTCATTTTGACATAATCTGGAGTTTTTTCCAACTGGCATATCTATACCAGTTCCTACATCAACTACTTTATGGACCGTTATTTTACCTGTTAACCTGTAAACAATGACTTTTATCACCTCACAATAAATAGATTTGCTTACCTTCCATATTGTGTTGGTTAGGCCGAGTAGACTAGGATATGGTAGAGACCTTAGACCAATAGGAGCCAATGAACCCACAGAATAAGGAGATCTCAATAACTGGTTAGCCACAAAACTGTAAAAAATAGTTATTTTGTGGAAATAGTCTAGTTGAACTGTTTAAGCTTGACTTTATTGTAATAGAATCATTTGAAAGGTAATTGTAGTTCCAGGTATTTGATAGATAGTTTAGGCATTTAGCCATTTTGGATTTTTGTTTTAAAATTTTATAGTCTTCGGGAGTTATGTAACAATCTTAATTTACTTTCCAATTGAATTGTTAAGGTGAATAATTTTATTTTGAATTCAACATGCCCAGAAAGCATATTTTTGGTGTGAAATGTCAAAGTATGTTTTTCTTCCCTACATGAAAATAGCTTGCAGATTTTGTTGACATTTGATATAAAGTGATTTCTATAGTTTGAGGCACAAGTGAACTTCAGTTTTAACCTTGTAATGATTATACATGTTTATGGAAAATGAGTTGAAATGTGGAACTGCAATCATTGTCTGCATTTTTCAGGTTTTGCCAGGCCTAAATGCCTTTTTATTTAGAGAATTTTCCATGCCTTTGGGTTACTAAAAATCAAAATAATGTAAACTGGTACATTTTTATTTGGTTGAATCTCTAGCCAAATAGGCAGTGACCTTGAGCTTTATTCATAATATCATATTTTGCCTGGGCTTTGCCTATGGCTCTTGGAACACATTGGTGGCATATCAGGAAAAAGGGAATAAACCATTCTGGAGGAATGGCCTGGCTTAGGGCTGACACACAAGGAGTGAGGTTAGAAAGCAAAGTTACAGTACTTAAGAGCATACTACAATCTTGGGCTATCTGTGCTCATAGTTAAATGGCAAGTAAATACATGGGTATTTGTTCATATTAAACATTGTCTTGCTTTCAAAAGGATCAACTTCAATCTTTTTTAAAAAATTAAATCTTTTTTAAAAATTATATAACGAACTTATTATTAGAACAGTTTCAGATTTACAGAAAAACTGATAGGATAGTACAAAGAGTTCTCACCCCACATATAATTTTTCCTATTATTAGTGCTTTACAAGTGTGGTACACTTGTCATAATTAACAAACCAATATTGATACATTATTATTAACTAAGGTCTATAGTTTATTCAGATTTCCACAGATTTTAACTAAGGCCCTTTTTCTGTTCCATGATCTTATCCAGAACACCGCATTACATTTAGCCATCATGTCTTTTTGGGCTCCTCTTGGCTGTGACAGTTTCTCAGATTTTCCTTGTGTTTATGACTTTGAGAGTTTTGAGGAGTGCTAGTTGGGTATTTTGTAGAATGCACTTCCATTGGGATTTTCTGATGTTTTCCTCTTTTTTGTTTAATTAAAAAAGTTTTAATTGCGGTAAAGAACAAATTACATAAAAAAATAAATTGACTTGTTTTTCCCCAATGTGAACATATCCCTTATGTCATATGGTTACTTTTTTTTTTTTTTTTTGGTGAGAGCATTTAAGATATAGTCTCTTAGCAAATTTTAAGCATACAATACAGTATTATGAACTATAATCACCATGATGTAATTAGATCCCCAGGACTTATTTATTTCATAACTGACAGTTTGTACCCATTTGACCAACATTCCTATTTTTCCCATCTCCTGACACCTGAAAACTACTATCCTACTCTCTGGTTCTAGCTTAACTTTTTTAGATTCTATACATATATAAGTGAGATCATATAAGTATTTGTCTTTCTGTGTCTACCTTGTCATAATACCCTCAAGTTTCATCTTTGTTGTCACAAATGGCAAGATTTCTTTCTTTTTTATGGCTGATTAATATTCCATTCTATATACATATTTTATATATATCCATATTTATATATGGATATATATCCCACTGTGTAGGTATCATATTTTATTTTTTTTAAGATTTTTTTATTTATTTGAGAGAGAGTGTGAGAAGGAGGAGGGACAGAGGGAGAGGGAGAGACAGAATCTCAAGGAGACACCACACTGAGCACAGAGCCTTACATGGGGCTCGATTTCAAGACCCTGAGATCATGACCTGAGCCGAAACCAAGAGTCAGATGCTCAACTGACTGAGCCCCAGGTACCCCTATATCACATTTTCTTTATTCACCCATCAACACACTTAAATTATTTCCATATCTTGGAATATTGTGAATAATGCTGCAACAAACATGGGAGTGCAGATATCTTGTTGAGATAGTGATTTCATTTCTTTTGGATTTATCAAAAGTAGACTTGTTGGGTTGTATGGTAGTTCTATTTTTATTTTTTGGAAGAGACTCCACCTCCATACTGTTTCCCATAGTGGCTACATCAATTTACATTTTTACCACCAGCACACAAGAGTTCCCTTTTTTCCATACTTTCACCAAAACTTGTTATCTCTTGTCTTTTTGATACTAATCACCCTAACAGGTACAAAATGATATCTCACTGTGCTTTCGATTTGCATTTCTTTCATTGGTAGTGATATTGAACAGCTTTTCATATACCTGTTAGCCATTTCTATGTCTTCTTTGAAAAAAAAAGTCTGTTTAGGTTTTTCTGCATTTTATAATTGGGTTATGTGAGCACTTTGTGTATTTTGGGTATTAACCACTTATCAGATAGATGTATTCCCACTTTGTAAGTTATCTTTTAATTTCATTGATTGTTTTCTCTGCTGTACAGAAGCTTTTTAGTTTGATGTACTCCCATTTCTTTTCTTTTGCTTTTGTTACCTGTGCTTTTGGTGTCAGATTTAAAAAAATCATTGCCAAGACCAATATTAAAGACCTTTTTCCATAAATTTTTTCTGAGAGTTTTATGACTTCAGGTCTTACATTTAAGTCTTTAATCTATTTTGGGGTACCAGTGTGCCTCAGTCAGTTGAGTGTCTGCCTTCGACTCAGGTCATGATCCCAGGATCTCAGTGGGGAACCTGCTTCTCCCTCTCACTCTGCCTGCCGCTCCCCCTGCTTGTGCTCATGCTCTCTCTGTCAAATAAATAAATAAATAAATAAATAAATAAATAAATAAATAAATAAAATCTTTAAAAAAAGCCTTTAATCTATTTTGAGTAAATTTTTGTGTATGGCATAAGTGTCCAGTGTCATTCTTTTGCATAGTGTGTTTCCAAGACCACTTATTGAAGAGACAATCCTTTCCTCGTTGTGTATTCTTGGTATTCTAGTCAAAGAACAAAATATAAAAAATTAACCATTTGTGTGTGGGGTTATTTCTGGGCTCTCTATTGTGTTCCATTGGTCTAAATATCTGTTTTTATGCCAGTGCAATACTGTTTTGATCACTAGAGCTTTGTAATATAATTTGAAATCAGGAAGTGTGATACCTCCAGGTTTTTTCTTTATCAAGATTGTTTTGGCTATTTAGAACATCTGTGATCCTGTACAAATTTTAGGATTTTTTTTTAATCCTATGAAAAATGCCATTAGTATTTTGATAGTTTGCACTAAATCTGTAGATTGCTTTGAATAGTATGAATATTTAACAATGCTAATTTTTCCAATTCATGAATATAAGATATCTTCCCATTTATTTGTATCTTCTTCAATGTCTTTCATCAATGTTTTATACTTTTCAGTATTCAGATCTTTTACCTCCTTGGTTAAATTTATCCTATGGATTTTATTTTTCTGATGCCATTGTAAATGTGTTTTTTCCCCTAATTTCTTTTTTGGATTTTATGTTACTAATGTATAAAATAGAACTACTTTTGTATCTTGATTTTGTATCTTGCAACTTTACTGAATTTTTTAATTAGTTCTAACAGTTTTTGGGTGGAGTTTTCAGGGTTTTATATACATAGGATTATGCCATCTGCAGCACAGAAACATTGTTCTTCTTCCTCTCCTGCTTGGACACCTCTTATTTCTGTTTCTTGCCTGATTGCTTTGGTTAGGACTTTTGTTACTATGTTGAATAGGAGTGGTGAGACTGAGCACCCTTGTTATGTTCCTGATCTTGGAGGAAAAATTTTCAGCTATTCACTCTTTAGTATGATATTAGCTATGTGCTTGTCTTATACGGCATTCATTATGTTGAGGTACGTTCCTTCTAAACCTAAATTAATTGAGAATTTGTTTCATGAAAGGATATTCAGTTTTGTCAAGTGCTTTTCCTGCTTCTATTGAGATGATCCTATGATTGTTAATCTCTCATTCTGGTGTATGTGGTGTATCACATGGATTGATTTGCGTATATTGAACCATCCTTGCACCCAGGGATAAATCTAACTTGATTATGATGTATGTTCCTTTTAATGTGCTGTTGAATTAGGTTTGCTCATATTTTATTTTGAGGATTTTTGCATGTGTCTTCAGCAAATATATTGGTCTATAGTTTTCTTTTTTTTAGTATCCTCGTCAGGCTTTGGTATGAGGGTAATGTTGGCCTCATAAATGAGTTTGGAAGTGTTTCCTCTTCTTCAATTTTATGGAAGAGTTTGAGAAGAATTGACATTAATTATTCTTTAAACATTTGATAGAATTCATCCATGAAGCCATCTGGTCCTGGGCTTTCCTTTGTTGGGAGTTTTGTTTTGTTTTGTTTTTTGTTTTTTGTTAGTGCTTAAATCTCCTCACTTGTTATTGGTCTGTTCAGTTTTCTAGTTCTTCATGATTTAGTCTTGGTAGGTTGAATGTTTCTAGGAACTTACCCATGTCTTCTAGGTTATCCAATTTGTCAGCATTTAGTTGTTGATAGTAGTCTCTTATAATCCTTTGTATTTCTGTGGTGTCAGTTTTAAGTTTCCTCTTTCATTAATAATTTTATTTATTTGATCCCTTTCTCTTCTTTTCTTGGTTAGTATAGCTAAAGGTTTGTCAATTTTATTTATCTTTTAAAAAATAACTCTTACTTTTGTTTATCTTTTTTGTTGTCTCTCTAGCTTCTATTTTATTTTTTTTTACTCAGGTCTTTATCATTTCCTTCTGCTTGCCTTGGGCTTAGTTTGTTCTTTTGCCAATTCCATGAAGTATAGTTAAATAGTTTATTTGAAAACTTTTTTTTTTCTTAAAGTGGGCACTTATCACTACAAAATTTCTTCATAGAACTGTTTTTCCTGTGGTCCCATAAGTTTTGGTATATTGTTTTTCTATATTTGCCTGTTCCAAGGATTTTTTATGTTTTATTTTTGATTCTTTCTTTGATTCATTGGTTATTCAGTATGTCTTAATATCTTCATATTTGTGAGTTTTCGAATTTTACTTTTCTGTTATTGATCTCTAGTTTCATACCATTGTGGTCATAAAAAGATATGTGATATGATTTCAATCTTCTTAATTGTTAGGACTAGTGTTGTGGCCAATGATCTACATGATCTATCCTGGCTAATTTCCATGTGCACCTAAAAACAATGTACATTCTGCTGCAGATGGAATTTCTCTCTATATGTCTATTAGGTCCATTTAGCATTATGAAAGTCTGCTGTTACCGTATTGATTTTCTCTCTGAATAAACTGTCCATTGTTGAAAGTAGGGTGTTAAAGTCCCCTATTACTGTACTGCGTCTTTCTTTCCCTTCAGTTCTGTGAATATTTGCTTTAAATATTTAGGTTCTCCAATGCTGGGTGCATATTTAACAGTTATTTTCTCTTGATGAATTGATATGTTTATCATTATATAGTGACCTTTGTCTTTTGTGACCAATTTTGACTAAAAATCTGTTTTGTCTGATGTAAGTATAGCCACCTCTGCTCTCTTTTGTTTACTATTTGCATGGAATATCTTGTTCTATCCTTTTACTTTCAGCCTATTTGTGTCTTTAAATCTACGGTGAGCCTCTTGTAGACAGCATATAGTTGGATCTTATTTTTTACCCATTCATTCACACTATGTCTTTTAATTGGGGAATTTGGTCCATTTTCATTTAAAGTAATTATTCATAGTGAAGGACTTACTCTTGTCATTTTATTGTTTTCTGTCTTGTGGTACTTCTTTCCCTCTTTTCTTTTGTTTTCTTTCTTTGTGACTTGTTGGATTTTTTTTTTTTATAATGGTATGCTTTGATTTCTTACTCTCTTTTTGTATCCACTAGGGGTTTCTTCTTCATAGTTGCCATGAGTTTTGCATAAAACATTTTATAACAGTCTGTTTTAAGCTGAGGTAAAAGTATTTTATGTACCACAGTTATAGAATTTAGAATATTCTGAGTTTGACTATATACTTACTTTTAACAATGAGTTTTATGTTTTCATATGTTTTTGTGTTAGTGCCTTTCCATTTCAACATGAACTTTCTCTAATATTTTTGTAAGTCATGTCTAGTGGTGATGAACTCCCTCAACTTTTGTTTATATGGAAATATCTTTATCTCTCCTTTATTTCTATAGTACAATAATGTTTTGTTTTTTGTTTGTTTGAGCACTTTGACTATATTCCACTCCCTCCTGGCTTGCAAAGTTTCTGCTGAGAAGTACACTGATAGCCTTGAGTGATGAGCGTTTTCTCTTGCTACTTTTATAATTCTTTTTGTCTTTGACTTTCGAGAATTTATTTATAATGTTTCTCAGGGTAGTGTTCTTTGGATTGATCTTGCTTGGGGTTCTCTGAACTTCATGTGCCTTGGTGTGCATATCCATCCCATGACTTAGGAAATTTACAGCCATTTTTGTAAAAATTAGCTTTCTGTTCCTTTCTCTGTCACTTCTTCCTGGACTCCTAAAATGCTTGATGGTGTCCTATAGGTCCCATATGGTTTCTTCACTCTCTTTAATTCTCTTGTTAAAAAGTTTTTGCTATTCTAAATGGCTTATGTCAAATGACTTGTCTTCAAGTTAGCTGGTGATTTCTTCTATGTGACTGAGGCTGTTGTTGAGCACTTTATTGAATTTTTTAGTGCTGTTATTGTATTCTTCACCTCCAAAATTCCTGTTTGGTTACTTTTAAGGATTCTATTTCTTTATTAAGCTTCTCATTTGTTATGTATTATTTTCTTGATTTCGTTTTATTGTCTATTTGTGTTCTCTTGCATCTATCTCACTGATCTTTAAGATGATTGTTTTGAATTCTTTGTCAGGCAATATGTAGATCTCCATTTCTTTGGGGTTGGTTACTGGAGTTTTATTGGTTCCTTTGGTGGTGTCCTGTTTAGGTGATTCTTTGTGATCTGTGTAGCCTTGTATTGTTGTCTGTGCTTTTCAAGGAACAAACACCTCTTCCAGTCCTTGCAGATTTGGTTTCAGCAGGTGAACATCTGTTAGTTCTCTAGGCTAATCTCCAGGATTACAATTAAGTGGGTTGGAGCTGGGTCATATGGTTGCTGCTGGGACCAGTACCAACAAGTCTGCTACCTGGGCACAGCCTTCCTTCTCCTTGGTCTTGGGCTCCACCAGTGTTTCAAAATCTCCTACCTGGATCTCAAAGCTCCCTCAAAGACAGTTTTGTCCATAGATAGCTATCAAATTATTTTTGCTGAGGGGGAATATGAGCAAGGGGTCTCCTATTCCAACATCTTGCTGATGGCATCTCCTGTTCTAACCATTTTTTAACGTACAGTTCAGTAGTGTTATCTGTATTCACATTGTTTTGTAACAGATATCTAGAGCTTTTTGATCATGCAAAGATGAAACTATACCCATTGAACAACAACTCATTTCCACCCCCCATCCCAAGGTTCTTTTAGTTATTAAGTTTGCATGGGAGACTTAAAATACAATTCTGGTTTTATGTGAGATAGTAAAGAATATTTATTGAAAACTACTATGTTCCAGGCATTTTGTCAGCTACTTTTAAATATGTTTTCTTATTTAGTTCTTATAAAAGCGGAGTGAAGCTGTATTTACTGTCCTCATTTTTCAGATTTGGGAACTTTGGCTTTGTTGAGTAACCTGCAAAAGGCTACATAGCAATTGATGAGGCAGATATTGATCCCAAACTGGACCTGTAGAAATGCAAATGAGTAGAGTGATTAAAATCTCTGAGGAAATGAAGAAAGAATCTGATGATTTAATTCATATTTTATCACTTCAGTGAAATATATAGATGTTGTACTTTAAGCATTCAGCATTTTGGAGCTGGAAAACTCTCTGCTGCAGGGTCTGCTGCACTCTGGACCATTTCACATTCCATTCTCATGACTGACTGACGTGCATGACTATGACAAATGCTTGGCAGCCTCATTGGGCGGGGCCTGTGAGTGTGAGGACTCAGACTGTCATTAAACTAGGGCCTGGTGCCAAGGACTGAGTGCATGCTGAAGACACTGCTCCAAGCTCCACCACCCTATTGGCCAAGGCACAAGTGCAAACTGTGCTTGTGAAATTATCATAAATTATTTTTTAATGGAACATTTTAAATCAGACAAAGAAAATGCTTTCCCTCTGGAATAGAATCCCACCCTATTGCAATCTGAGTTTGACCTGATAAATAATGGACAGGCTACTGAGGGAGATTACAAATTGTATCTCTCAAAGGGTTTTAAAAAGAGAATAACCATCTGTCCATGATGAATCCAAGGTAGAGTTGTGTCTATGAATCTGAAAAACCCATGGTATTGTAGAAAGGAGTATTTCACTAATAGCAACAAGACCTCAGCTTTAGTTCTGAGCTTTCCAGTAACTCTTCTTGTGACCTTCAGCAAGTAGCTTGAATTCTGTCACCATATGGTGAGATCTCCAGAGAGCAGGTCCTCTAATTTATAAGCTTCTGGCACCTAAATATCAAGAAACAACTCTAACTAAATTACAATGAGAGGTTGGACTAAAATGTGTTCTATGAAAACTAGCTCCATGGGAGGTAAGTAAGTACTCTATTATAAACATGTTTTGTGGTAAGATGGGGGACAGTGAGTAGAATAAAATTAAGGGCTTTTTTTTTATGCCAAGATTTCTCAGAGCCTTTCATGTGCTAAAGGGTAAAGTGATTTTCTAAGAATTAACTGGCATTGGTGTTTCCCAAACATACTTGACCATGAAACCCGTTTTGTGCAACATATCATAGATACAGTATTCTGTGAATCATTTTTTGATAATCACAGATTTCCAACTCAATACTGTAATTTCCAGCTTTGAAAATTCAGTATGTCCATGTTTTCTAAATGTCCCTGCTTATTTTATTTTATTTATTTATTTTATTTTTTTAAAGATTTTATTTATTTATTTGACAGAGATAGAGACAGCCAGTGAGAGAGGGAACACAAGCAGGGGGAGTGGGAGAGGAAGAAGCAGGCTCATAGCAGAGGAGCCTGATGTGGGGCTCTATCCCAGAACGCTGGGATCACGCCCTGAGCTGAAGGCAGACGCTTAACTGCTGTGCCACCCAGGCGCCCCCTCCCTGCTTATTTTAATACCTATCAGGAGAAGTATAAAAATTTATTCATTCACTAATTTATTCAATAAGGATTTATCAGCACCCATCATGTGCTAGGATAGCACCAAGTGTTGAGAACATGTCAATGAATAAACAACAACAAAACTTCTGCCCTCGTGAAGCCTGTATTTTGGTGCAGTGAGATAGACAATAGATAATTAAGTAATAATATATAAATGTGCTATGGAGAAAAAGAGAATTCTGGGTAACCTTAGTAACTTATAATAAATTAGCTTAAGAATAAAATTTAGTAGAAGTGAAACTATGTGATTTCTAAACATAAGTCAGAAAAGGCCGTTCTGCTTTCTTTGATTCTCTTGGAATAGCCACTCTTCAGATGCCTTTTCATAGGCCATTGTTTCTGGGAACACATAGTTTGGAAATCCCAAGCCACAGGTAGAGATCACATGGAGGTGTCCGGTCAACAGTCCCAGTTTCCCGTATTCTTGGAATCATTTCAACCCAAGTGCCCAACATCTTAGTGAAGATGCTTCCATGTAACTTCAGTGCTCAGGTATGGGAGTTACTCCCAGCCATTTGAGCCTTCCCAACTGCAGCTGTAGAAAAAGAAACAAGGTATCTCTACTGTGCCCTCTCAATTCCTGACCTACAGAATCCTTGATCATAACATGTTTGTTGTTCTATGCCATGACGAATGGTTTATGATTTAGCTGCAGTAGACTTTGTGCTAACAGGGGTCATATCTCTTTTCTTTAAGGTCACATCTGAGGGAATGACTATGATTTACTTCAACAGGCTCTTTTTTGTCACTTCCTGTTTCAGAGTTTAGGTGGCAATTATGAGGTTGGATAGCATCTGAGAAAAGCCTGGTTATCTTATGCATTGGTGAGGGTAACTCAAAAACTGTGCCTTGTTTTTGTGTCAACTATCAATGGCTTGGGAAACCCCAAACTTGATTAATTCAGTGCCATGAATCTGTATTTAAGGGATTCATCATAATGAACATCATAATAGACTGATATATTAAACAGGTTGCTGACTTAGTAACGCATAGTAATTTATAACATAGTCTGAACTAAGATACTCATGTTGGCTGCTCTGTCATCTCTACTCAGAAATCTCTATTCAGGGGGCGCCTGGGTGGCACAGCAGTTAAGCGTCTGCCTTCGGCTCAGGGCGTGATCCCGGCGTTATGGGATCGAGCCCCACATCAGGCTCTTCCACTATGAGCCTGCTTCTTCCTCTCCCACTCTGCCTGCTTGTGTTCCCTCTCTCGCTGGCTGTCTCTATCTCTGTCGAATAAATAAATAAAATCTTAAAAAAAAAGAAATCTCTATTCAGGAAGTCAGATTGTTTAGACACCATGAAATTGAAATAAGAATCATTTGATTGATTTAAATGGCTAATAAAATTAAGCTATGATAAACTAATAATCCATTCCCATAAGAGGCATGAGCCTCTCACAGTACAAGAAATTGAATTTAATTGATGGGTTCCCTTCTTTACACAGCATTAGGTAACCACTGTAAATTTTGTTTCACTGTATATATATATATATATATATATAAGCATATATATATATATATATATATATGTTTTCTGTTCTATGCTGATCCCCACATTTTGAGATATACAGGAATTCTTTACAATATCTCAATACCATTAATTTTGTTATCATTACCTCTTTCGATCTCCGTAAGGTGATTTTAAATATATCTCATTTCCTAGTTCATATCATTGATCCAATATTCAAATTTTCAATTCTCTAAAAGACAATTAACTTTACCTTCTTTATTGAGAAAGATGGAATATCAATAATTACATGGGATTTTAAAAAGGCACATTTCTGAAAAGCCCCATGAAGCCAAAAAGTAGGATAAAGTTTTCCAAAGAAATCTATGAAATGATGTATTTATTTTTATATTCATTTTCTTTGAAATGGGCATAAAAGCAAAGGCAATTCACAAAATGTAAATGTGATCTATGATAACATTGGTCTTTATGATATGACCGATTCTTGATTTGAATGAACACTTTGGAAATTATTCTCAATGGCATCGATGACAGCTATAGCACCCATACTTCTCTTCCTACTGACCCCTACAAGCAGTCTAATCAGCTTTTAAAAGCTTAAAAACTTAAATTCTTCATCTTCCGGGAGTGGAAATTTCCATGCCACTAAAATGCAAATCAACATAGCTTTGCAGTTATTTCATGTATAAGGAAAGTTCTTTAGCCTCTCAGGTCTAGTTCTGTGTAGTTGTCACAGTCACTAGTAAGAAAGTAGATGGTCTCTGCAAGACTTCAGTATCAATTAGCCTGCAATGATGACTGTGTATACATTTATTTGCAAGTAGTCTTCATCTTTGATTATCATAAATGAGCCATTGTCTCTTTGCCTAATGTCCTACAAGAAGGAAAAAATTAATGGTATGGCAATTAAAGGGAAAAAGCAAACATTTATGTAGGCTTTACAATCTCACACAATTGTAAGAACTGTAAGGAGACAAGCCTGGCAGATCATCCTGCCTATCATTCCAAATGTATTGCATTATTCTATATGCAGTGTGCTTAATTGTACAACAATTATTCTCTTATTGCTTCATTTGGGGATTCGTTCCATAGAATAAATAACCTTTTGATTAGGAAAAAATAGACAGTTTTTCAGTATGAATTTTATTGTAAAATACCACATCTTAAAGTGTGGTATTTTGAATACAATGAGATTGATGTAACTGTACAAAGTCAAGGTAACTTTTAGGAGGTACATAAAACCAGTTTTTAAAAATTCCATTCCACCAAACTTTTTTTGTTGCTTCGGTATTTGATGAGGTTGGAATGATTATAAGTCAACCTACCTGTCTACTGTACTTCTTTTAGGCATACATTTTTCAAAGTTTCATTGATTTCATGTTGAATGTGTGTCGGATAGTTAACTTGTATCTGGGTCCACGGTGTTGAGGTCTTTTCCAAGCAACACTGGTTATTTGACATGTGTATTCAGGTTGGCTCAAAAAGGAATAGCAGGAGAAGAAAGAAATCATAGTCATAAAAACAAAGAGATGTTGGAGTTCAGGAAGCATGACGGGCCTCAGTGACATACTGTGAAGAAGCACAATCTACTGGAAGATGATTACTGAGGTCAGAATGCAGGAGGATTTAGGGGCAGATTTGGATTCCAAATTCAAAATAGTTTACAGTAGGAAGTTAGGATGGAGACTGTAAACATTAGGAGGTCACAAGTGGCTTGTTTTTGTACAGTGCTGCCTGTATGGTGGGGGGTAGAGTCTGTAAATGTAGAGGATCTTATAGGGTCAAACATCCTTAAGGTAAAGCTGAAAAATACCTCGGTTCCCAAAGCATTTTGTTGTGAAAATTGGCCCAGGTATTTATAATATTATATTATTTCATACTTTAAGAATGCCCCAAAAGAATTTCTAATAGGTGGAAACAAATTCAGGACCATTTTTTTGGTAACTCCTTGGCTCCATTTTTTTTTCCTAAGCTGGGATACTGTGTACATTTTCCCCTCTTTCAAATAGCCCTGGTGATGCAACCTCTTCTCTCTCCTTCATGGTTACTCTATTACTTCTTTCGTTCATCTATTAATTTCAGCACATGTGCATTGAGAACCTATTTTGGATCAGGTACTGGGAGAGTAACGGATAAAAGCAGACATACCTTCTGTCCCTGTGGGGTATAAAATTCTAGTAGGAGAGATAAGCATTAAATCTAGGGCTGATGTAACAAAATGTAGCATTTAGCAGTTCTGGGAGTAGATATGTGGGTACTTGTTGTATTATATTTTTAATGTATGAATAATAATATTTACAAAGTACCTATTGTATGCCTGGCATTGTGTTACATTCTTTACATGTGTTAACCAATTTAATCCTTACAACTTCTTATGCTGCTATGAGATAGGAAGTGGCATTACGTCCATTTCCAGGTGAAGAAATTAAGATTTAGAGAAATTAAATAGCTTTCCCAGGTGTGCATAACTTGCAACAAAGACTTGAACATACAGTAGGTAGAAAAACATTTCTCTGTTCTCTCTACTCTTTTTTTAAAGTTCATTTTATTTTATTTTTAGTAATCTTAATACCCAACGTGGGGCTCAAATTTACAATCCCAAGGTCAAGAATCACATGCTCTTCCGACTGTGCCAGCCAGGCCAGGGGCCCCTCTCTCTATCCTTTTTATCTCGCCTGCTTCTCAAGGACAAACTAATCAGAATTGGAATTGAGTTTAAGCTGTGGTTGGTTAGTACCTTGGATAGCTCCCAGGGCACAGTTCCCAGATGAAGTTCAAGTCCTCATTGGGTCTTTTATTCTCAGAGCATCTCAGCTATTAGAGTTTGTCTTTCCTCTTTCCCCATCTCAGTAGGTCTCTGGACGTTAAAGAGGCTCAGCCAGCTTCATTTAATAACTCAGTCATCAACATTTTTTAAATATTATCTGGAAAATGCTATAGGGGAAAGTTGGAGGGAGGATATATGGAGGCAAATGTTCCAGTATAGAGAGTCTGTGATGAGGGTGTTTCTCATTCTCTAATACTCTTCCTTCCCCAACACACACATCATCCATTAGAAGAGAAAGACAGAGCTTTTTAGCTAGCAAGGTGATCTATAGAAATTTAATGACCCTAGGAGCTCTGACAGACTTGTAATAACACATTTTGAACAGTTAATCATGAGTTTAACCAACAAGGATTAAAAAGTCGAAAATTAAAGTAATTTCACAACATGGGGTATAATTGGTTTCTTTTGTGCTTTGCTCTGTTCAGCCAAAGATATCATGCAATCACACATTTGCTCTAAAATAAATTTTGCTTTTCTTCACAGAACTGTAGTGAATAATCTAGCTATATATATTTTATAATATATGTATTTATTTATATATTTATACATATATATTTTTTTCTGTTTATAAATATACCTGCCTCTGACCTTCTGATTATTTATGGGGGAAAAAGAAACCCTTCTCTTATTGCTTTGCTCATGAACAGGAATAATGAGGAAAAATAAGCCTGGCCTGTCTTTTTTCGCCCTCCCTGGGGAAAAAAATGCTGCCACTTTTACTTTTCTCATGTGCACATAGTAGTTATTCTGCCTAAAAATTTCCTCTTAGTTGTTTAGATTTCTCTACTCTGTCTTTTTCAGACCCAGAAACAAGAAGGATTACTAAGGAATAGAATAAGTTAATAACGTATGGACTTCAGAAGCTCTTTGCTTTAAGGCTACTGCTAAGCCAGATATCTACTATCCATCAGAGGCTTTGCCCTGTTCTATAACCCCATTGGCAAATTTTTGTATCTGTTTCTTATCATATCCTGGAAGGAATTCCATGAAATAACTTTGAAATGGGAAAATAGAACAAAAACAGGTCAAGAATCTAATGAGACTGCATTTTAAGGGAAAAAATAAAGTGAAAATCCCACATATTTTGAGTAGTCTAAAATATCTTGATTTTAGTTTGAGATTTTTACTATAATTGGGAAATAGTTCTAATAAAATCAATCTGTTCTACTTCATTTGATCCTTGCAAGAGAGAGAATTATTGACCTAATTTATAGATGCATTAACTGGTGCTCACAGAACATTAAGTGTTTTACTCAGAGCAGGTGAAATGTTCTGACTTTCTAAGCTATTTCTACATCACTAGTCTGTTCATGCATAATAAAACTAAATTATCTTTTTAAAGCATGAAATAGAATATTATGAGTTAAATTATGAGGCAAAACCAACAACCAAACCAAAAATCAGTGCTAAATATTTGAGTGTCTATGGTTGACCGAAGTACATGATGATTAAACATGCTGAGAGTCTAAAATAATGTGCCACCTACTATTAAACTTTTAAATTTAATCTAGTATGGAGAGATTTTCTTGCTAAATTATAGCAAAAGAAGAATAGTACATTACATTTATATCAATGTAAGCAAAGTTAAAAGCGTATTATTGATTAAAAGATGCTTTTCTATAATAAATACTATGGATAATTTATAGTCAATTGTTACTAAATGTGTGCACATCTCTAACATTCCTGAGTGTCAGATGTTATTTTAAATAAGTTGAGTGTTTTATACCATGAGTTTGTTTTAGCATACCTATCCATGTAAATAGTGCAGAAGTATTTGTATCTGTGACCAAATTATAAAGAAAGCCTAAATTAATTTATAAAAGCCAATGAAACACACCTCCATGTTATTATAGTTTAAGGTTATTGCTGAAAATATTCCTTACTGCTAGTTAACAATGATTATGTAGAAGAAAGGTAGCATTGGCCATATCTATTTTAAAACTAGCACAACAGAGGTTTTGTTCATTCAATTGGTCACAGCATGAGCAATGGTTTTTCTCAGTCTAACTGATGTAAGAATTTTCTTCACTACAACACAGAGGTTTTAGAATTTTGTCTCCTGTCTAATTTTCCATCAGATATTAAGAAATATTGTTTATGTTCTGTGCCAATAACTTTGTCAAGCCTCAAAAGCATTCAAACACTTTAGAAGAATAATCATCTTAAAAAACTGATGTTCTCATTTTGAAAAATTTGAGCTATTCATCAGAGTACAAAAAGGGAAAATACACTCAGAATTTCATTACCCAGATGCAATATCTAATTAATAGTACATCATACTACATATTTCTTTATATGTGTAAACTCATAGTTTTACATGGATGGATAGTGTATCAGTTAACATTGCTTTCAACTGCAAATTACTGAAAACTAAATCAATAGTAGTTTAGGTAAATAAAGGTTACTTTTTCCCACATAACAAGAAGTTAGAGATGATACAGAAACTCGGTGATGAAAAAAAGACCACCTCTGTATCTTTTACATGTTATTTTTAGTATGTCCCCCCACCTCCTTTTTTTTTTTTTTTTTTTTTTTTTTGGTCTCATGGTGGTAAAATGGCTACTTTACATGTAGGCATCTCTATTCAAGACATGAACAAAAGGGAACTAGTGGCCAGAGATTTGCTTTGCCTTTATTGCCAGGAAACAAAACAAAATTTCCAGGCAGTTCTTACCTGAGGTAGATTTCTGCTTATAGCTCATAGGCTAGAACTGTATTACAATTCCACTCCTCACTGGAAATGGATCTGAAAAGGTGAGAAATTAGCTTTTGCAGCCTTTATAAAAGGTGGGGAAGTAGAAATACATTTTTTATTAAAAATGCATAAAATGGAATCATTTAATTTTGATATTTTGACATAAAATTTTTCATATTTGAGTTTACAGAAGGAAAAAACTAATGTAAAATTTAAGGAAATATTGAATTTCTCATAAGTATTTTCCCACTGAAATATATTATTGCTTTAAAGATATTTGTAAGATTAGAAAAAGTCGAAAACTTTTAATTTTAAATCCTGTTTTTTTAAAATAGCTTGTTTATGTTTTTTGCTAAACTAATTAACTTGTGATATAAAAGATTAGCATGTTCATGTCCTTTGTAGCTTGATTTTTAAATTTATACTGACAGTTGAACATTGTCAAGATACCAAACATTTACATTCTCCTGTGATTATAATTCCCATAATTGCTTATATGCATGTTCAAACTGATCAATGAATTATCTAGTCATTGTATGACAGCTTTTCCCTCACATTTATCTGTCTTTGACTCTGAATTAACTTGATTATTTGATAGACATTTTTAAAAAACCTGTTGTTAGGTGATGAATTCTCCAATTTCCTCAGCCTTTGAAGATACCTATTCATTGCTTTTATGATGAATGGCCATAGTGACCAGTTATAATATCTTGATCATTTCTTTCACTCATAGCCATTCCTACTAGCCTTTTGGCATTGTAGTTGCTATGGAGAACCTTAGGTTAGCCTGTTTATTATACTTTTCCCTATTTCAATGAATTGCTTCTTTTTTTGAAATTTTTTTGCTTGGGTTCCTGGAATAAAGTAACTACTTTTGAGTTATTAACAGAATATAAGATCCAAATTATAAGTTACTTGTATGGTATTTCTTTTCAAATTGCTTTAATTTCATTTTATTTGATCTCCACAACAAGTCTGAAGTCTACAAGTTTAGACACTCCTCTCACCTCTCTAATGTGGTCCTTCTTGGTCTCTGTTACCCAGGGTATGCGGTAGCGTCACCCCCCAGGTTCTGGGATTTTCACAGTGGTGTTTTGTTTATGGGTAGTTATCTTCAACTAGGGGGAGCTGAAGTCAGGAACAACCTATATCACCATCTTGATGTTATTACACCTATGTTGCCTCTTTTTAAAAAAGAAACAGTTGTAGTTAATGAGAAGTGAAAAAAATCTGTCTTTCAGTTAGAATGGATGGTGTTAAAATGTGAATAATAATTTTCAAATCAATAAAATAATTTTATGCACATTTCTAGAGAAACTGTCCTTATATTTGTATATAAAATGAGTATAGGGTTAGGAACATATATTTTAATGTAAGGAAATAACATCAAAGGGCTCTCCATAGAGTGTAAGGTGGCAGGTGAAGAGTATGTTTTTATAACTGCAGCTATAGTTTTATAGTTTTTAATGATTATTATTTTCGTCAACTAAGTTACTTGTTTTAATAGACAATTTATTAAGTTTTCAATTATTTCTAAACTCCACTCTGGGAATTCCCATATTATTCAGAAGATAATACACTTTCGTGCAGAGCTAATATGTTGCCTGTACATTTTTTTTCAAGTTGGCAAAAAATAAAATGCAGGAACTGAGAAAATAAAAGTAAATTATCTTGTAGAAGTAGAGCCTGTATTATTTTCATTCACCTCATTATTTACCTGTTCTTTGGTGCTGGGGGAAATCTGTGCTTCAATCTCATGGAACTTTTCTTATTTGGCAAGGTAGAGTCTTAATTTTTATTTTTATTAGAAACTAGTATAAGAGGGAGAGAGAAAGCAATTCAAATAATTTACAGAATGATACAAAGTGTTTTGTATTTTAAATTTGTTCCCATCCTTTTTCTGAAATAGCCACTCACAGAAACTTGGAATTGGAAGGGAACTGAAAGATCAGTTAATAACACTCCCCCCTTCTTTATTTAAGAAGAAACAAAGTTTAATTACCTGCAGAGTTAAGAAAATGATTTAGATCTCATTTTTATTCAAATATCACTTGGGATTGAGACACTGTGGGCTGATAGGAGAAGGAACTGTTACTTCCGCTGGTCTAGGCTACTACAGTAAACATCTAGAAGTGCGTGGAAGGTTGAGAAGTCTGTATTCCTGTGAGAAAAGTAAATCAGAAAACAAGAGATGGTTGAGAAAGGCAGATGCAATGAAGTAAGAGACTTTATAGCAGCTCATTCTCTATCATCACACCCTTTCAATTCAGTCAAATGGTGACTACAGAAGGTGGTGTAACTTTTGAGTGTAACCTTTATTACCCTTCGTGTTGCCCTGACTAAATGTAGATCTTACCATTTTAGGCCAGAAGAAAAGTTGATGACTTAAGTATGGTATTTTAGTAGAATATTATTATATTGGGTTGTCTCTACCTGGAATGTCCTACTCATCTTCCAGACCGTGTCATATACGGGGTTAGGAGTGAAGACTGATACCTTACTATATGATAATTTTATAATGTGATTTTAAAGATTAATGTAGCTTAGATATTTAGATTTTATTATTGGACCTGCATAATAGAAAAATCACACTTGTAGATAGATATTTAACATAGAGAATTTTTTCATATTTTTTAAATTGAGCTGTGATTGACATATAACATATAACATTATATTAGCTTAATTAATGGACAACATAATGATTCGATATATGTATATATTGCAAAATGTTCACAATAATTCTAGTGAATATACAATAACAGTATTATTAACTGTAGTCACCATGCTGTTCATTATATCCTCAGGACTTATTTATTTTATAACCAGAAGTTTATACCTTTTAACCCCTTCACTCATTTTGCCACTTCCAACCTCTGCCTCAGTCCCTGATAATCAGCAATCTGTTACCTATATCTGTGAGTTTGTTTTTGTGTTGTTTAGATTTCATGTATCCGTGAGATAATATAGGATTTGTCATTCTCTGTCTGACTTACTTCACTTAGCATAATGCCCTCAAATTCCATTCATGTTGTTGCAAATAAAACATTCTTTTTTTAAAAGATTTTTTTTATTTATTTGAGAGAGAGAGAGAGCAGAGCGAAAGAGAAAGCACAAACAGAGGGAGAAGCAGACTCCCCGCTGAGCAGGGAGCCCTACACTGCCTGGGGCTCCATCCCAGGACCCTGGGATCCTGACCTGTGCCGAAAGGCAGCTGCTTAACTGAGCGAGCCACCCAGGTGCTGCACAAATAAAAATTCTTTTTTTTAATGATTTTTTATTATATTATGTTACTCACCATACAGTACATCCCTGGCTTCCGATGTAAAGCTCGATGATTCATTAGTTGCGTAGAACACCCAGTGCACCATGCAATATGTGCCCTCCTTACTACCCATCACTGGTCTATCCCATTCCCCCCA